>NW_006763295.1:1026597-1029792 GCF_000218685.1 Serpula lacrymans var. lacrymans S7.9 | reverse complement strand
GTTCATTTGATCGTTCTAAAGACGAGTTCGGAAGGACTTTATATAATCGCCGAACTGAGGGGTCCCAAGGGGACAATTCATTACCAAGTTAACTTGATGTATTCCATACCCTGCAAAGTATGTCAAATTTTATAAATCACAAGTGAAAAAAAAGGGAATAAAGACATAACATAAATGCTGTAGACACAACGAGAAGATCAGTCGGAAGGGCAAGTGTTCTAAACAAAAACTCCGCGCGAGTCAAAAAGCCTAAAACTAGAGTCTTCGCTGAATCTCCTTTATGAACGGTACCGGCAGGCGACGGGGGTGGAGGGGCAGGTGGATTTGTGGGAGGAGGATTGGGAGCGGGGGAGGGAGGTGGAGCAGGAGGGGCAGGTGGTGGTGCGTGAAGGGCAGGTTGCGTTGTGGGACTGTGGGATGTATACAAAATTTGAGTAGCAAGTGATGAGTCAACAAACAAGTGAGGATGCATGCAAGGGAGTGCGTACGTTTAGATCACCAAATTTGATAGTTTCTCCGCATCCATCGCACTCTAGAGAACGGTGGATGCAGGTTTCGGTGTGCTTTCCCAGGTCTTTGCGGAGGACGAGCTGGGGACAGTCGGGTTCTGAGCAGGGGATGGGGACGTGTTGGCAGGTGTTTTTGAGGTGTGAGGCGAGGAGCTGTCTTTGGCAGGTGTGTGTGCAGCCGACGGATTGGTGGGGACATTGGACGATGAGTTCGTCTACGAGCTGGGTGTGTGTTAGAAGGGAGCAACAGGACGGGGAGGCGACTTACGTGCTTCACGATTGGGTTTGCGGGGAGAAGGGATTGGAGAGAGAGGGGAGAGCGGTCGACGGGGCATTGGGGGGAATGTTTTACGGCTTCGAGGATGCAGTGATGGCAGAAAGTGTGTGAGCATGTCTTGGTCGTCGTTGGGTCTGTGAAGGGGGCACTGCGGTGAGGTTAGAGCGTGGTGGGTGAATAAGGCGTTGCAAGGATGGCTTACTGGCAGATGCAGCAGACCTGTGTGGAGATTTGTATGTCAGGAAAGTGAATGAAAGGCGGATGGACGTACGAGATTTGAGTTTGGAGTGTCGGTGTAGGTGTAGGTTGTCATTTGGATGGCGGTGAGATGCAGAACATCGCCAACTCGGATTGTGACCAAAGTGGCTGCTCTCTCCCACCATCGTCTCTATGTTATCACTACCAAGTCTCTTTTTTCCGCTCATATTCCCACTTGTCGCATCCAGAATTCGAAGAAACAGACATTTGCCTATTCAAGTGCATTCTCTTCATCTAACCCTTGCCAGTCACCGTATCTACCATAGCGTGCATGTCTACTTTCCCGTAACCCCGCTGCGTCCAGTATAATGAAATGTACCCGGGGAACGTCATTTCACAGTCGACTAACACGCCGTCCTTTGCGATATGCTATCAGATTGACTAGCCTCGCGGGATTAGCCCGCGTCTGCCATCAGAGACACTCGAGTCTATGAACTATGGATCCAGGCCAACATAGTGCCAATATATACTACCAGTGAGCATCATACGCTGTCGATTTCTGACTCGGGGCTGCTTCCCAGTACGGCCAGCTATGCCGGTGTCTGCTACTGGGATATACGTCCAGTGCGGAGAGCTCATTGACACTTGCGATCAGTTGCGCAATATCGGGTGTGCAAAGTGTCGTAGCAGGGAGTTTAACGATGGCTGTGTGCTCAGGATTGGAGATTAGAGACTAGTACGTTGTGTGCGGTGATATGTTGTATGTTTTTAGAATGGTGGACACGGATACAGTTACGAACCTAGTATGGCTTTATTGCAGAGATAGTCATCTATGGGAAACGTGCTCCAACTCTTTTAGCGACGTGCGCGTTAGTGAACACTGTCCGTCATGTCTTTCTACTAGCAAGACAATGCCCAGCAGCGACACCAGGTCCGTGCGCGACATCGCCGCCCTCTTCACCACCACCGTCCCCCCATCGTCAACACCGACACCAGCCCCCACCGTCGTCGTCGACCTCTCCACCCTCGTCACCATCCTCGACTACCAACGCTTCTACCCCAACACCCCCATCGCGTCCTTCCACCCCGTCTACTACGCCCTCGACGACGGCTCCCTCGTCGCACCCCCCTTTGTCCACGATCTCAGCATAACCAACATCACCCTCATCCTCATCGGCATCCTCCTCGCCCTCTTTGTCCGCAACATCATCGTCTCAGTCACCTATATCTACAGAGGCAGGTTCAAGAACAAGGCTCTCCTCTATACTCTGCTATGTAGCCAGCTCCTTGCCCTCCCGTGCTTCATTCCCTTGATTGTAGCTCAGTTCGACCGCGACGTCGACTGTGGCTTGTGAGCCTGTCCTTTGCCTGCTTTTGTGCCGAGCTTATTGTCTTTTCTCTAGTGTCCTTCGCATCACCTCTGCTTCCACTGGCCTCTCCCTCTCCCTCTTGGTTCGTACCCTCATTGACCTCACACAGCCTCTCACCCCTTACCCCACACAGGTAACAGGCATCCTCGGCGTAAAAGCCTACAGATGCCTCGACAACGCGCGTCTAGTCCTCTTCGCCTTGACCCTTTTCCGCACCGCCTCTCTCATCGTCCTCGTCGTCGACCTGACCAACACCCATGGCTACCGCAGGCTCTCAGGTAGTCTACTTGGCCGTTTCCTCCTCTGTTGGTTTCTCACTCTTTCGTTGCTCGCTGTAGGACGATGTGAGAGGAATGGAGTCGGTCTCACGCCTGTATTCATCATCCTCCTCTTCGTAGAGTCTCTCTTTATCTGCTGCTGCTGTACGCCCCTCCCCTTTCCCTCTTTCTATCCTATCACTATTTATTCACCTTTCACAGTCTCCTTCGCAGTCTGGAATTCCCGCGGTTCGCCCTCCATCAGAGGCCGCATCTCCCTCCAGCTCTCCCTCGAAGACGTCGCCGAGCACGTCGGCACCAGCATCAGCACCCACAAACAGACCCTCTCCCCCCCTTACTCTCCCCCCCTCAGCCGTCGCGGCTGGTGGGACTACGTCCCCACCCTCGAAGCCGCCGCCGGGCCCCTCCCGCCTGTCGCACCCCCCGGCCCTGACGGCTTCGAACGACCCATGCGACAGCCTCGGGGGAAGGACGTAGTGTGATGATGGTCGAAGTCGCCGCATAGTTTTCCCGCTGCTGCGTACTGTGAGTGCGATGTCAAAGTCGCGCATGGGGAGTCATGA
>NW_006763295.1:882834-1026497 GCF_000218685.1 Serpula lacrymans var. lacrymans S7.9 | reverse complement strand
CGCCCTACGCTCCACCGCGTCCGACGAGCTCCCCGCGCACCATCGATCGCGGCTTCCGTCCATGGTGCGGATATCAGAGACGACGGAGCGATACTCGGTGCCGAGGCGCGTGTACGCCGGAGGTGGGGGTGGGGGTGGGCTGCAGCGTGCGACGTCTCCTGCGCTGTCTGGTGTGAGCAGGTTTGGGAGGTATGTGCCGAGGATGGCGTTGTTTCGGGAGGTGATGAGGGATGAGGTGTGTTTTGTGTTTTTTGGGCTCCTGTTTTCTAGAAGTGTTTTTGCTTTTGCGCTTTTGTCATTGTTTTGGGGGGCGAGGCGTATAGTCATTAGACCTGACGAACTGACGGGCTTTTCTAGCTTTGCTACACGACGTTCATCACCGCCACCACCGTCGTCTCTGTCGTCCTCGACATTGTGGGTGTCAAGAGCGACACTGACGATATCAGCTCTCTCTCCTACATAGCTTTCAACTGTACGTCCTCTCTCTCCCCCTTCTCCTTCTCTCCTTCCGCCTCATGCATCCAATAACTCAATCCCCTGTTTTTCCCCCCAACCAACTCGATAGGGATGATCATCTCCCTCCTAGTCATGCACAGCTTCAGCCGCGTCATTAGGCGGCACGAGATGGAGGCGATGATCCAGGACCCCCGGACGTTTTACCCCAACTTGGTCACAGAGCGGGGTACGGCGGATTTTCTGAGGCCTGTGCGTTCGCCTGTTGGGGTCTCGCGGTTTTCTGGTGGGGGAGGGGCAGGTGGGGGAGGAGGGGGAGGGATGGCGTCGCATATGAGGGCGAGGCGGACGGTGCCTGGGCGCGGGGCGCATGACGAGATGGGGGAAGGGGAGGGCACGGAGTCGTTGCAGCACCTCTACCCGGGCGGAGGTGCGACCGGGGGCAGGAGCAAAACGACCTCCACGATCTCCACCACCACCACCTCCCACCACTCTCCGCACTCCAACCTGAACGGGAGCGGGAGGGGAAGCGCGTATTGGGCCGAGGACACGCGTCGTCGTCGCCACCGCCATCGGCGGAGGGGGACGTCGTTGTCGTTGTCGTCAAGGGGAGATGGAGATGGAGATGGCGAGGGCGAGGGCGAGGGAGGGGGTGGGGGGACGGACGCGTTTTCGGTGGCGGCGTCTACCTCGGGGATATCCAACGTCCATTCTCCGCCGATGACCGTCGAGTCGTTCTCGCGTCTTCTCCCGCCCCTCCCCCTCCCCCTCGCCCGTGTCGATTCGCCGCTTTCGGGTGAGAAGTGCGAGTGTGCGTTGTCGGCGGTGGCTTGTTCGTGCTTTTCGAGCTCGACGTTGCCGCGTGTGCCTAGTGTGAGCCGGAGTCGAAGTAGGGGTCGCAGCCGGAGTCGGAGTGGGAGTAGGAGTGGGAGTAGGCGTAGTGAGAGCGAGGTCGACGATCGAGGGTCTTCCCAGCTTAGAGACGATTTTATTCCAGCCCTCTCCACCTCCCCCTCCACCTCCAATAACATAAATTCAAACTCGGACTTGGACGTAGACTCGTGTATACGAGAACGGCTTGAGTGGTACGACGATAGTCGGACGAGTGTGTCTGCCCCTCCGGAGCCCCCAGACGGGAGGGGGGGAGGTGTGGGTGTGGGTGGGTACGACGTATAGTGTAGATGCGTACTACTACTGCTTTGATTTTTAAGAAAAGGAGGAAGAAGATATTTATCGATTATCTACTATTCTGCAATTATATGTGTAACGTTTGTAACATCATGATAACACTGAGCAATAGACGAGTAGGAGAAAAAATGTCTCACCTTTTTCTTTGCCTTTTGAAGTCATGATCTCTGCCAAGGGACTCGAGCGCGTCAAAGGAATTACTACATCTGATTTGAACAAGAGGGAGCACAAGCATATTACATTCCCCGACCCTAATCAACTCTTTCGAGGTATCGCCTTGAATCATACAGCCGCTACCCTCAACGTCTCTGGGCCAGACTCTCCAGAGCCGCCCCGGACGCGATCTGGAACTCCCCAGCCCCACTACTCATCATCACCCCTCCCTTCCTCGTCAACCGTCCCTGCGCCCTCACCACATCCTGCATCCTCCTCTCCGCCTCGCCCTCCACCTGGCCCTCTTCCCGATAATGCACCTTGGCGCCCACCTTCTCGCGCTTCACGCGGGCGGCGGCGTCTGGCTTGCCCTCGGTCGTCTTGGTGGTTTTCGCGGCGTTTGCGCTCTCCCTCGTCTTCGTCCTCGTCTTCTTTCCGCCGGTGCTGGTGGTGACGTTGTTTTTGGCGGTGGTGACGGTTTTGGGGGCGTCGCGGAGGGCAAAGGCTTTGGCGAGATGGCCGATGTGGAGGTGGCGCACGTGGAAGATGTGTTTTTCGTTGGAGGGGTGGGTGGCGTAGGCTCTCATGTGGGAGAGGAATGCTCTGCGCGCTGAGTCGGCGTTCTATATTATTATTATTTTAATAGTGAATAAAATAGACAACGCGATGGTCAGATCACATCGACTAAAAACGAGTGAGGAACTCTCGATTCTCACCTTGCTCTCCCGCAACACCCACCTCTCAAACGACAACTGCACATCAGTCGCCCGTCCCTCATACTCGACGCCCTTCCCACCAAAGCCTTTGGAGAGCACGGTGTCGATGGCCACGCCCTCGAGGGAGATATTGGCTTGCGCATCGGCTGGGCCGTCAGCGACGACGTCTCCCCGCATCTTGCCCTCCACCCATGGCACCCAGCTAGACTCGCTGGGGGCGACGATGCTCCACGCCTCACCGCCCTTCCCAGCGCGCGCCGTCCGGCCTACTCTGTGCACATACTCCGTCGCGCCGCCCTCGGTGGGGAGGTCGTACTGCACGACGGCGCGGACGAGTGGGAGGTCGAGGCCGCGAGAGGCGACGGAGGTGCAGAGGAGGATGGAGGAAGGGGGTGCGGGTGGCTGTGAGGTGAGTTTGGAGTTGGAGTTGGAGTTGGGGGTCGAGGAGAATCCGCGGAGGGAGGCGAGACGGGTTGGTGGGGGCAGGGAGCCGTGAAGTCGGAAGATGGAGGCGTCGGGGAGGAGAGGAGAGGTTGCGGCTATTTTTTCTTTCTGCGGCTTGGTGGGTTTTTTGCTTTCGATGTCGCTGTCGTCGTCGTCTTCGCCTTCATTGTCAGCAGCAGCAGCAGCATCACCATCACCATCTGGGGAGTCTACGCCGTCTCCACCCATAGCCGAGCCCCCAAGAAGATTCCAGTGAAAATCGACAGAGTCTGTGCAGCTGAGGAAAACAATGATCTTTGATCCCCTCCGACCATGCGCCTGCGCGAGGAGGAGCCGTAGTAGCGCGACAAGAGCGACTAATCGCATTTTGAGTGGGACAACTACGTATTTCTGCGATAGCTGGGTTGGAGGCGTGAACTTCTCCGATGAAGAGACTGCCCCTGGTGCATCGCTCTCAGGCCGCAAACCGGCAGTTTCTTCTTTATCTGTGTCCATGGCTTTTATCATCAGCGGCTGGATCAAAGTCGTCCCTGCCAGCTTCTGAACGTCTTCCCGGATAGTGGCTGAACATAGTATGGTCCGCCTGCGACGCTCCCAATCCCATCCGCCGACTTCCATGCTCTTCCCCTCCTTAACAGCCTGAATAGCAAGTTTTCTACGCCCATCAAGCCCTTGAACTATACCCTTGATGGTCTCTTCAAAACCCAACTCCATAAGACGATCGGCTTCATCTAAAACAAGCCACCTACATTTTCCGACGTTGAAAGAAGATGTATTTTGTAGATGATCTAGCAATCTTCCAGGCGTGGAAACGATGATGGGTAGGCCTTTTCTGAGGCGCGCTTTTTCGTGTGTGCGGGTGGCACCACCGCTAAGTAATCCAGATACTAGCCATCGCGTGAAACGAGTAGAGTTTTGATCGTCCTCTGATTCTCCTTCAGCGTGTAGCTTAAGAGTCAGCAGAGCTTCGAGGACGTCTGCTATTTGTTTGGCGAGTTCACGAGTAGGGGCGATGATGATGGCTAGTGTTCCAATTGAGCGATCGATGTAAGAATGTGTGCTTAGAGGTAGAAGATCTTGGATAATCGGTAAAAGGAAGGCTAGCGTCTTTCCAGAACCGGTTTGAGACTGGATGAAAACATCCCTTGCAGCTGTGTCCTCGGACGGCGCTTTCACAAGAAGGGGAAGAACTGCTCGCTGGATAGACGTTGGTTTTGTGATATTCATTTTGGAAGTCATGTGTGCGGCCAATAAAGGGTCAAGACCCAGGTCACAGAACGTTGATGGTCCGGCTAGAGGGGCATTGCTAGGCTTGGATGAGGTTTTTGGGTTCACAGCTGCTAGGGGTGTCTCTATTTTTGGGTTGTATGAGAAGAGGGAGGATATGATCTGAGTGGGTGCTGCTCTGGGAGGATGTGCGGTGCGTTCTGAGGGGGTAGGTATGTCGTTTGATTGGTTAGGGCGAGACGCATCCTTTCGAGGCCGCTTTACAGGAGGATGCTGGGCATCTCCCTCCTTACTATCGCCTTGCTTCTGCACTGCTGTCTTCTCCCAGGTTCTCGTTTTACGCTTCGCAACTCGTTTTGCTTTTACTCTACACTAAACCATTAAAATTAGCGCAAAAGATCGGAAAACAAGACATACCTGTCCGTCCAGCGCCCTGACTTGGCTGCGTGGCTGACGCTTGCTGGTCCTGCTGCATCATTACTTGCGAGATTGAGCACAAGGCCATCGTCCATGATATGAGCCTTGAAAACTGCTTCAAACCGTTCAAGGTCAGGTTTTCAAAATCATTGCATGGTATAGTGGTTCACACTCCGTGAGCGCCACGTGACCCCTTCCGCTGCCGACGCCGGCTAAGTTCCCACGGTTACTCTGTCTCTTTTGAAGCGGTTTCTTTCGGCCACGTCTACCTCTTACATTCATCTAAAAGTTACAATGTTCGGTCGTGTCTCGCTCGCGTTCGTTTTAATCTCCATCGCCGCATTTTTCTGCGCACAGTCTGCTGAGGCTGCCAAAGGTCCCAAAATCACCAACAAGGTTTACTTTGATATCAAACATGGTGACCAGGACATGGGAAGAGGTACGTATCCACATCTCGTGTAACGGTCCTCCCACACTTTTCTGACCACCACCTCGTAGTTGTGATCGGCCTCTACGGAGGAGTACGTTGCTCCTTGACTCTCGTGCTGCGTTCGGGCACGTATACTAAATTACTGCTGGGTTAGACCGTTCCCAAGACTGTGGAGAACTTCCGCGCACTTGCAACTGGTAAAGACAAGGAAGGTAACGATCTTGGATACGGCTACCAGGGCTCCAAGTTCCACCGTGTGATTAAGAACTTCATGTAAGCTCCTCCTTCACGAGTTTCACTAATTTATGTCTTACGTTCAACCTTCTTTACACAGGATTCAGGGTGGTGACTTCAGTAAGTGCAGTAATACTTAGGCGTTGATCTCCTACTCAATACGCTTTCTTGAAAAGCCAAGGGAGATGGTACTGGTGGAAAGGTTTGTTTTGCAAAACTCGACTGTGTTTATAAGGAATTAATGTCGCGCGATAGTCGATTTACGGTGACAGATTCAAGGACGAGAACTTGTACGTATTCTCCAATCCTCACTTGTTACTAGTCAGGCTCACGTTACCTATCAGCAAACTTCACCACACTGGACCAGGTACTTTGTCAATGGCAAACGCAGGCAAGGATACCAATGGTGAGTGATTTGGCCTAAGTATAAAAATATATCTGAGTTTGCATTATAGGTTCTCAATTCGTAAGCTTGTGCGGCGTATTGACGCGATAAATATTAACATGTTCTTTTTAATTCTAACAGTTCATTTGCACGGTCGTTACTAGCTGGTTAGACGGTAAACACGTGAGTCCCCGCATATGAACTGGCTCCGTGTTATTATAACTCGATGGAATTTAACTAGGTCGTGTTCGGTAAAGTCCTTGAGGGTATGGATATCGTCTACGCTATCGGTATGTGAAATATATCTGCATTATTATTTCCTTGTTGCTCATTACCACTTTAGAGGATGTTCCTAAAGGCCGTGGTGACAAACCTGTGGAGGATGTTGTCATTGCTGCATCTGGAGAGGTATGTTCTCATGTAATATCGTCTATCAGTGACTAACTTATTTCTCGTATCAGCTACCTCTGGATGTCGTCGTTGATGGTGAAGGAAAAGAGGTACCTCTTCATGCTGAGCTATAATCAGCGCCTTGTGTTATCTCCAAAATTTGGTACAAATAAAAAATTGTTGCTTGTCAACAGGATCTTGAAGACGAACTTGAACCGGTAGCGCCAACTGATACCACCAAAACTTCGTCAGCAGTCTCTCAACCCTTGAGTACCGTATCACCTGCCGCTGGAACGACCGATGAGAAAGTCGCCACTGGAACTGCTACTCCTGCTGAGGAGGAACCCACGTCTGATGATGCTGTGCTGGACTCTGAGGATTCGGAATCAGCGGATGGTTCTCATTCGAATTCTGCTAAGTATCTCTTCTTCGCTTTGATCTTGCTCGGTATTCCCGCTGTGTTGTTCGTCTGGTGTGGTGGCCTTCGCTGGGCCCGAGGTCTCTTGCGTAAACGAGCTGGCGCGTCTTACCGGAGAGTCGGTGACGAAGATTTGGAGAAGTAGCTCGAAAGTATAAAGCACCAACTGTAGCCATTACATTCATTTTATTTATGTAGATAAGATACAGACACCTGAATGTGACACTCTTTGGAAAACAATATTGGATTTGAATTGATGTACACGTATCAGTGACGTTAGGCTAAAACGGAACTCGTGGCCTATGCAAGCTTTTGAACCGCACCACATAGATTGTCAACCAGCATAGTCCGCAGAACAAGGCTCGAATACGACAACATCACGACTATAATCATGCCTCACGATCCTCGAATAACTGTATTTGTGTTGTTAACAGCGGTTCTATTCGTTGGGACGGGATACTCAGTCGCCTACAATACGTATCTCGACACTTCAAATCCATTGCTCACACACCTTCCGCACCCCCTTCAGGATACAGACTACTTCGCCAACAAGGCCAACCCCCTAAATGTCTTGTTCATCAAGAAAGCTTGGGGGTGGACCTCTGCCGTATTCTTCCTACTGTGGTTGAGCACTCCCTCTCAGGCCAGGACGAAACAGCCATTATTGAAGTGGGCAACAGAGTCGCTAGTTTGGCTTGTATTTACAGGCTGGTTCTTTGGCCCACCCGTCCTTGAACGCTTGATACTAGCCTCTGGGGGAGAATGCGTCGCTGCCCTACCTTCTGGAGTCGTGCTCTCCATACCATCAGAGTACTGCTTGACCAAATCAACCATATCCCCCGTAACACATCCCGCTCTCTTCGCAGCATCACTTGTCTTGCCTGATAGCGAATGGCATACCAGACCTAGGCTCAGGAGAGGACACGACGTATCAGGCCACGTCTTCCTCCTCACCATGTCCATCCTCTTCCTCGCCGACCAACTCCGATCGATATCATCTCGCGTTCAAAAGCCATCCCTTTTGTACAGGCTGGCCGTGAACATGAATATGGTCTTAATAGGCATCTGGTTCCTTGCCAGTCTTACTACCAGTGTCTACTTTCACTCTCCTTTCGAGAAATTCACTGGTTATTGTACGTACCATGGGCTTAAATCTTCAGTTTTGCGTTCTGACAGTTCTATCTAATAGTACTTGGGATCGCAGGCTTCGCGATTACGCAGTTGCCGTTGTTCCGTGAAACGACTGCCACATCACCATCAACGCCTGATAATAGTGTCAGTGGAGCCCAGTAGTAACAATACCCACTTACCCTTCGGTAGGTGTCTTAATTTTCATTATCTTGAGCACCATCTTAACATGCTATATTCCTATAGTGGACGCAGTTCGCTGGCTATTTTAGACATAGTTCTCCTACTCAGCCTTAGATCCTTTGTATCGCCAGAGCAGCTCCGGTAGTATGTATACAGGGCATGTACCATGAGCTACTATTATTATATCTGGATCAGTTCTCGACCCAGACCTTGAATTATTCGAATCAAAGTACGTTGTACACCTAGTAGCTTATCGAGTAATATACTGCCGTCACTACGAGTCTTTCTATGATGATGATATTATTCATAAATATAGTGGATTTTATGTATATTCACAAGTAATTCCGATGCTCGTGTTATTGGGAATGTAGTGCACATGGAACTATCCATATAAATGTCTATGTGAGTTATGGTTGTGTTAGAGCATCAACCAAGAAATTAGACTGCCAACGATGACGGCTGGTAATACGACACTGACGCTGTCACCTGCTAGTCTCCAGAGAAGACCTCTCCGTCTCTGCTGCCCCCGTAGATTTGCGTCGCCCATCTTGAGTCTACCGCCACCGGAGCGCCATGATGTAGGCATCAGTACCGATGGGATACCAATCGTTATTCGTCGTCTCCTGCCACCTAAAACAAATGATCGCGACCAGGACCACCCGCGCGAACCTGCATGCGGCTGGGGAGATGGAGGCGGGAGAAAGAAGGGTGACGAAGATGAAGCCGAGTAAACGTCATCGTGAGTCGTCGCTGACCAGACAGCAGCGCCTGCATGGGCATGGCTGTCGCGCCGGGCAGCATACTGTGCAGGATGCATTAATTCATCAATATCATCTTCTGACGTGAAAAGTGTTATAGGGCTCAGCAGTGGAGAGTCCTGAGGAGTAGCCGGACCAGAGAATGCACGAAGATTGGCCGGAGCAGTCGTATTTGGGACTCGCAGTGTGGGAGGAAAGGGGCTTGTTGGACTAGTGCGGTCTTTGTTTTTATTGGGAGACCAGGCAGACCATATGGCTGAGTCAGGTCGGCTTGGAGTGACCACACGGCTTGGTTGCGGAGTGATCGAAACGGGAGAGATGGAGGAGAAACGTCGACGATGGCGTGCAGGTGTGATGTTTAGGTAAAGCAATGCGATAATGGTGAGTATAATGCAAGGTAAATAGATAGAATTGAAGATTGCACGATGATCTGGGAGGAGACAAGGAGCATCTGCGAACGTGAGAGGTAATGTGGGATGTAACTCTGGGTTGATCAACGAGAGAAGTTGAAAACCGGGTTTGCGAATGTTGCGAGCCAAGGAGTATGACTTGACTGTAACTTCGCGGATTGCCTTATGGTTGGTAGAACCATCCCATGGGCGAAGAACATGCGTGTGGTCACAATAGTCGCGATCATCGCCGCTTTTTCAAAATATCAGAAAGTAGGCTATAGAATGGTACCAGATACACACCTAAATACAGCAGATGGGTGCAGAGTATCCAGCAAAAATTCGGTTGTTTGTTTCCCCAGCATGTTCTGATAGCCTTGACCAGCACCTACTCGCAATGTTCCTTTTTCACGAAGAGGTCCACATGACTTGCTCGACGGCCTCGACAAGGGTATATGGCTGAATAGAATCGATGGAGCGGTTTGATTGTCTGTATAACCAAACGGAATTGGGGCGTTGACCTAAGAAACAAGATCGAGGGAAATACCTGATATGGACTTCACGAACTGAACTGCACCGCCGGGAAGGGGGTTCCATTCATCGTAACTTTTCCCAAGTCCGTGGCGCCTGTAATCCTCCTCTACTAGTCCTGGGGCGTCGAGAAGAATAAGCCTATGGCCGGCTATGGTAACTGCTTGATTGAATGCGCCAAAGTGATCCGAATAGTGCTGGCGAGCGTTCTTCGACAAAGACGGAGAAACTCCAAGTCTGATGAAATCAGTTTGTGAATGATACATACAACTACCACGATGCGTATGGCAAGTAACGTACCCTATGTCGTTGTTCCCCGGAATATAATATATAGGTATGGGAGGGTCCAGGGAAAAGATGTTACTAAAATCTTCATAATACTGCTTGTACCTAACGAAAGTGACATCAGTTGGTCTATAATAAAGCATATCATTCAGCAAGCAAGGCAGTCACGTACTCGTCATCACTTGTTATCTGACGACCAGTTGCCAGCATATCGCCGAGAAAGATGATGGCATGAGGACGAAGACGAGAAGTCACACTCCAACTCTTCTTCAATAAGGTCGTTGGTGAGCTGAAGCCAAACCATGGCTTTGCGGACGTCGTCAAGGGATTTCGTACTTGAGGATCAGATATCAATAGAATATGGGACGGCTTGCTTGTTAGGCTGGAGACCGGCTTTAGAATCGAAGACAACACGATGAGAAGGTGAACGTGTAAAGTGTGAATCCACGTACTTGCTTGCCAGTAAATGCTTTGTCTGGCCATTTACAATCTGAAAGACTGTAAAAATACACGCCGAATTCGCACCAAATGACAATAACCGCCCAGACGAAACGGAGAGCTGGGATGATGACATTTCGAGAACAAAGGCGGGATTTCCTTCCCCGTCGTTCCAAGAGCGTACTCATTGTCCTATCACAGGACTACCAAAGCAAAGAACGACAATGTTGGCGGGCTTGGAAACGAAAATTTCAACGTTGGAGTAGACTTGCCGTATAGTACGGTTATGGAGACACTAAGCATAGCTTCAGGCGCTCCATGAAAAGCTTATATGCCCTGAAGACTTGATGGGAAATACCTAATTACTCAACTAACCAAGACCGCACGCAACAAATTGATTGAACCGGGATAAAAATCAAAAATGTGATATCAAGTCGTCAAGTTAACAGATTTCTCTTCGAGCCCTGCATTTAACAAGTCCAACTACTACTGTAGCTAAACGTTAAGCTCCCATGGCTTTGTACAGTCGTACAGAATGAATCATGATACACATATATCAGAAAAGTACTATACATTTCCGAGTCACAATCCGCATGAAATTCGATTAACTTACTAGTATCGAGGACTTCAAAGGCTGCGAGCTAACCGGATTACTCCCAGTCGACGTCGCTATCCGCATCATCATCATCACCCTCATCCTTACTTGTCTCGTGTCCCTCGCCTGCAACGCTCACGTTCCCAGAAGATACGAGGTCATAACTTTCTTCACTGCTTTCCCGAGGGCTCAAGGTAGCGGGAGTATGGGCGTGAGATGATGGTGCTGAGTTTGCTTCTGTTACTACAAGGGCGCGTGGAGCTGCCAGCGTGCGCTGTGAAGCAGAAGTGAGGTTGTCAATTTCAGTAGGTTTGGACACAGAGTCATCTTCATCGTCTTCCCAGCTGAAGTCTTCTTCGTTTTCCATTGTACCTAGACAAACCAATCAGCACCTTCGTATAAATGTGACAATCTTAATAGTACCTCGCAAAAGAACCTTTCGCCTTTCCTCTTCTTGCTCTATCTGATGCACGCGGAAAAAGTAGCGCTCCCAGAACACTTCTTCTGTCATTTGGGACGGCACTTTCGTGGATAGAATTAGAAGACGCCATATAGCGCACGAAATAACGCAAAACTAACCTAGGGCATTGAAAGTATCGTTCAGTGCCTCTCCATCAGTTGGTTCTGCCAACGCCTCCTGAATGCGCTCTGACCAGTCCTGACCATGGGTACCTTGCTCATCACCACGTGCCTCTTGGATCCACTTGGCGTACAGCTCTTTGACACCCTCTTCATCAGCTGGATCAGCCATAATGGTTTCAGGATCGTAATTCAACCGCTTCAACAGCAATTCAGCTCGCGTTGCTGCTGCGCGCTGAGCATCTTCTGAGTGCCGTCTCGATGATGGGCCTGAATCGGTTTCTTTTCCTTTCCCTTTGATGCTAGAGCTACTTCTCCCATCGGCCTCGCCAGGTGGGGTGGGTAGCATCCACACATCAGAACCGTCCCAAATGGCTCCTGACGTGGATGAACCTTCTTCAGGTGGAATAACCTTGACTGCATCACGCAGAACATCGCCGGCCTCCTTGATAGCATCCTTCAGTAAAAGTTCGCTCTTATGAACGTATTCTTCTGCCTGGGCACGAGTTACGCCCTGTACCCGTTGGAACTCAGATGAGAGCGTCGTCCGCAACTGCGTAAAATCTATGTTCTGAGGTGCATTCCTCAAACCCTCTGGGATATGTGTCTGCACAGTGGAAACGATGTTGGGAGGGAGTGACGATTGGAGCCGCGAGAAGAAAGTCTGAGAGGAAGACGGGGTGGTATCCACATCTGCAATAGGTGTAGTTGGGGAATCTGCACCATCAGAAGATGGTCCAGCCTGAGCATTAGGTTGTTGCTCTGACTCAGTCTCCTCATTTGTCACATTAGGGTCATCTCCCGGTGTTTCTGCAGTCAGCTTGTTCAGCTCCTTCTGCGCCTGGGTTACGACTTGAGTGAGATCTTTCCGCGCAGTAGCCAGTGCACTTTCGCTCTATTGTCCGCGTTAATCCTGTTCGATGGCGGTCGATAAAAAGGAAGCAAGACTGACCTGCTTTCTGAATCCACCCCAGAACCTTCCGAGCTGTCCAATTACTTGCGAAACCTCCTCGTTGAGACTTTGCTCAGGCTGTTCGGTTTGTGGGGGGGTACTGACCCCAGATCCAGTGATACCGTATGTATCTAGAAAATTCATGACAGTAGTGAAAGACTTGGACGGTGGATGAAGGTGTAAAGATTGTATGTATGACTGACACACAGCGAGCAGTCGTGGTAAAACGCGTAATAACCCGATTCAAACTATATCAGGTCGGCTACCGGCAGACACTATCCACACTCGTTTTTTGATTTTCAGCAAGTATCAATTCCATCTATCCAGTAATTTACAGCATGATACACAATATCGCAGATACAGATTACACGAAAATAAATCAGTCAACGTCCCATGAGTGCCAATGTACCACCCTAATTTTATGCCATAGCAGCTACTGCAGCAGGTTGCGCACGAATAGTCTCAAAGAAAGGCGTTGCTTTTGCAGAAGCATTCACCATGACTTCATCTTCGGCGGCCACTAACGCCTTGTGGGCCCGACACTCCGTAACGAAGTCGGTGAACATCTGGGGAAAGAATAAGTAATAGTCATGTGTAGTAGCGACCGAATATACCTCAATGGTGTCAAGAGGACCGCCACAGCTCTCAGGGTGGAACTGTACCCCCCAGACCTTTTTACCTGACTCTTCCGTGGACTTGATACCTTCAACTGAAGAATCGTTGCAGTTGATGAAGGAAGGCTCCCATCCTTGAGGGAAAGGATCCTGCAACTTCAAGGCGTACTGATGATTCTGACTGTGAAGGAAATCGGAATCAGTCACGCAGAACTATAACAGCATACCAGACAAATGGATCTTACCTCGTGACATACACCCTCCCAGCCTTAATCGAACCAGAAGATGCCAATGCCAATACAGGTTGGTTATGTCCACGGTTACCAAAGGTCATACGATACGCATCCAGACCAATGGCCATGCCAATGATCTGGTGACCCATGCAAATACCGAAAATAGGCTTGTCCCACTCCGCAATAGTCTTGCGCAGAATTACGGCTGCATCCATACATTTTGAGGGGTCACCGGGGCCATTAGACAGGAATAACCCATCAAATTTGTCACGAACGGCGTTGAAGTTGTAGTTCCAGGGTAGAACTGTAACGGCCGCATTTCGTCGGACTAAAGCCCGTAGAATGTTGGCCTTGGCACCGAAATCAAGAACAGCAATTTTCACATCGCCAGTGGGGTTTAGTTCGTATGGTGCTTTAGTGGATATTTGATCAACGAGATTCTCTGCACTCGGGTTCCAGTACTGCTCAGGTGATGGCATTGGAGCAGAAACATCAGCGCCAACAGCGAGACGGCCAAGAGTAGTCCCCTGATCACGCAGAAGTCGTGTGATGGCCCGAGTATCAACGCCAGTGATACCAGGCACGTTGAAGCGGCGACACCAAGACGCTAATGATTCCACCGCACTGTGATGGGAGAATTTCTCAGCGACATCAGCGACTACTACTCCAGTGCACTGTACGCCATTCGATTCGAGAAGAACGCCGACATCCCGTCCATCAACTGGGGCTCTGTTTAAAGGCACACCGTAGTTTCCAATGAGGGGGGTGGTGAATACCAGGATCTGACCCCGATAGGAGGGATCAGTCATCGACTCGGTGTCTAGAGGGTCATCAAATGAGATGATGGCACGAATAACTACAACAAGAAAACCTACATGATGTGATTGATGTAGAGAAAACTGTTTCTCCAAACACGCTGCGGGGCGCGCCAAACGACCGACCTGAGAATGACTGGCCTGTTTTGAGGTGCAACACAGCGGGCAATGCTGTCGATGGGCCAGCATGAGTTGCTAAGCCCCGGGAGAAAAGAGGGGCGCGAATGAATGTTCGAGATAACATAATGATTTTTTAGATGTTACGACTGGTGTAAAGGCGATCACAAGTTGAGGAGAGAGAATACGAGGTCACTGAGATAACTAAACAAAACGTCAGCGACCATCTCATAGAGCACTTATATATAAGAAACACATACTCGTCCCGAGTGTTTTGAGTGAAAGTCATGTACGAGCTAAAAGCTCAATTGAAAACGATGATGCGCTCGAGCAGGCGGTGGAGTAAAACTGTAATTTACTTTGCGATGAGTGCAAAGTAGCTGATCAAGGAAGGCTTTTATAAAATTTTTGCAATGTGGCTCCTCTTATTGGGGTTTATCCATTCAAAATCCGCCAGTTCACGTGATCCTAAGCGATTGAACACTTGACTCGACCCTTTTCCTACGCCTTTTGGTATGATCTTTGGCGCCATCATGACCAAGCTTAACCCTCAGCATTGGGAACTGCCATCTGGCCTCCAATTGTCGACAAGACACCCTTCAAGGACGGAAATTGTACTGGCCACTTATTTCCTTTAGTAAATGCTAAGCGGCCCAGCAAAGCTTACACTGAAACAAACAGAACACTACAGTATAGTCCATACTTGCGCCATATGACCGATTACTTAGACATGATCACTTTCTTCTCAAGCGCCTGGACGCTTGGGCTGCACAACTGCGCTTGGTTTTGATGCCGAAGGCACGGGAGACTTTGAACCGACGGCGATGGCTACTTACTATCAGCTCGTGCGTATGTAGGGTTGCATTATTGCTGCAAATGCGTTATATCGCCCTCAAAAAGCCTACGCTTGTTCTGCTTCCGCGCTTCGGGATCAGCAGGCGAGAAAATCAAATCCTAGGCGCGTAGTTTCATTTTTACCGTCGTCTGTTCTGACCAACTTGAAGTATCCTCTTATATCCTGTTCATCACTTCCCAAAAGATATGATTTCCATCTGCCTTAATCCCATTTGGTTGCACTCCCTCTCAGCCTCGGTATATACTATTTGACTTGGCGACCGGTCAGGCTATCCTATGTTGCTTGTATTGCTTGCATTTGATCAGAAGCGCAACCGTTACTATACATGTATTGTGAAGTTCAGCCTGGTGGATGGTCGCAGTCAGGTGGGTTCTCCCTTTAGTCACTACGCAGTGTAGAATTGACTAAAACCCTCGGAACAGATATCCTTGTCTGTAGTGATCGTACGACGTGCCTTTACTTGGACCTCCCTAAACACGCTGTCCAGTAGCCTTGACCTAACGGGTTGCACGGATTCGAGCTCATCAAGCCTATAGCTTAAAGATGCTGTCCAAAATTGTGGCACCCCTCATCCAATCAGTGGACTAGTACGAACGGCTTGGCCCGCTGGGTTTGGACACCTATTTCCACCGGACAGGCTCATGTCACGCCACAATGGCATGACAGTGTCATTAAGCTACCGACGGTACAATACGCGCGGGTACCATATTTTAATCGGCTTTGTTACAAGCTACTAACCGACCAACTGTCCTTGATGAATTCCTCCAGATTCCTCCGCATTCGACGGATCCATGATCTGGGCTTACTCTCACTTTATTTGACACGTTTTGTGCCTATTCATGCTTCTTGGCCAAGTGGCACTGAGGCACTTTATTTGCGGGGTCGAAGCGGACGCCCCGAATTTCCCATTTCTCGGACCGACAGGAATTTCTGATTACTCTCTAGATAATATCAAAAGTACAACGCTGTGTAATACCAGTCAAAATAAGCATCTTTGGTAACTTGGTCTCCCTAATGAGACCAGATTACTTAAATGACAGTCGAAATTTACATGAGTCTACTCGTTCAAGTTGGAGATAATCGGTGCTATGGGGTTTCGAAGAAGACACCCCTGACAAAATTTTGATCCTTGAAAATATCAGTAGACTTCAGCCGAATAGAAACTAAGCGAAGCGTTCACTGGAGCAAATGTTCATGTGACATTGGTTCATCCACTCATCACCAAACATCATACTCGCTACTCTCACATTACAAATGCAACAAGATCCAGAAGATCTAGATCCCGTAGGCTACCACGACCTTGAACTGTCGGAAGCATGTGGTGGGCGACGGGGACAAGAAGCCATGTTTTCTGACAATAAATAATATTTGAACAGCGATCGATGTACACCCAGGTCGACTATATACGGCCTGCACGAGCGAACCAGTTTTTCTGCTGGCCACAAGTTCCATTGGTACAACCAGGACACCTAAGTCCCATCTGCGTAGTCGTAGGTCCGACCTTTCCTGAAGAATAGTCGCGAATATGTTGCGCTGTGATGTCTGCCAGAGCCCGAATAAACACAGGGGAGTCGTTCAACGACTCTGCTCTCTGGACTTCCATTCCGAGCTAAGGAAGGTTGAAGGTAGCATCAGTACATGAAGTTAAAATAAAGTATGGACTAAGCTTACTTCTCTGGCCTCGTGAGCATATTCCAGATCAAGCTCGTAGAGCGTTTCGATATGGTCACTGGTAAAAGCAATCGGGACCATCACGAGATGTTTCTTTCCCAACCGGGCGAGACCTTTGACAGCCTCCCCTGTCTGCATACCCATCCATGGAGTGGGCCCAACTTGTGATTGCCAGACGAGACGGAACGGATTGGAGTGACCTAAACGATCCATCACGGCATTGACGGAAGCAGAAACTTCCAGAACATATGGGTCCCCACGATTAACAACTGACATTGGCAAAGAATGCGCTGAGAAGAGAAGTACCACATCTGAGCGGACCGCGGGATCGAATTTTGCTAGCGCTGCTTCTATGTGTTGGGATACTGCCTAGGGGAAAAAACAAAGCAAGCAGAGATACTATAAGTTGTAGTTCTAAGGAGTGTCATAATGAATAACGTACCTCGATAAACCCAGGGTGTGTCCCCCATCGGTCGATCACACTCCATTCAATGTCACCCATTTCACCGGCCTTGCCTTGACGAAAAAGTTCATTCAAGCTACTTCCAGTTGTGCTGCAGCTGTACTGAGGATACTGAGTAAATGCAATGGCTCGTTTGACGCCATCTGCCTTCAATTGCCGTGCAGTCTCATCCGTTAGAGGTTTGGCATATCGGAAGGCCACATAACTTTTATGAGGGGCAGTCTCTGGGCTGAGCTCATCCAGTAAAGCAGCCATTCCAGCACCCTGTAGTTGTGTGTAACGAAGGATTGGTGATCCCCCGCCAATGTCGGCATATTGTTTTTCTATCTGTGGTGTCCGGCGTCGGGCAATGATGGGGGCGAGAAAGCGCTGGAAAGGCAAGGGGATGAGGTCTCCATCAAGGAAAAGGTTTTTAAGGAAGTCGTGGGTCTCGGGAACCTAATGAATACACCCCTACTGAATATAACACATTATAAAGTAAACAGAAAACATACCGTCGAGGGGCCTCCCATATTCATCATGACGATGGCTAATGGCAGAATATGTATGTTCCCACTTTGATACTGTATATTATGTGGTATGCATACCTGTTGGACTACGATGTGTAAGAGGTGAGGATTTTTTGAGTCTGTAGAAGGATTTTGGCCCACCTTTTCCCTTTTGTGGGCGTGCTATGCAACGTTGCCAATGAGCGCTGCATAGCACGGGATATTGCATTCGTTCGCTGAATGTTGGCCAACATCTCTCCCTTGCAGCAAACTAGAGCTGTTCCTAAGACGTGGAGGTTTCTTGCCGTACAAATACGAACAGCCGGTATTTCAACCAATGATGGAACAGCCATTTTCGACCGCGGGAAGATCATAGCTTCAAACTCAGTGGCATTAATACCACAGACATGTCTCTGGTGTTTAAAATTACGCTTTTTTTCTTACAAGATACAGGTTTAGGTCACGCAAGAAAAGTAAGATGTAGAAGATATAATTCCAAAGTATAGTATGACAGAGCTGACATTATGCGATTTATGGAATATAGTAAATGTCGAGAAACCGCCAGCGATGCGACTCTAGCACTATGTCATCACGAAACCTCACAGTGAATAACCAGAATATTGACTACGACATTTCTGGGGAGAGCACAGAAATGTGGGGGTATGGTCCCAGAATCTCAGAGGCATTAGGAAAGCGGGGCCGACGAGGATCAAATCGTGCGTACGTAGGTGGTGAAACGGCGGAACGGTTATTCCACGCAATATCTTCATCTATAGATGCGCTGGGGAATTGATGTTCATCTACATGACTAATGTATCGACATTCTTGGGGGTTGATTGGACCTTGATGGTTAGATACTACCCAGTCTGAGCAAGGTGGCCTGTCGCCGGTGACAAGAGGGAGAAAAGCCAGAGGAGCGTCTCTAGCATTACTATCGGCAACACCTTCGTTCTCTATGAGGGGCATTTCCGCAGTTTGTCCGTTAGGCCTGGAAAACGTGTCCTGGACTGCACTTGATGGACTACCATGAGGGGGACATTCCTCATAAGCTGGAGGACGTTCCAACGATAAGTCCGGGGAATCAGCGGCAGTGAGTGAAGATGGGTATAATACTTCCATTATGCTGTTCGTTGTAGGCAAATGGTGTCGTCTCTGAGAGGAGCGACGTTGAATTCGCTCGTTTCTAGAATGTGGCGTCACTACATCATCCTGTGCATGAAAATATGAGTTTAATAATAATAGAATAGATAAAAGACTCACAACTCTAGGCCTTCTGCGACACCATATACAATGACATCCTGGAACACAGATGGTTTCAGCGGACAATCGAGCCCATGAACGCTCAACGTTACTAGGGTCAGTTATCCGGGTCGTACTTTGTGGACACACTCTCTGCATTCCTACATGAGCGATGCGCTAAGGCCAATTACAATAGGGAAAAACTAACCGGGGGAGGATGAGTAAAAGGAACACTCTCATCTTCAGAGTTCATCTTGGAGAGTCTAAGTAATTTCTTTTTTATGATATCGAGCATGAAGTGTGAACGAGCAGGATGGAACTTTGGCGAATTCTGTTGAGCAAGTAGTGGGGTTGAGGTGTAGTTGAGGAGATCATAATCCCTCACAGAATGTGGGTTTATAAAGATATGCGGATGGGGCCCTCAAGGGGTTGTCGGATGCATGATCGGATATTGACATACCGAGACTTCCGTTTCGTTGCTACTTGCCTTACAGGGGTCACGATATGTATGCCTGAATTGAAATGCCAAATTCAATATTGCCTCCTATGAACTTCCGCCGTTGTTAGCCTCGGACTCGGAATATTGGGTTGGACTCACCTAATCCCCCGTATTGATACATGGCAGATCTAGTAAAAGGAGAGAAGTCACAAACAAGACGCACCGCAATATTAATATGATGTTGGAAGTGCATGTACAGACGCAGGGACCATTTTAGATTGACAGCAGTATAAATCTACATTCCCGCATAGCTACAAACATATGACAGTCAATTCAAGCTTGCCATTCAACGGGGATAAAATAAATCACTGCTTAAGGTTCGAATTGTAGATCATGACACTGGCAAGATTCGGAAGCCCCTGATTTGTCCCCCTTTGTCTTTTGTGGCTGAACGTTAGGGGCCAGTCAAGTATCAGCGAATCCGCGGAGGACTATCAAACAAGTAAATCATATGATATCACAGAAAGTGAGACCTTGAAAGGAAGGACCATATGAGAAAACGGAATGAGCAATTCACCGACTTCACTTGTTGAACGACATACATTTTGTTAGGAGTATGAAAAGCTGTGCATATTCAAAAAGAAACAACCATCCAAACGAAAGTCAATCCTTCTATACGTCCCCACCATGGTTGGTAGTAAATTTAACTACTAGTAGAATCTGAGAGATATATGTCATCTGACCAGCTCGCGTACTCATCTACAGCTTTGATCAAACTTTCGCCCTTTCTTCTAGCTGTGTCTAAGGCGACCTTGTGCAATGGTAACCTGAATGGTGGATCCTCAAGTTCTGAGAGTCTGTACATAGCCTGGGCAAGTTTAGCCGGATCTCCCGTGAATATACGCTCGACTCCAGGGTAAAGGCTGCGATATTTGCTGCTCGGTAGGGACGGGTCTGCATATGCGGGGTGAGGAGGCTCCATGAAATTTTTCGAAGGTGCTGGAGTACGAAAAAGAGCAGGTTCAACAAGCGTGATCTACCACAAGTTTCGATTCAGCATTTATCAAGAATCAGTCCGTCTAAATAGAATGTTCTCAGTGAACACACCTTGATATTCCATCTTGGGTCAAGTTCAGCGGCCCATCCTTCGGTAAGGCATTCTAGCGCTGATACATTCTTTTAACAAGCTTGACATGCGGATTAGAGCAAAAGCTACGCACCAGCTTTGCTGCCAATCGCGGCAGATGCCTATTTAGCTACTTCAAAAACTGTGACAAAGGAGCACGTACGCAGCGCCGTAATGTGCTACTCCAACGGCTCCCACAAAAGCCGACCTTGATGACATCTGCAAGAGTCGTCCACCAATTGGCCTGTTTATATCTCTAAAGCACTTCACTGCTTCCTTGGTTACATTCGCCGCACCCCAGAACATCACCTCGAACTGTCCACGAGCACTCGTTTCGCTGATTCCCTCGGCTTCAGATATGACACAGTATCCAGCATTGTTGAAGACAACGTCAATTCTTCCGTATGTTTCTATTGCCTTGTTGAATGCTGCAGTGGTTTCCGCGGGATCTGTGACGTCAAGGCGAAGAGTAAGGAGACGTGATGATGGATACTGTTCAACGAGATCGGATAGCATGTCAGGCTTGCGCAAAGTGGCCACAGCGATGTCGCCCTTCTTCAGTACATGTTCTACGACCACACGGCCAAAACCCGATGAAGCCCCAGTTACTGAAATGAAATGTGAGAATACATGGCATCAATGTCCAGAGATTACCCACCGAACCAAACCCTGGGGGATGTCATGATGAACGCGGGCTACGAAGACAAACTCAAGAGATGGCTCGCAATAGAGATAGCGTTTGATAACAAAGCACTGGTGAGAATAACTCCTTCCTGATGTTCACAGATACTTTTGGGGCTTTATATATGACAGTCACTTATCTTGACCCACATGATTCACCTTTGTGTGTCAGCATGGTGGGTACACGACGGATATTATGTAGTCGCTACCAGAATCCAGAGTATTGTTTCTGAGCCAGTATGAGAGACTTATATCCCCACTCAACGATGTCCCGAACGATGGCGCAGTAGAGATCAACAACATAATCACATGAGAGACGGAATGCCGAAGGAAGGAAACTGCTCTCATGAGCCCAGGACGAAACCAACGGAAAGCAAGAAGTTTGGGATCTCAAGCTGGACCAAGCTAATAATGTTCTGCATCGTGATGTAGGGTGTATATGGCTGAATGTACAGTACTATCGTTGGACAGATGTTGCAGTCCGGACACCATATGCTCTTGGGCCTCTACAGGCTCAACAACCGTTGTACAAGCCCCTAAAAAGTTGTCAGAGGTAGAATAGAATGTAACAAACCTATCCGTAAAGAATTTTGTGAATATCTTACCTGTAGCGATAAATACAGACCAGACACTACGGTCTTGACCTCCAAAAGTGCGGAATTTGAGGCAAAGAGGGCAAAATCGGGGCAGATCGTGTGCTAGGAAAGTCACAAAACTTTCTAAAAAAAACGTCAATGGGTAAACCTCTACCATGCCAGGTGCTTACCAAGTTGATCAAAGCCTTGAGGCACCTGCAGATGGAAGAACAAGGAGAAATCGTGACTTCATGACCCAAAGAGGCAGTCACGCATCATTGAAGCCCAGTAGCTCCGCTTTGCACCACACATGCATCTGAGCTTGTCTCATTTTTTCGATGATTTGGCCGAACATTGTCGAAGGTGCCGCGCGTGACAAAGTGTGACCAATAGTTGCATGACTGCTCCAAAACCTGCATTGTCATTTCGGTTTCGTTCCGCTGCAACAAGGTGTCTGATTCACACTTTTATTTCTACACAGGGACCTAGAGAACTCAAAATAGCATCTATTGGTAGTCTTCCGAAGACTCTAGCTCCACTCACTGGCGAGTAATTTCACTCCTCGCAAAAACGGTTGCAAGCATCTGTCCAACGATAGTACAGGCAAACCTCAGGATGCAGATTTGAACTTGAAATTTCGCTTGAAAGTCAGCGGACAGTCCTTTCTCGTCGTTCATGATATCAAACTCGAACCACAGTTTCTTCAGCTCGTTTTGCTGTTCAATACTTTCAGTTGCGATGGATATTCAAACTTTTGATCATGAAAACTGGATGTTTTGATTTTGGGCAAATGGCAAAAGAGACGACCGCACCACTCACCCACTGACTTCTTGTAATACATCCGCCCCCAGTGACTAGAACGAAAGTGGGTATTACCAAGGGCTAGACAGGCAGACCTGAGTCTGTCATGAGGCCCATTAATACCCAGTGCGGGAAGCGTGTAGTCGTGGCGCCGTGTTCCATTCAGGCGGTGAAAGTTCGCTCAATTTCATGCTAATTTTGTATAGCGAAGGGAGCTCGACCGTGAATTTTGGCATAATTGTTCTCCCCTTCTGATATTCGGGAGTCCCTTACAAAGCATTAAAAGGCGAATAACAAGAGGATACGGACTCGTGATTTTCAGCACCAACACCCAGTCGGTGAACGAGATGAAGTTCAGCTCTAGTTTGATCACTTTGGCTTTGGCCTCAGTTTCGGTATTTTCTACAATGCTCTTTGCATTATACGTGCTGACTTCATCAAGATGGCAAACCCGGTGGCGAGAGACACATCGGGGTATGTCAAAGCGTCTGGTCAAGGCTTTACACTCAATGGTGAACCGTACACGGCCTTTGGGTATGCTTTATCCATGCATTTCCGTTGAAGAAAAGAGTGTTGATGTTCATACGTCAATTGCGATAGCTCCAATTCCTACTGGGTTGGCCTTATGGAATTGAGTACTACCGACATGGATACTACCTTTGCGGACATCGCAGCGACTGGTGGGACAACAGTCAGAACTTGGTATTATTGCTTTTGTGGAATAGATGCAACCCTCTGACTTTATACTACCAGGGGCTTCAACGAGGTCACATACCCGAGTGGCGATTACTACCAGCTTTGGAACGGGAGCACCCCTACCATCAACTATGGTGCTACAGGACTAGAGAACTTTGGTATGCACGCTCCTGATAGCGTCTTCCGAACAATTATGTTGATTTCTCTCAGATAATGTCGTTGCTGCTGCAAAGAAGTACAACATCCGCCTGATCGTCACTTTGTACGTGCCATTGCTGTTCTCACACAGGTAGTATGTTCATTGTTGATATGATAGAACTAACAATTGGGATAACTACGGTGGTATGGACGTCTATGTCAACCAGATAATTGGTCAAGGTCAGCCCCACGATTATTTCTACACCAACCCTGAAGTTATCGTATGTCACATTTTCTATGGTGTGTTTGCATTAGTCTGAACACTGCTTTCTAGGCTGCCTATCAAAACTATGTGAAGGTGTTTGTGTCCCGCTACGTGAATGAGCCTACCATTTTTGGGTGGGAGCTTGGTTGGTCTTTACTACTTCTATATAGTGTATCTGATGAATGACCTTCCTCTGAAGCCAATGAGCCGCGATGCACTGGGTCCACAAAGTCGGTATCCAATTCATAATTGGTCGAGAATTGATGCTGACGTACGCTGCTTGTGTAGTGCTACATCGGGTACCTGCACCACAACAACCATTACAAACTGGATCAAGACCATATCTGCTTATATCAAATCGATTGACACCAACCACCTTGTTGGTCTTGGCGATGAGGGCTGGTTCAACTATCCCGGAAATCCTGACGAATCTTATAAGTACGTTTCTTATTTCAACCACAAGGCACTGCTAACATAGTACTCCAATAGCGGATCTCAAGGCATCGATTTCAATGCCAATCTGGCTGTTGATACCATCGATTTTGGAACCTTCCATGTGGGTGTGAAGCTTTTCATGGACATTTTCCCTCTGCTAATATAATTTCAACCTGTGGTAGTTGTATCCGGTAAGTGTAATTCATGTGTAGGGTATGGTGTCATTCTAATACCCTGGACTTTGGCAGTTCTCTTGGAGCGAGACCAACGAGTAGGTTTCCTTTGTTATGGTGTTAGCATCTCTACTAAAGAATTCGCTTATTCGTACTACTTAGCCCAAGCGCTATGGTATGGGGTGCGGAATGGATTCAAAATCACAGGATATCACAGGAAACATACAACAAGCCAGTCCTCATGGAAGAGTTTGGTGTTCTCGCCAATCAGAACCAGACTGAGACCTATTTGACTTGGTACTCCACTGTCATTGACTCTGGTCTGACAGGTGTACTCATCTGGTATGTTATATCACCGCCATGCCACAATCCACTCTAATTTGTGTAACAGGCAAGCTGGATCGAATTTAACTACTGGACCGTCGCCCAACGACGGTTATGCTGTAAGTCGACAACTTTTATCTCTAGCTACGAGTTCTCAATCTCTGTTTTTACCTCGGACGTAGATTTACCCTGATACTCCCATTTACTACATGGAAGAGGGTTTCTCGCGTGCACTCAAAGCTAGAAATACCTAAATGGAAAGTTCCTTCAGTTGTAAGGGGTGAAAGGGTGTCCGTTGATTTTTGCATTGAATATTGGGGTCAACTTGTTTTCGCCGTGGTTATGTAGGCTTGTATTTTATAAAAATTTTACCTTTACACTTCTGAATGGTTTTGTTATTTCGTGCTTTGATGAAGGTATAATTGGGATTGACTTGCCCTCCCTCGATATTTGAGCTTGAATTTCAAGTACTCAGGTCCGGAGGTTTTACGCTCGGCGGGGGCATTTCAAGTTACCCGAAAAATGGACCTCAATCACTTCACTCATCCGTACCACCTGCTTGTAACTGCGTTTTCTCTGGTATTCAAGTTATTACTCAGGCCGTTCACAAGGTACAATATATCAAGAGATCGTGCGAAAACATGTCTGAATGGTGATCGTTCATTCTACAGGATCAGTGTCTTCAAAAGTGCAATGTGTCTAGTTCACAACGCAATGATCCCGGGCCCATGGTGACCCTCTGCTCTGGAATGCTATAGCCAAGAGAATTTGCATTCTGTACTTGTGACCACGGAGATCCTCAGGGACACGGGATAAGTCCTATGGGCAATACAAGGCGGTTAAATTTCGCTCATATTTATGATGGATGTACTGCGAAGAAAGGCCGGAAGCGACTCCTATTATCCATGCTATTTGCTCCGGTACCATGCACTTAAAAACACGAACCAGGCCGAAGTCTTCAAACCCGTTTAACTCAACTCAAAAATCAAACCCGTAGGCGTATACGCACAGCTATGAAGCTCTCTGCTGGCTTGATCACTTTGGCTTTGACTGCTGTAGCTGCTGCACAGTCTGTCAGTGAATGGGGTCAGTGCGGTGGAATCAACTACACTGGATCCACGAGTAAGCTTGATTCTGTTATGCCCGCAGAACACGATCGCCTCTGACATAAGGCCTCAGCCTGTGCTTCTGGTCTCACTTGTACTGAGATCAACACGTATTACTATCAGTGTTTAGCATCAGTCACTACAGTCACGACCTCCACAAGCTCTACAACTTCTACGGCACCACCCGCTACAACCTCGAGTCCTTCTGCTCCTATAACCGGATTCGTCAGTACGTCTGGCCAGAAGTTTACTCTCAACGGGGCCACATATACTGTAGTCGGGTCAGTCTCTACCATTCTACTTACATGTCCTTCTTTTTTGATTGATATTGTTTAAATCATAGAGGGAACGCGTATTGGGTCGGGCTTATGGGGCTCACCACTAGCGAAATGAATGTTGCATTCAAAGATATTGCTGCGACTGGGGCAACTACTGTCAGAACATGGTAAGCTTTGCACTTCTTGGAGTCGAGATCATCTTGAGGCTCTATTCTATTATACTTTGTAGGGGTTTCAATGAAGTAACTAGTGCAAGTGGTGACTATTACCAGCTTTGGACTAACGGAGTACCAACCATCAACACGGGTGCAACTGGGCTCCAAAACTTTGGTGCGTTATATCTCTCCCTCCCTCCCTCCCTCCCTCCCTCTCTCTCCCTCTCTCTCTCTCTCTTTTGTTGTTGTTTGATCGAAAACTGATCTTCGTTGTTCCAGACAATGTTGTGGCTGCTGCCAAGGCAAACGGGCTTCGTCTCATCGTGACTCTGTAAGTCTGAGGCTTCTTTAACCCTCTTATATCTCTCGTTGATATAATACACGTCAGTACTAACAATTGGTCTGATTACGGTGGCATGGATGTGTATGTGAACCAACTTGTTGGCCAGGGCCAGCCGCATGATTATTTTTACACCAATTCTGCTTGTATAGTGAGTCGTATATTCTGTTGAGATGGATCACAATCTAACTGATCTTTTATGTGCAGTCTGCGTTCCAGAACTACGCAAAGACGTTCGTGACTCGCTACTTGAATGAGCCTACAATCCTTGGTTGGGAACTAGGTAAGTCTCGCTTTTTGTGATTATATCACAGCGATGTTTATGTATTCATCTCTTAGCTAACGAGCCCCGATGCACCGGTAGCACTGGGTATGTCCTTTTCTTCTCAGAACCAACCATCTTCTCAAATGTCGACTTTGAGAACTACTTCTGGTTCTTGCACTGTCGCCACCGTCACCAATTGGGTCAAGACTATGTCTGCCTACATAAAATCCGTTGATTCAAACCATCTTGTTGGTCTCGGAGATGAAGGATGGTTCAATGATCCAAGTAGCTCTGACTATCCATATCAGTATGTATCCCGCCCTGACCATCCCTGCGCGTAAGTTGCTAAAGGTTTTGGTTTTTGAAGGGGTGGCGAAGGTATCGACTTCGTGGCCAATTTGGCTATTGACACCATTGATTTCGGGACCTTTCATGTACGTTTATTTTTCTGCAATCCAGAATCTTCCTGCTGACACACTCACGTTTGTAGCTTTACCCGGTATGTGAACGTGAATGATCAGTCTAGTTTGACTCTCATGAGAACCATCTATCAGGGAAGCTGGGGAGAGACATCCAACTCGACAAGCTGGGGACAAGAATGGATCATTAACCACTACACCGCTCAAGCCAACGCCAACAAACCAGTGATAATGGAAGAATTCGGTGTGACCAGTGACCAATATAACACATACAGTGCATGGTACTCCACCGTACAGAGCTCGGGTCTCAGTGGAGTGCTCATCTGGTTAGTGTTATATGTTATAATGTGGATATAGTCGCTGAAATCATATTGCGTATAGGCAAGCTGGCTCTAATCTCTCCTCTGGACAGACTCCTAATGATGGATATGCTGTATGTCCACCTCTGTACATTATTGGTTTCGAGGCTAAAATCGAGGCGTGCAATGAATAGATCTATCCTGGCACGCAAGTCTACACCTTGGAGACCCAGTACGCTGCCTCTATGAAAGCAAGGGGTTAGGGTAATCTACTTTCTGAGACACTTTTTGTTGCACCTATTGTGAAGTGTTCATGAAATATAAGCACCTACTAGCCATGTATTGCTCGCTGGAATATATGTGTGTCCCTCATGTGCAAATGAAAGCAGAACTGTCAGGATGGCGGGTTGGCTAGCAGTCGGGATTGCCTTTTATGGAAGGCTAACGCGTCACTCTGGTCTCGGCAAATTTTTGGAGGGTTGTTTACTCAGCGATCGCCAAAAATTCCCGCTGTCCCCCGCCTTCTCTCCAGTACAGTCCCATACCGCCAACATGTTGCGAAACTTCACGCGTCTTCCACTCCGAAGACTCGTACACACTCAAGTTTCTTCTAATGTTCGACGTTCAGGTCGATATGGTCTCGCACTAGGCGCTTCGGTCACTGCTGCCACATTTCTGGCTTGGTCATTGGCTTCCGACAGACAACCGATTGCTCTGGATGCTCAGCCCATAGCTTGTAGGTTATCATATCTTACTGATTACTCTCGAGTCTCACCGTATAAATGGATAGCTCCCAAAAAAGTCAAGGTATCGCCAGATTCTGCGACAACATCGAGCACTGTAGAACCTCAGTCCTCACAAGCGCATTCCTCGCCTCTGGAATCGTCTTCGCCCTCCCCTTTTGTCAGTGACAGTGATTCTGAAGGTACTGCACCACCATCTGCTGCTCAGCCTGAAAGCGACGACGAAGAGTCCGCTGCGGGTGCTTTCAATCCCGAGACCGGCGAAATTAACTGGGATTGCCCGTGTCTTGGTGGTATGGCCCATGGTCCTTGTGGTCCACAATTCCGAGAGGCTTTTGCATGCTTTGTTTATTCGGAAGATGAACCCAAGGGCATAAATTGCGTAGAGAAGTTCAAAGCCATGCAAAATTGCTTCAGAGAGCACCCAGAAGTTTACGGGGAAGGTGAGTGGCACCTCCATTTAAAACCTCACATAACGCATTGTTAAACTTTCTATAATCTCTAGAAATCATGGATGACGAGGAAGATATGGATGGCGAGCTTCCAGCCAGCCAAAGCGATATACATAACCTTACTGCTGAGAGTGTTCCTTCAATTCAAGGGGAGGAACCAGTGTCTTCATCATAGAATGCTGTCCCTCTTGCATTAGACGACATAATTGGGACAGGCGTATACAGTATCTCATCCTGGAGCATCCTGATTTATTACATCCATATCACCACTACTCCTCCCCCTACCACCGCATTAATTATATTTCACTACTCACCACTCAAAAATACACTGATATATTGCTCTCTTGCTTTGGATCCAGTCCTCGTCAAGATTTCCTGGGATATACATTCTGTTCAATGGTACAAAGCACACAAAAACGAAAGAACCAAGCACAATCATAACTGCACAACATACTGTACATAATACAAGATTTCAAGCATTCGTCGTGAACCTTTTTTCAATGATATCTTCGTTCAGTTTATATCCGTTAGCCACAAACAATTTTGAGTGCAGGAATGTCGATGTATCGAAAATATCGTGCTCCTTAGCCTATCAAAGTACATCCGTGAGTTCTTGACCATTAAGTCTATCACAAGTACCTACCCTCTCATCGAGCTCAGAAACTTTGACGGTAACCAGCTCAGGTTGTTGATATCGTTGTAGTTGATAAAAGCGGGCCTTTTCTTTGACAAGCTGTCCGAGAATGAACGCCAATAATTCCTCGTAGTCTCGCGCTTGAGTAAGATATTTTCGGAAACCCTGGTTAAATAGGTTCGATCAGCATTTAAAACGTCTTCATCGCGGGACACATACCCTTTCAAGAGTTTTCTTGATAGACATCTTCTGCGCACTGACGAAACTACCAACAGCAACAGAAATAGCCACATCAATATCATCAGCACGAACGAATTCTCGCAGTGACATCTTTGCACTGGCTTCAGCCATACGAATCATGCTTTCAAGATGACGCAGCGTTATTGGGTATGATCCAGTAGCCATTGATTCCCGCCTCAAGTCGGCATACAATCGGGAAAGTTTTTCTTCATCCATATCATACAGTTTTGGTCGGATTTTCTCGCGAGCATACATAATATATTTCCGGAGAATGTCTTGGGGGATAATCTGAACAGTGCGTTTCAGTATATCACCAATCAAATGCAAGAAAACACGAACATCAGCATCAAGAGACGTCCCCACATCCATCTCCTCTTTGTCTGCCTCGAATTTCGGGTGACTCCTCAGATGACTACCAACAACAAACCGTGCAAGCAGTTCATCTTGTACAGGATCAACTGTATCTTTGACGACACACAAAACATCGAAACGGGACAAGATGGGCTCCGTTAACTCGACATTTTGTTGGAATGGAATTGTTGGGTTGTACTTCCCGCGAATCGGGTTAGCTGCTGCGATGATGGCACAGCGTGCTTGAAGAGTCGTTACAATACCGGCCTTGGAAATAGATATCGATTGCTGTTCCATAGCTTCGTGGATCGAGGTCCGGTCTGCATCATTCATCTTGTCGAACTCATCAATTAGACATGTCCCTTTGTCAGCCAAAACCAATGCCCCGCCTTCGAGCGTCCATTCTCTTGTTATCGGATCTTTTCGTACACTGGCAGTCAGACCAACAGCAGATGCGCCCTGACCTGTGGCGAAAACGGAGCGATGTGCCGTTTTTTCTGCATATTTCAAGAACTGAGACTTCGCTGTTCCAGGGTCACCGAGTAAGAGGACGTTGATGTCGCCACGAATTCTGTGTTTCCTGTTAACATCCTTGGGAACTCCTCCGAACAGAGAGAGTGCGATAGCGGTTTTGATATCTTCATGACCGTAGATAGAAGGTGCTATGGATTTAATTATCCGTTTACGGACTCGTTCGTCCCGGGCTAAAGTTCGCATTTCTTTCTCGTCCTCTTCTGTTAGCCTGAACGCAGCGAAGAGATCTTCTTTCTTGTTAATGTGGTTGGCCTCAATGATAGTGGAGAAGACAGGGAAACCATTTTTCGAATTAAGTGATGCATCGAAGTTATTCCTGTATATTCCTGTCACTTCCTGCAACATTACATTACAATTAGACTCGACAATGGCCAGCATAATAAATTGCACGTACAATTTCTTCACCAGGCTTCGCATTGTCGATAAGATCCCATAGCAAGATCACTTCTCGGTGCCTAGGCAAACGACCAGGAGGGACTGAGCCTGGAGACTCTTGTAAAGTCATTTTCTGATAGTTGCGATATACCGTCTATATATGGCAAGATGGATAAATATATGCTATGAAACAAGTGAAAAATCATAGAACCAACCTGCTCAGAATTGACAGGGAAAGGTCCCTTGCTTTCGCAATTTGCACAGTAGTTTATCCTAACCTCCCTCGTAGCATCTTGATAAAATGGTCCCAGGACAGCACCACATTTTCGACAATCAAACTTGACGTATTTCAACTGAGGGAAAACACCACTTCTCCTCGTAACGACGCCTGAAACTCGCACCAGATTATTAAGATTCGAGCGCCGCAAATCTCGCAAGGAAGAGCTTAGAGGAAGGTCAGATATGCGAACGTGAACTTCCGAATGAATACGTTCGTATGAAGGGTAGTACACAAGTATGGCATTGAGGGCCACCTCGTCAAAAATGGTAAGCATTGCGGATGGAGAGTTAGTAAGGAAGTAAGCCAGAATTGGTTTTGAAAGTGCAAGATGAAGATATGAGACCTCCAATGATTCCGAGTTTGCTATAATATATATTATCAGGACAGAACAATGTAAGGGGTGTAATGGTAGCATACTTTCTCCAAGATTACGAATTCGTTGGCCATAGACCGAGGCACCATTCTCGTCCACGTACGTCATTAAAAATTGGCGGAAATGCTTGACAATGGACCGACGAACGCGATCGTTTGCAATCCATTCGACTATTGATTTAGCTTTGATGTCACTAAGTTGTTCCAATGGTATTTCCTATAGACTAAGATTAGCAAAGTTCTCGACCAGTGACAATGTCTCACATCTTCGACACCATCCATATCATCCATGTCTCGCCTTTCATCATAGTGCCTACGGGTACGTATTTTCATCCTGGAAACACCTAAACCACCATCGAGAGCATCTTCATCTTCCATGTCGTCACTTTCTAGAAACTGAGGCATGCGACTCCTACGAGCTGCACGACCTCCACGCCTGCCCCCGCGTTCAAGTCGATCTCGTCTGTCCATCCTAGCTTCAGCCGCTCTACGAGCCGCTGCCGACATGTCTTCGAAGTCATCTTCATCGTTGATATCTCGATCTGAGTACCGGTCCAGTAACTCATTCGGCGCGTAGTCACTGGTAAAGCAGTTGCAGAATAAATGACAAAAAGTGCCACGATAGGAAGATCGCCAATACATACACCATCAAGTCCTCATTAAACAGATCTTCGCCTTCCTCTGCCTCGTCTTCATCGTCTATGTCTCTTACTAAATCTCTGTCATCGACACTTTCTTCTGTATCGGAAAAAGGGGCAGGAGGTGAAGATGGGGGTAAGGAAGACTCTGAATCGCGTCGAGTAGGTGTTGGCCGCGGTGCAGGTGATGAATCTGGCAACGGGGATCTTGGACGTTTCACCCTGCGAGGTGTTTGAGACTATCACATAATTTAGAGAGGTGATAAATGACCAGTAAAATGTCAAGAACTTACCATTGTGAAGGATATGAGGAAAAGCGCGACAACGCGTAAACGCGTCACAGATTGGTCTGAGTTTCAAAGCGCGTTTTCATTCTCACGGTCGAGTTTCTGAGCGGCTCGGCACTGCTGGCTTGAACAGTGTAACTATGTCAAACACCGACTTTCAAGCAGCTGTAAAGCAGGAAGAGGCATATCTTCGACAAGTGCATCCCACGCCAGAAGACATTCCAGGATGTATGACACTGTTTGACGACTTTCTATTATGCAATGGTGTGCCCCCAGTTCAACCTTTTGTAGTCACTTCCGGCTGACTTTGCACGGCGGAAAGTCCTGGGTGCACAAGTGAAATCACTTTACAGGTTTGGTCGGATGTCTGAATGTAAACACAAAATGGAGGACTTCAAGTTTTGCATGAGTCTTAAATCTATGCACCCAGAGGACAAAAGGGATGCTTGGATCCGGAGGCGTGCGGAATGGTGGGCACATAAACGACTTGCGAAGAGCAGTGAAAATATTTGGGACGTCCGCAAGTAAGTCTAGCACACGATTGTCATCTTGTCAGCTAATTCCATCGGGAAATGAAGGGAACCCCTCCAGAATTGGCCGCCTCCTTCTACTTCTAATGATGTAGATACGGTACAGAGGTCGGGAACCATTGCGTGATCGAAATGCAAGCGCTGTCGGATGACTACGGAACTCTGCCGCCTGCATTAAGCCTCCCTACGGTTTCCCCCATTTTAACATCACCGGAAGCTCTTGTCGACAGTTCAGCGCTCTGCCACTGAACGTGACGAGATCTCGGTGACACTCCGAGTCATATCATGGCCAATCTTCTTTCGGTTTTCGTTGGACCCGACCATGAAGTGAGCGCTCTGCGGGCTTTTATGGAGCATTCCGGAATGTTTTTGAGCTTTTGCGATGTGTTATCAGTCCATGCAGTATCAATTCAAGGAGAACCCATGATCCCTGTCTACTCTGAGGTACAACATCGGGATGATAGAGATGTAACGGCAAACCATAACATGAAGGCTGTCATACGTGCTTCCGATCCTTCCGTTTCCATTTCCGAATCTACGTTCCGCAACTCGGCGTGTAAGGGTGATGAAATTGTATGAAACGTCCAATGAGATGAGAATGAACGGCGGTACATATATTACATTGGTTCCTCAGATCTATTCCATTCCACATTGCCAACATATGTGGGTTCAGCTGACCTTTGTTCAATATCTTACGACAACCCTTATTACGAGGAGGCCCCACCTCATTTCGTCTTTTCTTGCACAGCAATGTGCCAATATTAGCACCAGTGTGTTTGGTAGTCACCGTACTACAGTCGTACTACTCCTGCGTTCTGACTTGAAGGCATTCACATTATGGTCTATGAATACAAGGACCAGCCTCTGAAGGGTTTGTTCTACACTTATCAGATTCTCACCACTGCGTTTGTGCGTCTTCCTTTTATTTCACTTTGGTATATTCCCCGTTCTCTACGGCCCAAGCCATCATGGAGCTGGCAGCAATCCTTTGGAGTGAACTTGTTCAGGCATCTCGCATACGTGTCTTTCACGTGAGTTTTCCCTCTTTGGTATCACCTTTTATCACTTAACTGACGTTGTTTTTGTATCTACAGGGCTGGAAGAATCAGACTTGTGCCCGATTGGCGCGCAATCGTCCCCGCTGAAGGTGTACACGGAATATGGATTGAAGGGGTACCAGAACTTGTGACCGGTGAACTACAAACTTGGGCTGAAGTTTCTCAAGTCGAACCGTCGCGGATTCCTGGATACTGGTACAGCAAACAAGGCGCAGACATTCCAGCCAACGAGACCCCGGTTCCAGGTGAAAAGGTTTTCTACTGGTTCCATGGCGGAGGTTACGTTCAGCTCTCTGCGCATCCCAAAAATTTCAATTCGAACGTCGTAACTTCACTTTTAGAATTGAGCAAGACTGTTCAAAGAGCATTCGCTCTAGAATATCGCTTGGCTTCTACAGCACCTTTCCCTGATCAAAACCCATTCCCCGCCGCTCTTCTAGACGCGCTTGCAGGTTACAACCACCTTGTTAACGTAGTTGGATTTGATCCCTCCGATATTATCATCCTAGGGGATTCTGCCGGAGGAAATCTTGCTTTGGCTCTCACGCGATACCTCATTGAAAACAAGGATAGTCCTGTAAAGCTCCCCGCGCCTCCACACAGTATGATCCTTTTGTCACCATGGGTTGACCTTAGTCCTTCTCACAATCACCTGGGCTCTTCGACTCTCCATAACAACGTGGACTATCTTCGGAGACAGGATTCTGGAGCAAGTTTATACTCGATTGAAGCGTTTGTTCGTCCATACGGTCTAGGCGCTGCGCTAATGAATCGCTACATCTCACCCGCATCGTTACACCCTTCTTGTTGTGCACATTTCGTAGGGTTCCCTAGGACATTTATCGCTGTGGGCACAGAAGAGAGGTTCCTGGACCCAGTGAGGACGCTGAAGAAAAAGATGACTGCTGATATGGGCGAAGGTAAAGGCGAAGGCCAGGTTACTTACTACGAGGCTTTAGATGCAGTGCATGACTATCTTACTCTCAAATGGCATGACTCGGGGCGTGAAGGTACATTGAAAGCACTCGCGGACTGGTTACCGTAGGGTGGTCTTACTGTAAATGTGAGTAATGTCACGTACTTGTCTCATGTCCCAAAGACAGCTAACTTCATCGATCGATCGCCAAGCTTACCGTTTCGTGACTATAGTTGTTCCTGGCTTATTCCCTTCTGGATATTAAATGTACTTCATTTCAATATCAGCCAACTGGCCCGCCTAAGTCACACTGACCGTTCCAGCCACATTCCAGGCTCATGTAAAATGTTCAGATCTAGCCCCTACCTAAGCTTCCAACGTAGTATATAAGAGTCTCTCTCGTTTCATTTCATTCAAGAATCGCCATGATAGACTCTCTCTCATTTACTTTGAATACCGGTTTCGTACCTGGTATCAATGATAAGGTATGTTTCTTCTCTTCTTCTCTTCGTATGTCTATCTATAACGTTCCGTGCTGACGGAGTCGTTTATGATCAGGGATTAGCGCCAGACACTAACTCAAAATGCATCTCAACCAGCAGGTCGTTTAGTGCATTCCCATCTCCTCCAGTTGTAACCAAATCTTTGACTATGGATGAAGACTACTTTGAACGACGCGAGTTGCGTATAGTTTGCACCCAAAAATTCCCCTGGGAAGACTTCCTTCCACAGGCCAGCGAGATTTTCCCTGGCCTGTACCTTAGTGACATATACACAGCAACCTCCCCCTTAGTCCTCAACCGCCTAGGGATAACGCACGTCGTATCTGTGATGCGAGCCCCATGGTACCATTACCCCCCTTCCATGCGCCATCTTTGCATACCCATTGACGACACAAAATCGACCAATATCATGGCCTATTTTGACAGTACCACGGCGTGGATAAAGAGAGCGCTCGAAAGTTCACCCGATGCGAAGGTCCTGCTGCACTGCGTGTGGGGTATGAGTCGTAGTGCCAGTTTCGCCGTGGCTTATCTCATGGGAACCAGGGGCATGACTGCAGACGGCGCCCTGGCCTTGGTGAAGGCGAGAAGAAGTATCGTCGATCCTAATCGTGGGTTTCTTTGGCAGTTAAGTTTGTATGAACAAAAGATCAGGAACAAGGTCAAGTCTTGAAGTAGAACTTCGCGCCGTTTCAGTTTGTCAGCTCTATCTTTGGACTAGCCATTATCAATCCATTTGTAAGTCATCGCAGAATTAATAGGATATCATTGCGAAAGCAGGATAGTACACGTAAATAGAACAGACATACAAGAAGTAATATCACATCCTCTACACCTTGCCATTGTCACTGCTGTCAGCATCTGCACCGTTGCGAGCTTCTTCGGCATCGCGCAGGCCGCCTGCTTTCCAGTCACCCAAATAGAAATACACTGCTGGCATACCCACGAAGAGGCCTCCAATAATGTTACCTATGTACGATGCAATCAAAGACCTGTAGAGAAATGTGAATAAGTGAACGTGACAACAAGACTAGTAAGAGTACACATACTTGCGAATGTACTCGGCAGTAGTCAACTACATTAGAACATTCAGTCAGATTATATCACATGTTCAGCGACGAAACTTACATCAGCGTGCATCATGATGCTCAATGGAAGCGAGAACATGTTTGCAACAACTGTAACGAAAATTATTCACAACTGATCAAAGGAATTGTTGAAATTTATTACCGTGATCATATCCGCAAGCCACAAAAATCTGTGTGGAGATGTAAGATAAAACATCCAAACACCGGGACAGTGAGCAGCCTACCCAGATGGGGAACCAGATAGCAATGATCTTGGAGTATGTCTCTTTGGCTCCTGTTGCTTGCTGAAGGTGCAGAGGAAGTAAGTTGATGTCCTTGGACGAATTGACTTGATCACATACCCAAACGGCAATACAGACGAGCCAGTTGCATCCAATGCCTCGAAGGAAAATTTGGTACCACTCAGGAGTTACAGCCTTGGTTCTGAACGTATCGTTAGATTGTTTAGGTATAGTAAAGATAGGTGATAAACAAACATGGCAAAGGACTTGATGTAAGTGTCATATGGAGCGTCTGCGACGAGTCCGGTGTCTGTTGCATTCGTGAGATCATGTCTGTTTTCACAGCAGTGCAAAGATACTTACATTTGACGAGAATGGCCGCGAAGAAAAGACTGCCCACAAGGTTCCCGAACGTTACTACAGATAAAGCAACGCTGAGTTAATGAAACGACCAGTCAACAAAGAACGAACCGATAATCCAGTTGACGGGGATACTCCACCAAGGAAGAGCACCCTTAACAACAGCCATAGGGAAGATCTGAACGAATATCGTTATTACAATGAAGTCTTGACAAATACACCTACAGGTCACTTACCATCAAGTTACTCGTTAGCAGATCAAACCCTTGAAGGACGATCCTAGGAATCAGTTGTCAGTCCTATTACCGACGTCTTGCAAGCAGACTTAAACACACATTACGAGTCCAACGGGGAACACAAACCCCCCAAGGACCTTGACAATTCCAGGGTTTGCAGCTGATAACGATGGGGAACCACCCGAGATGATAATATCAAAGAGACCACCAAAAGAGAGCATAATGCCAGCAAGACACTAAAGGTATTTATTCAACACAATAGAGCTTATGAGGTAGGTGCATATTGCTTACTGCCTTAAAGAAGGTCTTGTCCCATCGCGTGTTATGTTTTATTATTGCAGCCTCAACGAGGGCAGCAGCGACTTCAGCTGGCTTGAGGGTGAGTGGTGCGTCCATTGCTGTTCAGGTACGGATTTGTGAGCAATCCCGGTAGGTACAAAGGGGGCAGCTTGCGGATACATTCACGTCAAGTGTCCTTTATATGAAGGGGAAATATGAATCAAAAATAGCCTGTCATGCCAAAGCGCCTGCTTCTAACCATTATGAGATATCAAGATTTGAAGGTTCGATTACTATTGGATTTGAACGACTGGGAAATTCGTCAAGCCATCCACCATCTTCGGAGGGCCGGTCATCTTCTGTTGGCCGCCGCCAATCAAACTTTGACGAGGATTGTGACAAAACGCTCAGTGTGCCATAGGAAGGAGATGGCGTGGCTTATGAGACATTTTGGCATCTTTCTGCAATTCTGGACAATCTGGGCCTGGCTAGGGAATGTTGGATGGTCGGAGATTATGTGAATCAAGGGACCAATACAGAATGCAAGGTCCATGGGATGGGCTGATAGCACGCCTGTCGACGCCCACGCCCCGGGTATGGAATGCTCCACCTGTGCTAGAATCGCCCGCCACGGTGGTAAGTGGGTGGGAGAAGACCCTGGCGTATCGTTAGCATATAATTTGAACTTTCATCAGTACAACGGTGATAGCCCCAGTGGGTTACAGGACACACCAGCGATTGCAAGGGAAAGAAAGCAAGCTGTGACAGGTACATTACTGCAGCCCAATTTAGGAAATTGTACATAAGTATATGCTGCAACTGGGAGAAATCAGATTGACTTTAGAACAACACTGGATTCGTTCGCACTAATTCTTGGCTTCGAACCGCGATGACCAGAAGATTTTACCTGGATTGTCATCCATCATGATGAGTCCCAGCACCTGTCAGTGGTATTTTTCCATATCCCGATGCTCGCCGTACTAGTTACTGAGTTACTTTCCTTGATCAATCCTTACCCCACGGGCAACCCATGCCATTCGGGTGCACTCCAGATCGAGACTAACTATCATGCCATTCTTGTAAACACTCTCGGGTAAACCCGTGCCGCATCTACAATATACATAAAAGGATGCTAGTCCGAGCTTTAGTTGGATGGACGACGAACTTGCAGTTCGTCCTTTGACATAACTCTCACATATGGCAGTATTGTATCGCCAATGACAAACGTTGTTGTCATGCACAGCAGCCAGGTTGATCGTTGAGTGATCGTCCTGTATGGTTCTCTCACGCACCTGCTCTACAGTTCATCCACAGCGCCAAACCTTCGCATGGACTGACAACGGTGGGTGGTTTTCGCAACCAATATCCCTAGAAAGGTAAATTGGCGCTCTACCCCATTTCATTATCATCCACCAATAGGCACTGATGGACCAAAATCCAAGACGGGACCTTGGTTTCAGAAGTTACGATCGCGTGTACTCCTCCATGATCAGTAATCCGACATGCTAGAACGTGCACTGAAGTGCCCTGCCATAACTGTGTCAGTATTAGTTGCGATAGGGAATTTTTCACAAATTATTACCTCATACTACGATAAATCATTGATAACATTTCGGATCCGAAGGCTTTAGCTGATGCGGTGGCTCAGAAGGGAGATACAAAAAGGATAGGCTCGCGGTTGAACGTTGAAAATTCCACCTTGCGTCAGGTTAAAGTCCTTGGGCCCGAGCATCATATCAGTCATAGCATGCGGCTACAAACTTAAGAGCCGGAAGAGGCCTTATCAAGCTTTGCCTCAAAGCAGATTACATCGATTGTCCACTCTGCATCATATCGATGGGATGGCCATATCCTCAGTATGTATATGCACCCTTGATGTGGTTGCCTGATACATTTCAAGCTGTGGCCGCCAGACGATATCAGAAAACAGGGTACCATTGACTTCTAGTCTTTAATTTCCGTTCACGGATAACTTGAGCTGTGGTCTTCAACCACCAGATCAAGTCAAGATAGTTGCATGTGCATCGCAACGTGCACGAGTCGGATCTCGTCGATGTCATGATCGATCTTCACTAGCCGTTCAACGCATTCGATGTCTTGATGTCGAAGTTTTCCAAACCTTGCATGTCGACTTCTTCTTCGTGTCTGCAACCTTCCAGGTGACCTGAGACTGCGGTATCAATTGAATTGAATAATAATAGATGTTTACAGTGTGTCATGCGAGAGGTTACAGTGATTTAGCGTCCATCCATATAGGCGTCAGCGCTTGCGCGACAGTATTTGCAGCGACTTCTAAGCATTCACGTTCTAGCTCGTCTGGCACTGCCGTCCAAACTTTCCGTGCCCGCCATCGGTCTGGATGAAATCGCCGATGGCTTTTCTGTACGAATTCCTTGTAATCCTGGATCCGCATATGGGTCCTCACAGTTTCGAAGAAGATTTCCACAGCTTGCCAATCGACGTCCTCTACTGAGAAGTGTGGAGGGTTAAGCACTGGCCAAGGGATATCTTCGAATGCGATGGGAAAATCTGAAGAGAATTTGGCGTTGTCGAAATCATCGCTTAAAACTTTAAAACGTTCCAATGCTCGCTGGGAAGTCCATAGGCCAGTCCCCCATCGCTCTCTCTGTCGGCGCCTCTTTTCCTTCTGCCATTTTGCCTCTTCCTTCTTGCGTCGTTCCGTTTCTTCTTCAGCCATTCTTACACGCTCTTCTTCTTCGCGTTGCTGTCTCTTGCATTCTTCTTTAAAACTTCTTAGACGTTCCTCTTCTTCACATTGTTGTCTCTCACGTTCGGCTTGGGCCCTTCTACGCTCTTCAGTTATTGCTCTCTTCTCTTCCTCTTCGGCCTTTTCACGTGCTTCGCGCTTCCTGCGTTCCGCTTCCCACAAAGGTTTGTCTCTGTCGAGTTCCTTCATCTTTTGAATAGACTCAGCAAGAGCATTTTCGCGTTCAGCCTGCTCAGGCGATATAGTTTCTGGCTGAAGCTCTTCTTCCTCGGAGACAATATCGCCAGCAGGAGATCGTTGGTGGTCTTTCGGAGTGCCCAGCTTCAGCAATCATTCGCAGAATACCACAAAAGCTCACCTTTGGTGTAAGTATTATTGTAGACCGGGAAATCTGAACGTATGGCATTCAAAAGAATCTCTTCACGCGCCTTACGTCGGCTCTCGTCAACTTTGTGCACCTTGTCTTGCCTTCGTTTTTCTCTTTCGGCCTTCATCGCCTTCAATGCCTGTTGAACAGTATTGGGCGAAACAGTTCGCATACGCTTGTGACCACTTTGTCTGGCACGATCTTGCTCTTCGTCTGGTTTTGTGTCTTCATCAGTGGCAGACTCCACTTGGGGACCTAGGAAGCATCAGTGTAAGATTTACTGTAAGTAGGAAAGTAGTATTTCTGATGGAAAAGCACACCTTTCCGCTTTCCAATGTTTTCAGCTGGCTTGCTTCCGCCTTGAAGGTCTGATATCGACATATCGTCATCAGGTGCAGCAGGAGCGTTTGGGTCATTTGATCGCGAGTTATGAGTTCGCTTCAACTGAGTTTTCATAATTTTTTGACGCCGTAGATTTCGTTGCCTTTCTAATTCTTCTCGGTTGCTCCATTTACGACGCTTATCCTTCCCATCCCTGGATTTTTTTGTGTGTGCGGACTCGTCAACAACCATGCGTTCAACCTCGCCTTCGTCATCATCATCGGAATCGCTGCTAATATAATCTGTAGCTTGCGGGCGAGACCTTTTCATGCCGTGTAATGGTGATCTCCTCTCCACCGAGGGTCGGCGAGATCGTTTAGCACCTGGGGCCTCTGGGAAGAACACAGTGTCTCGAGGGCCATTCAATTCGACCCTCGATATAGATGAATATTTAAAGCCATGATGCACAACACATTTGTATGCTGGATCCAGTTTGTATATATCCCACTGGTCCTGATGGCAAAACACGTGTTCACTGGAACGCCAAGGATCAGAAAAAAACTGAATAAGAACATACATCGCCAATCCTTCTGCTCACCCGCAGATATTGACAACGCGTGGCCAAGACCCTTCTTCTACCACACCTTCTTCCAAAAGCGCCCGTGGAACGAATCGCCAGCTGCTGAGTCCTTCTGGGGTGGTCTCAATTACGATGCGCTTGGGGCGCGGCTGGTCTTCTTTGAGAGACATTTTACGGATGTCTGGGATTTCATCTCCAGCATAGGCAGTGCGCGGATCGAATGACGCGAAATGTAGCTTGGAGTTGGAAAAGCGGAGGACTCGTTTAGATTGAGAAGAGTCGAGTAATCCAGGCGTTGTCCCTTGGAGTAAACGAAGTTGATCTGGCTGGGAGGCTGAACCAGACGGTTCCGGTGTTACAGACGCCATTTTTGTATACTACGAAATGACACAGATACTACAAGATGATGGGGTTAGAACGTGTTCAGCATATCGTGGTCGTTATATATCGCTCCGAATCCACCTTGTCGAGGCGAGGTTGGACTTTTTGCCACAGAGCACGTGCCACCGGAACCATAACAGGTACCAAATTAGGACGCCTCGCGCCACACCTCTTTTCTTTTTTCTTTTCTCAATCACAACGTCCTTCTCTTGAGCCATCATGACCACTGTTCATACAATAGACTTTTATCAAGGACTCTTGTATTCTTTTGACATTTTCGCCTCAATATTGCAAACGGCCACTCGGTGGAGTCACGAAAAGCTTTCTCGACTGCCAATTGGTTCTAAAACAAGCCAGGATTTCCGTAAAAGTACCCCTATGTGACACTAATCGAGGGTGACGTGACTCCAAATGACTTTCCCCCAGACTGGACTTGACTCAAGCTTGAATGCAGTATATAGACCTTACTTATACCGTCTTTATCTCTCCTTATTATCAACATGACTTCCCTACGCAACTTTCAGTCCGAGATAGACGAGATTCGCTCTCGAGAAACCGCCAAACAGCGGGCTATCGGCGCAGAGTGGGAGAAGGAAAACCAGAGCTTACACGACAAGAAGAAGGAGAAAGCGAAAGACGATAGAGAGACCGGAGTGGTCATGAGGGAGCCCGAACCTCAGTCAGATGTGGAAGTCGAAGAACAGATACTAGTGAGCACTTCATTCAGTCCTTAGCCTTTTGCGGGGCTGCATCTCGTACCATGGTAGCTGAACTATGGAAATTTATACTGTGAAGGATCTTCTACATTCCCAGCAACATAAAAAGGCTCGAGATATGATTTCTTCTCTGCTAACGCAGCATCGGGGCGAGTACATTTTCCGCATAGGAGCTCGACCGCCATATAGCAAGCTATTTGCTGGTGAACCTGTCGAAGATGCAGGTGACTGGACGGGCATCTCGCGGAACGAAAGTGAAGTCATATCTCTGCAGGCGGATTTGAAGAAAATCGTAGAGGACGTTGGTGGGCAGGTACGCTTGTTCATAATTAATATGAATGAAGGCATCATTTGATAATCACATGTTAAAGGTTTCTGTATTATTTGAGGCTACCGAACCACATCCACGTAGTACCACTCTACTACGTCTACCTCCACCAAGCGTTTCACTTACTCCTGAAGTCCGTTGTGCGGTCGTTGGGAATGTGGATAGTGGGAAGTCAACTACGCTTGGGGTACTTACAAGAGGTTGGTTATGGTTCTAGCTCAGTGCACTTGTTTTATCTCAATCAAGTTTAGGTGCACTGGATGATGGAAGAGGACGAGCAAGGGTCGGATTATTCCGCCATAAGCACGAAGTGGAGACAGGGCGGACGTCTAGTGTAGGCATGGAGGTATAGTGGTTTTTCAAATGGATTTTGCACTGGTTAATCTCTCGCAGATTTTGGGATTTGGCCCCTCAGGTGCCCCAATACTTCCTAGCACTGCTCACTCATCGGATTTGGATGTCATTCGACGCGAAAAGCTGGGGTGGGACGAAATATCTATGAAGGCAGCGAAGATTGTCTCATTCAGCGGTACATCTTATAGCCTTACGCCTATCCTAATATTCGTCGTATTCATGATAGATGTTTAGACCTTGCCGGTCACGAACGCTACTTGAAGACTACCCTATATGGACTAACGTCTGGAGCGCCATCGTGTGTTATTCTCATGGTCGGTGCTAATGCCGGTCTCATAGGAATGTCCAAGGAACATTTAGCAATAGCTCTGGCTCTGAGCGTCCCTGTTGTCGTCTGTATCACGAAAGTAAGTTTCAGCACGGCGGTTACTACTACAGTCTCTTTGAATGATTCATGATTGTTTAGATTGACATGACTCCACCAAATGTACTTGCTGAAACCACAAAACAAGTGGTGAAGATACTTAAGAGTCCAGGATGCAGGTACGAAAAAAGAACTTCGATATTACAACTTTTCTCACTTGAAATCAGAAAGACCCCAGTTTTTGTGAACTCTATGGAGATAGCCGTTGAGCTTTCAGATAAATTTGCGCAACAACGGTAAGTTTTTCTGTTCAGCGTTAGACCCTTTTCTTTGAAGCTCATAGAAACAAACCAGTTTATGCCCAATATTTCAGATCTCGAATGTTACAGGAGAAGGTCTCGACCTAGTCAGTTTTTCTTTACATTTTGATCCAGCGTCAATTGATCGCATTTAAATTTTCAAGGTTCGCACATTCCTTAACCTCCTTCCTTCCAGCGAAAATGATCAAGAGAAATTTGCCAGTAACCAACCACTTGAGGTAAGCGGGTTTCTTTCCCAAAAAGTTCGAGCTCACAAAGCGCTTTCCTGAACATTCAGTACTGTGTAACCGAAGTGTGGTCCGTCCCATATGTAGGCACGGTTGTCAATGGTATAGTAAATGCCGGAAGTATCAAGACGGGCGAAGCTGTTCTTTTGGGCCCAGATCCTAATGGAAATTATCAGAACACGATCGTCAGAAGCATGCAGCGAAAGAGGTGTGTTTATTTCTCTGCGTTGACACCTGGGTTTTTCTCGTTACGATGGAACGTCGATGAACTGAATTAATGTTCTTCACAGGGCCGACGTCACTATGGCAGAAGCTGGACAGTGTGTATCTCTTGCGCTGAAGCGTGTGAGAAGGGCGACGGTACGCAAGGGTATGGTCATAGTGCACAGGACAGACACTCCTCCTCGAGGTAGGTTACAAATAAAATATCCTGATATTTACCATATCAAGGGCTTTTTCTTGTTAGCGATACGTCAGTTCGAGGGTCAGGTCTTGATCCTTTAGTACGTCTTCCTTCAATTCTGGTGGGAGTACTCATTGATGTGTCATAGCCACAACACCACATTGCAACGGAACTATCAGGTTCGTAATGTCCGCATGCAGTTGTATAAAGTTCTCAATCTAGTCCTTATGCTAGGCCATGCTTCACTGTGGGGTACGTTATAGAATCTATAAATGAAATATCTGGCCTAATTCATCATAAATTCGACAAGGCGGTGCGCCAGACAGTCCGCATCATCGAAATGGACCACCCACAGGGTGTCCTGCGTACAGGTGATCGAGCGACTGTGCAATTTGAGTTCATCTCGCATCCCGAGTTTATCAAGGAGGGTATGAAGCTACTATTTCGTGAGGGCAAGACAAAAGTGAGTACATCATTTTATTAGGATTTATCCCGTACTGAAAAGACCTTCCAGGGTCTTGGTGTGATCACTCGACTACTATGATTTTCCCAATTACACTGTGTCGGCGTGTGCTATATTTCGGTTTCCTGACCCTTCAATCTATCATGTCATTTTTCGGATTGCTTGTACTGCACGCTTCACGACGTGCATCGCCGTGTGGCGTCAATAAAGCACGCCGCTTATTATCTCTTTAATGTCTTGTAAAACTTTGACCGGAAATCCAAGCAGTGTAAGACAGAGAAGCGAGTGTAAAAAGCAATTAACACAAATAATCAACAGGAACAAGTGTCATAACGAGAGCTAAGAGCAATACGAGATCGTTTAACACGTGGCTTTTTGACAGCTTTTCCCCGAGAGCTTGACTTTGGCTTTTTTGCTGGAGGTGAGTCATAAGCGTTGCTCGTGCTTTTCCTTTTCTTACGCCGGTGTTTCGGGGGATTTGGGTGTTTTTTGTAGTGAACAAATTTTTCGTACCATTTTTTTTTGATATCCAACGCACTGCATGATTGAAAATCCTATAATAATTCTCCCGTCCAATAACGCAGACCGATTAGGTTTACGCCCCATCACTGCGACCTCCTCAGTCCTTTGACCCAGGTGGTCAAAAGACCGGGGGGAAACATGCCAAGATGAGACGGATTTATCCCTCCCGTACTTTTAATATCATAGGTGCCGCAATATTGCCAGTGATTTGCCTTCTCCGCAACGATGAAATCGATGGGTTCGCGTACTGGAACATCATCACCATATTTCTCGAATGTCTTAAAAACGACACCATGAGCGCCTGGCGTAAATGGAAACTGCGAATTCCACGACCGTTTGAAGGTAACACTGCGACATCACTGCGACATGAAATTATTGATCAATGCCAGAAAATTTAAGCACATAGAATCCAAAACCTCACTATGGAAATTTTTGTCGGATCACGTTTTTGCCAGTGATGAAAACATTCTTGATGCCCTCCACCAAGGGCCTATTCAGTGATATAGCCAGCTAGTAAAGGTGTGGTACCGATACGATGCGCAAACTACTTTACTTGCATCACTATTCACTTTCCTGGAAAACCCGGCGTGGAAACCTTCTTCGACCTTTATAGGGGATCCGAGATCAAAACCATCGAGATTTCGCTTTTCGTGAACGATACGTGCTTGGATTCATCAGAGTGGTCCTCTGATTTGACAACCACTGGAACAAGGTTTTTTTGGCCGTCGTCTGGTGTCGGCTCACGCTTTACTCTCGGAACATGGGGCGTGCCAGACTCGTGCTCTACAATGCTGGATTCATCCTCGGATGTGACAGGCATTTTGACACGTTCTTGATAGTCTTCGCTGTAAGAATTATCCAGAAATGCCTGAGGACTGGGTGGAACTTGATGAATCGATGTGTCGCGACCAGGGACGTTGGAAACTGTTGGAGTTGATTCAGCGTTTGGCACTTCATTCGTGATATTAGAGTCCATTTTCATAGGCTAACTATCCTCCTCCAACTCCAGAAATTCTGGTGATAGAGAGGGCGTACCACCAAAAGTCCTACCAATGAGTCAATTTTAACTTTCGAGTCTTCTTCCTCTTTCTTCTCAGCTTTTATAGCCGGTCCGAGGTCAACTTCAATACTTATTTGGGATTCAGTTTTGACGAAATTCTGGTGTTGAACAAGCATTCACTAACATTAGTTACCTGTACTGCATGCGATCAAGCACATTGAGCGTACCTTCTTATTGCCACCTGTAGCTAGCTTCAACGCCTCTCGCAGCTTCACAATTTCGGTTTTATACGAAGCACATTCTGCCAACATATTTTCATTCTCTTTCTGATATTTTTCTACCTGTTGAACCAACTGTTCTTCCCGTTTTCGCATTTCGGCTGTTCTACGATTGAGAAATTTCTTCATTTTTTGTGCTTTCGTGTCATGATTGCGTTCTGATTCTGAGTCGGAAATCTCGATGACTTCATGATTATTCAGAGAGTTTTTGCTCGTAGCTCGAGAAAGAACCATAGAATATTTTTGTAGACAAATGTCCTGGAAGTAGGAAAAGTAAAGCAGACCTATATAGTTTGGTTGGGTTGCCGTAATAACTTTCATGTCAAATTTCATCACAGTACGCATGTCCCACAAATCAAGTTTTCTTGATATATATCAGAAATTGTACCATTAGGTCGTGAAGGATGCCTGATTCTATTATGCCAAACAGATGTAAGTATGTGCGTGAAGATCTTTCAATTATGAGGTGATGTTAGACTGTGATCATATCATGTCGCAAAAGTAGGAGCAAATATTGGTATGGTGAAAGGTTCTAAATCCAGAGTCGCCAGCGACAACTTTGACAGCGACACAATTCGCAGCTTATGGCTCCTTGAAAATACCACGAGTGGGCGTCCTGGGGCTCTTATACCTTCCAGCGAATTAAATCCGAGGTACTTGCTCGCATACCTACGGGAATTATTCGTCTTCAGAATCGAACTCGTCTTTGGTATCCGAATCAGATGTATCAGAATATTTGATGGCCGTACGTCCAGATCGCCCCTTCGACTTTTTTGCGGGAGGTAAGCCTTTAATATTAGTCGTACCTTTGCTTTTCTTCGAGTGCTTCGGTGGCTTAGGATGCGCTTGGTAACGGAGGAATTTTTCATGCCAGTCGGTACGATATCCCACACACTTCATTATGGTGAAACTCATAGTTATCCTGCCATCCAGCAGCCCTGCGCGTACACCTTCATCTGTGGTGTCATCAACGAGATCAACCTTGATACCAGTATTTTCAGCTTGTTCCATAAGTTCTTCGTTTATTTGACATAGCCAAGTCTTCCCCCACTGCGATCCACGTACTCCCTTGACCCATGTTGATAAGACAAAAGGGGACAGCATATTGAGGTGGGCTGGCAAGATGGCTCCGGTACGTGTTACCTCATATGTGCCGCAATACTGCCAGTAATTTGCCCGCTCTCCGACGATAAAGTCGATGCGCTGACGATTAGAGGAAGTAAGGGGAGCAGCATAGCTAAATGACGCGAACACGACCCCATGCTCTCCTGGCTTGGTGGGGAGCTGTAGATTCCAGGAACGATTGAAAGAAGCACTGCGGGTAAAACATTAGTAACATAGCATAGAGTAAGCCGATTGACAGTTGATCGTGCTAAGGGACTTTCGTTTCATCGTGATTATGCCAGTTATGAAAGCATCCCATCATAGCTCCCCCAAGCGCCTGTTTAACGAAGTACATGACGATCAATTCGTAGAAAAGTGGGAAATCTTTTGTATGGAAACATTTAACGTACGTCGCTTATGACTTTCCTCGAAAACCCTGCGCCAAAAGTATCTTCGACTTTGATAGGTGGGCCAAGGCCGAAGTCATCAAGGTTCCAGAGATCTGATTTTCCATCCTCACTTTTCGTGCATGACACATTCTTCACCTCGTCGGGGCTGTTATCTACCTTGACGAGAACTGAGATAAGTTTGGTATTGGGCTGTTATTCTGCATCAGCCATTCTGCATGTTGCAATAGTTGGATGGAATATTTTACTGGTAGAAGATCACTCGTCTCGACTTTCATGGATGTAGCAGGGGGCTTGACGCTGACACTTGACCTGGACTCAATTACAGTCAGCTTTTTCTGGCGAGAGAAGCGTCAGACATGTATACCACAAGTAAAGCAAGACCGTAAAAATACCTCTTCATCGTCACCTTGACTCGTAAGCTGTTTTAAAGTGATCTGAAGTCTCTCTATTTCGATTTTCTGAGACACACACTTTGCTCTGAGGCTTTCGTTCTCTTTCTGGATCTTCTTGAGTTCGTTGTCCAAAAAGTTCTCTGATGTCTTCTGGTGACGACGAAGTTTTGACTTTCGTTCAAGTTGCTCCCGCTCAGCTTTGCGTTTTGTTATATCAGAGTCCGAATCTGATATGACAATAAACTCGTTATGACTATCCTGAGCAAATGCGTTAACCATGGTTTGAGTACTTATGAGTGAGGAAAAGTAGGTAGAGGGTAAAGCGAGCCCTTGCGGCACTCGGCAACAGATGACGTTGTTCACTTCAACTTTTGGAACACAGAGGTGTGGCGGTGAAGCGCAGCTGACATGTTCTCTCGTTCCTATCAACCTGTTTCTTCAGACGACGCAGATACCAGCATCAAGCCCGCCTCTCGTTTCTCTCTTCGTAAAATATTACTCTTGATTATAGCCTTCTGTCTCTTTGCATTTGGACTCTACAAGACTAGCCAGTGGGCTCGAACTTATTACAGCACACCACAGAGCGCTCCTATTCCAGAATCTGAACAAGACTCCACAGACTCCAAGGAAAATAACAATCAAGAACTACCACAAGTCTCAACGGACGACACAGAAATGTCAGGTCAAGGAAAATACAGTGTCGGATAGTGAGCAGCATTTCAATGTTCCAAACATCACTGGATTGTTAACAACTTGTCGCCATTCCAGCTTTGTTAATTGGTATGTTTATGATATATACTTTCTCCCATACCTCTGACACAAGATAATAGGGGAATATATGCGCGCAAATTCCCTCCTTCGTCCATTCCTGTTCAAGACCTTACGTGCGCATTCTTCATGTAGTTAGTTCATTTACCATTAACCTAATCATCCTTTAGACATATCCTATATGCATTTGCAAACATAAGACCTGAAACTGGAGAAGTTTTCTTATCAGACGTATGGGCTGATAAAGACATACACTACCCTGGGGATTCCTGGAATGACGTCGGCAACAACCTCTATGGCAATTTCAAAGCCATTTACAACCTCAAGAAACAGAACCGTCACCTTAAAGTGCTACTTTCTATAGGGGGGTGGACTTATTCACCTTCTTTCCATCCTGTTGTTGTACATCCCGCGCTGCGTGCAAACTTTGTCCAGTCTGCGATCAAATTGTTGGAAGACTATGGATTAGATGGTCTGGACATCGATTATGAATATCCTTCCAATGATAGCCAGGCAAGAGGTTACGTTGATCTCCTGAGGGAGCTCAGGATAGGCCTCGATCGGCATGCTTACAACAAGAGCGCCGACTATAAGTTCCTCTTAACAGTGTGTCTTAATTGATGTTAATGCGCACTATAATTCTCATTCATTTTGCCACTTCCACAGATTGCTGCGCCTTGCGGGCCTGACAACTACCAGAAGCTTCATGTCCGCGAAATGGATCAATATCTCGACTTTTGGAACATGATGTCATATGATTTCTGTACGTCTGCATATGTGCCAACCTTGCCCGAAATCTGACGTTATCTCCAAAGCTGGATCATGGGATCAAGTAGCCAACCACCAAGCAAACGTATACGGTGGATCCATCAATGCCTCTCAAGCTATATTTTGGTATATCAACAACGGTGTTGCCCGCCATAAAGTCATCATGGGCATCCCTCTTTATGGGCGAAGCTTTGCAAACACAGAAGGGCCAGGCACTCGGTTCTCAGGAATGGGACCTGGAAGTTGGGAGCAAGGCGTGTATGACTATCGCGTACTGCCGCTTCCCAACTCGTACTTGTTCCGGGATGAACAGATGTTTGCAAGTTGGTCATATGATTACCAGAAGAAGGAGATGGTGAGCTTTGACAGCGATGAAGTTGCAGCATGGAAGGGAGAGTTTATCCGCCGCGAGGGCCTCGGAGGAAGCATGTTCTGGGAACTGAGCGGCGACAAAGGGCCCCCTAGGGAAGGTATGGAAGGAGGGCCTGGCAAGGATCCCGTTCCAGGAAGAAGCCTGGTAAGGGTCGTCAAAGATGCGATGGGTGGTTTAGACTGGGCCCCCAATTGGTTGAGGTACGAATGGAGCGCGTTCGATAACATGAGGAATGGGATGTCGTAAGCAGAGAGCTACAGAATTACATGGACTCATTTTGCATTGTACTGTATTCCAAGGACCCGAGATTTGTATCCACTACTTTTATTGAATGACTTTTTTTAATTATGAAGAACGACTCAAACGTTTACAGGTAATGTGTTATCATAGGACGCACACATTGAATACGGCATATGATACGCTAACTCGTCGGGTTGCAATGAATGTGATACAATTGTATATATACAATTCCCAGGTAGGTCAAGGCTCATAAAACTTGCCCTATACAGTACCTGTCAAATTACTATGTGTGTGAAGGATTCTCTAGGATTGCGCGCAACGGCGACCGTGCAGGAACTTCGGGTATCGTGCTGTTACTGACTATAGAGTGCATAGCCGGAGACTCTGATATAGATGAAGAGTGCGAGTGCCAAATATTCAATGGTACGACGGTGGGGTATTGAACAGGAGAGCCAAGAGCTGGACTGGTAGGGACAGCCTCTTTCTCCCTGGGCGTGACTCCCGAAGTGGATGATAAGGACGCTTCATATGTGGTAGCATGAGAATGTCGATATAGAGTCAACAGATGCGCCGGCTCTGGCAAAAGGACAGGAGAAGAGCTACGGGAGAGCTCGGGTACAGTAGCTAGCTGAGAACCGGATGGCCGGCGTTGAGAGTGTGGTTTCCAGTGCAGGCTTGGGGCTGTCCCTGCCACCAATTGACCTCTACTTCCCCAAGTAGAAAGGCGAGATGCACCTAATTCATTCACCGGAGACAAGGTACTACCTGCAATTACGTGTGAAGATGACATTGGCGATGTTGGGGATGAGCAGGATTTTGGCTCGGATAGGAAAAAGTCCTGTAGTTCGACAGGAGCGGAGGACGTGGTGTAAATGCTGACCGTGTCTAAGGAGCGTGGCCGTCTCAGTGATGACGCGACATGAGATGGAAGCACTGGAGACAGGCCGTCTGGAGAAGGAACTGACGAGTCGAGGGATATGGAAGTATTACGCCTGTCTCGTGAGTGGGAAGATCTGTCCGAGTGTCTCCTCGGGAGTTCTGTGTACGTAGTATCGGATGAAGAAGAACTCGGGCGACTAGTGCGGCTGGGTGATGCGCGTGGACGAGGCATGAAAGCATCGTGCATCGATAGGACTGCCTGCTGGTACGTGGGAGGTAGACTCGTGCTGGGGGGTGGGGACACAGTGCCGTCAGAGGAGCCTTTCCTCGCCAGAGGCGGTGCGTTAGTGGCAGGCCTTAACGAGAGGTAACGTGGTGACCTGAATATGATCCAGCAAAGGATGATAAAGATGTTTAGGCCTATAACCCCTGCGACAACATCCACGACGACGGATGACGAGACTGATCCATCTCGCTTCGATAACAGCTGCTGAAACTGGGGTTAAAAATGAGCTATATTATCTTGTCTAAGGTATTCACCTCATTGGGGGGAGCCATCTGTGGGGATCCTGAACCTCGAGCGCGGTCGAGGGTTGGAAAGAGATTCAAGTTGGACTCGGCAGCCAGAGAAGAGCAACCAAAGACCTAAGTATGTATTTATGCTGGCTGTGGGGCCCCATCAGAGACGAATGCCATATGCTCATCGGATGAGAATACGAAGCACCATGAGATGCTGGTTACATATGATCAGGTTAGCACCTGTGAAGGATGCAAAGAGTGGAATAGTTTGCCGACGAACAGATAAGATGTTGATTATTCCCACCACATGTAATTTACTTGTATTGGCCACATGGTATGGCAACGACCTAAAACGAGCCGCCATAGTAGAGAATAAACTCTTAGCTCAAGGACATGGGCAACTATAATATACAACTAACCTAGATGCGAGTCGTTAAGACCCCACGTCGACCTATAGGGAGTATGTTATTAAATAATGTGGACATTGCGCTGCACTCCGCGTGCATGTGGTACATGGAGTCAGTAGACGAAAGTTCCGACTCTTCCGCTTGCCAGCGATCGACTGCCCGAATTAGAATAAGGTGAAGCAGACAAATTGGGCACCCCATGCATTATACCGCATCCATTCGACTATGATAGTTTTGACGAGTGTACCAGAGTAAACATGATCTCTCTCTTGTGCCATAGAGGTAGTTTTCTGGAGATAGTTATAAAAGACTTGATTTAATACGACAAAAATAAGCGACGCAATTCCAACAAGAAAAAATATCATGATGTAATGCAAAGGCTGCCTTGAATGCAGGAGACTTGGGTGAATGTCACGGTGAGGACAGACCTGTCACGGTCCACGGCGTGACCGAAATTTCCTTTCCTGTTTTAGGCAACAGCCTTGCAAAGGGCTTTTTTGAATTTTCACTGGCATGCAGTTCAGCGCTTTTCTTCTGGTCCACTTCCACCACATTGTGCACGACATCCGTCGCTGCCTTTTGTTTTTCTCTTCCAATCTTTGAACCAAAGGGAAACCATCATTGTCTCAACTAGAGAATCTCAGAAATTGTATACTCTAGATTCATCCTCTCTCCACTGTTGTACTCCCGTACTCTCATCATAGACTTAGAACGACCTCTATCATCAGATTCATTTCTAATCACAATCATCCTCGAGGATCTGCATACGACTATATCACCAATAATGTCTCCTGCTTCCGTGCCTGTTACCTCGGATTCCGAGTTCGTACCAATCCTAGAAGCCTTGCGAAAAGCGCCTACAGGTCCAGGTTCGTAATCGTGACATTTTGCTAGTCTATATACTCAAAGCCTATAGATGCCAAGGCTGCTGCAGATAAATTAGCTCGCACAATATCAAAATCTGGTTTAGAATGCCTCGCGTCCGTTTATCCCAGCTAAAGCATCATAATGTGTGCTAATTTGGTTGATCGCAGCGATAACGATGTATTATCGTCCCTCCAAGCTTTTGCTTTGAACAAAAAGTCGGGGTATGAGCGTGAATCGGCTGCAATTGCGTATCAGTCACTCCCTGTTGTCCTCGGAGCTCCTTGTGCCCCTCTACTTTTGCCCAGTCTTCCTATTCTTTTTGACCTCTTTGCGGATAAAGGAGAGGTTGTCCGTCTAGCAGCGGCTGCGTCTACCAAAGCGATACTACAGCTTTTACCCCCGGAAGCAACTAGAACCGCATTCAGGAATCTGGAGGAAATACTAGACAAGGGGAAATGGCAAACGAAAGTAGGCGCCTTAGATGCACTTAAAGTTTTCGTGGCGACTGCTAGGGATGCAGTTGCTGACGAGCTTGGCCATATTCTTCCAAAAGTCGAAATAGCAATGCACGACACTAAGAAAGAAGTATGTGGTTCTTTCACCACAGAAAATCGAAGGTACTAACATTGGTATAATCAGGTATCCACCGCGGCGATAAAATGTGCCACATCGCTATGCACAACGCTTGCGAACGCTGACCTCGCCCCCCATATTCCTGCTCTTGTCAAGTGTATGTCAAATCCTGATGCGGTTCCAGCATGCATCAAAGCACTCTCGTCCACGACATTTGTCGCAGAGGTTACGGCACCAGCATTGGCTGTCCTCGTCCCTCTTCTTATCCGTGGCTTGAACGACAGGAGTATGGAGGTGCAGCGTCGAACAGTCGTCGTCGTAGACAACCTTGTCAAGCTCGTGAGAGACCCTACTGTTGCTGCAAGATATCTCAGTCCGCTTGTAGACGGTGTTGAAAAGATTGCCAAAGGTGCCGCTTTCCCGGAGGTATGAATAAGTAATATCTTTTTTGTTCCGATAGTTTGACCGCATATAGGTTCGCGCCTTTGCCGGAACTGCTCTCAATACGTTATTAAAATCTGGAGCATCATCATCCGGCTCCCCTCCTGCTCGTGATCTCGATGGAGAAACATCTGAAGTTTACACTGCCTTACTTACTCTACTTCCGCTGGATCTCGCATTGGCTTCCGCGACTCCTAACGGCCCCAAATCACCCAGACATCCTCTCGTTGCACGCTCGTTGGAGTTCCAAGCTTCGCTAATCGTAGATCTCGTTTATTTCAGGCGGTTCCAAAACAAAGAAGCATGGCAGCGTTGCATTGGCGTGTACTTGACGCCCTGGTTGGGTGCGGACGACTCGGCGACCTTTGCAGAGGCAGTCCGGTCACATTTCCACGCTATCGATCAGGTAATGGAACATATAGGCTGCAATGCAATGTAGCTAATCTTCAATTTCAGGCTAAAAATGCTACCACTCAAAATGGTGCTGATGGTGAAGGCGAGCTCTTGTGTGATACACTGTTTTCACTTGCATATGGTGCCCTGTTACTTCTTTCACATACGACACTCAAGCTTTATCGTGGGCGCCGCTATGGTATCCTTGGTACAAATGGTTCAGGAAAGTCCACGCTTATGCGTCAACTACGAGACGGCAAAGTCGAAAATTTTCCACCACAAGATCAGCTTCGGTGTGTAATGGTGGAGCATTCTCTTCAAGGCGAAGATGCTTCCCTTTCTATCCTAGATTTCATCGCTTCAGGTTTGTAGTCGTCTTTCTGCGTCGTTATGAACAATATTTTAACCTAGGAGATATAGATAAGGCCTTGGCAGATGTCCCCCGGACCAAAATTCGTCAACAACTGTTAGAGGTTGGTTTTGATGACACACGCCAATCTGAAACAGTTGGTGGACTATCTGGCGGCTGGAAGATGAAACTCGAGCTCGCGCGTGCGATGCTTTACAATGCCGACCTCCTTTTACTCGATGAGGTGGATTTCTCATATGTTTATGATCTCGACTTATCAACTTACCATTCAACGGTACATTACAGCCTACTAATCACGTAAGTATTCATTCCGGCGTTTCTCGCATGATCATTATTCTTATTTCTCGGTGATTAAGTTGGACCGTGGTTCTGTGAAATGGCTAGAGCAATATTTAATAGCTAACAAGAACGTTACCTGTTTGATTATCAGTCACGACTCTGGGTTAGTGAATTCTCCGTGCAGTTCTTGTAGATGGACAATGACGTTTGCGTGTCAGTTTCCTGGACAATGTTACAACAGACATCATTCACTATGAAACCAAAAAAGTCAGTTTCTCATCTTCCTTGGTATAACTCTATTGATAGCGGTGTATGAGTAGCTTGTGTATTATCCCGGCAACCTATCGACCTTCGTCGAGAAACATCCAGAAGCCAAATCTTACTATACTCTTGCCGCGACGTCCGTCAAATTTTCTTTCCCCCCACCAGGGTCTCTTATGGGTGTCCGGAGCAATACTCGCGCTATTATGAAGTTATCCAACTGCACTTTTACGTATCCCGGTAGGCCCGCTCCTAGTTTGCATAATGTCAGCTGTGCACTCTCACTATCGAGGTCTGTTTAATTCCCGCACTTATGTATTCAGGAACATTAATATTGTTTTATCAGCCGGGTTGGCGTAATTGGCCCCAATGGAGCGGGCAAGTCGACGCTCATCAAACTGTTAACGGTATGTTTCCATCATGATAAGGGTAGTACTAAGGCTCATCTCAAAATCAAGGGTGAGACTATTCCGCAAGAAGGCGCGGTATACAAACACCCTGCTCTTCGGGTGGGTTACGTTTCGCAACACGCAACCCATCATATTGGTAAATATTTCCCCTTTGAGCCTTCCTTTGTACTAAGCGGTTTTTTCGCCGAATCAGAACGTCATCTAGAGAAGACGCCTATAGGTTACATTCAATGGCGATTCCAGGACGGTCATGATCGTAAGCATTGTATTCGCTTGAAGTCGATTGATGTAAACGTAATGTTATCAAGGTGAACTTTTGGAGAAGGCTACTCGTGTCTTAACTGATGAAGAAAAGGCGGTCCTCGATCAAGAATGGGTTGGTAGAAATGGCACTAAGCGTAAATTGGAGGTCGGTCAAACTTTGATTGGTAAATGATTAGCACCTATGGCTAAATTCCCTCCACAGCTCGTAATGGGGCGTCAAAAGTTGAAGAAGACATTCCAATATGAGATTAAGTGGCGTGGGCTTGATCACAAGTTCAATACATGGGTTCCACGGGACGAGCTACTGGCGAAAGGCTTCACCAAACTAGTCCAACAATTCGACGACCTCGAGTCATCAAGGGAAGGTGCTGGCTCCCGCGACACCTCTGCACTCCTTGTACGGAAGCACCTGGAAGACATCGGTCTTGATGGGGATATAGCGCAATATAACGAAATATCAGGCTTATCTGGGGGTTATTGTTTGTTTTGCTTTGAAACTATCCTCGAGCTTACTTCTGTTTTTTCACAGGACAAAAAATAAAGTTGGTGATAGCTGCTTGTCTTTGGAATAATCCTCAGGTAATTCATTGATACGGTCATTACTCGAGATGCATAGTGCTAATATATAAAAAGATCTGTGTTCTTGACGAGCCGAGTAATTTCCTCGATCGCGAAGCCTTGGGCGGTTTGGCCGTGGCAATAAAGGAATGGGCTGGTGCTGTTGTAAGGCACATGAGTTCAAGCTTGTGTTCATCATTTGACGGTGTTCCATCTATAGGTGATCATCTCACACAATGAAGAATTCGTGACAGCTCTATGTGAGTATTCAATTACTCTGCAGCCAAGCTTCTGTCAAACTTCTGTTAGGCCCTGAGATCTGGCACATAGAAGCCGGACGTATGACTCACAAGGGAAAAATTGCCGTTGTCGAGGATGCTTTCGCTGACGTCAAATCACCTAAGGGAAGCGGTGCGAATACCCCCGCTCGATCACGAGTACAGAGTCCCGCTGTTTCGATACACGGAACGCCTGTGGGAAGTGGAGCGGAAGATGGCGGTATAACAAGGGCCCCCATAAGGAAAAAGAAGAAACTCACGCGAAACCAAATGAAGGTTCAGGAGGAGCGTAGGAGGTTGAGGAAGTTGGCATGGCTTACTCATGGTGGACCAAAACCCGAGGACACGGACAGTGAGGTCGAGCTCTAACACAAAGAGTATGATGTCAAAAGGACGGGCTTTGATAGATCGCAGGTATCAGGGGTCTCGTGTTTGGCTAAGTAACACTTCGCCAAGATCTGAGATCAGATAGCCTATTATGCAGCCTATGATTTACTTCCGCTCCAGAAAACTCTGAGGACATGTTGAGCTGATGCAAGGTTACCATTTTTCCAGTTGAATCGCGACCCTTTGTGGGTAAGACATGTCACAAGGGGTGCAGCAGGAGAGGTTCACGAAACTTGAAGCTTGAAGACTATTGCAACGTGTACGGACACAGCTACGGCATGCTTTGATGAAGTTCACCGGAATGCAGTGGGGTAAACCATTCCAAGTAGCCTATTGTAATCGTGTTTATGTAAGATGGGCCTTCTCCGACTATTCCTATTCCCTGATCTTTTTCCATTTTTTTTGTTACAAGAGACCTACTAGATTGAGCCTGTCCGAATATCCGAATCACCGTTCCATCTTATGTACGGCCGGTAACAGATGAAGTCATTTAACGCATGGTGCAGCAACGAGGAATCAGTAGTTGTGAGTTATCCGTATTCATGAGCATCTGTGATCAACGAATTTCGTGATCCTAAGTCGTTATCTGACCTTTTATACAACAACAACCTAGGAGCTCTGTCCGACGCAAACGGCCTTCCTTCCGAGTCTGGCGCTCTAATAATTGATAGGGGAGAATGTATGCACTGTCATGTCGATGCAAGACGGGCACGCGACATTGTGACATGCCTTGACTAACGCCCTTCCACTTCCGGACACGGTGAATTCAATGTATTCCAGTACGCAGAGATAGCAAATCAGTACTTTAATCAGTCGCAAACAGCATTCTCCTAGTTCTGCTATCGTATCCATCATCCAGTCGTCGTCAAGCCGGGATTCATAAAGGATTCATAAAGCTATATAAATGTTGTGGTCGGAGATAATCAGGTCATTTATATGCAGGAAGACGCGAGTTCATGGGTGTTCTAGAAGCGGCCACCTTAGCGGCTTTTGAGCGCTGGCTGAGGGAAACTTGCCTAGCACCCGCGCATTTATATTCCGAAATAAAGAAAGTTTGGACAGCCTATACGAACGGGGCGATCGTGCGTGGATCGCAATCTTTCGACACACAGATATTCAAGGTCTAATCCAGGTAGAGAACCATTTTAGTGGATATTAATCATGATTTTTTTTTGTAAAAGTAAGAACGTATGTTTTCCAGTGTTTTAATCCGAAGTGTATTCACCAATTGTCCAATACTCGTGCCACTTCGAATTCTTCCAGGAAGCACATCTAGGCTCGAGTCATTCGTCCATGTGTTTGCTGCGTAATCATTTCATTACCTCGTGTCGGGGTTATCTCAAGTCAGCGCCCACAACTGGCCTGAACTATTTGTGAGTACCTCGAGTTAAGCCTTATCGTCACATCTAGTTTACAACTCTGCATAAGTTCTAAAGGGCAATACTGAGCAAAGGATGGACCCTTCTGATGAGTTTATACACACGTACCCCAGTATGGAACACGTTTCATCATCATGGTACTGTCAATCGGTATATTTGATCTAGATAGTCCTTCGTTTGGGAAAAACGTCCCAGACAACCATAGTTCGGCATAGAAGGAGAGGCGAAAATTTGTTAGCCATCAGAGGTCACGATTGTATAACAGTTTCTCGACCTCGAGAAGCTTACAGCCTCGTGGAAGCGTTATCGATTGCCCTGTTCCCTTTGATCCTCGTATCAGTGTTGCATGCCAGCATCTGCAATGGACTGGCAGATATTTTCGGAATACCCACCATTGTGTTTCGAAGGGGCAAACTTCCAATGCGATTGAACGGATGAATCGGAATGTATATACAGTGCCACTCACCGCGGAGATCCGCAGCGGAGGTAGGCCAGTACAGAGTAGACCGCTATAACTACTTGATTTGTGAAAATATAGAAAACAATAACAACATAAGTACATAAAAAATACTGCGACGAGTTTAAGTAAGATGAGAGTGCGATGCGAGCTGAAAACAATCTTGTGGGATAATAGTATAGGAATAGATGTTAATATGGAAGAATTAAGGGTCAGGTGTAGATTACTAGATTCGATAATCATGATGAATGAGACACACGCTATTGCACAGATAGTAAGACGATGTAATGAATGTATGGATATCTAGCGCCCAAACGACACAGATCCAGATGAAGTGACGATCAACTGTCGTCCAAATCAGTATCCACGTGCAGACCATTTACGAGGATCTTCTTCGTCACTCCTGCGACGATGAGAGACTATTGGTGACTGACTGGCGTGGACGGATGCCCGATTTTCCTGAGGAGAGCGTGGCAGATATGTTTGGCCGGAAATAGTCGAACCCATGCTACCACCGCCGTATCCGCCAACAGAAGGGTGTGACAGGTCGTCCGATTGTGAGGTCATCGAGAAAGGCTGATGTGAAGAGGATGTCACAGAAGTAGATGACTGGCGACTAGTTTGCCTCATCGATTGCCTCTTGTTCTGAAACCTGTGAAAAGTTCAATGATCAGGCACTGATAATAGACAAACGCCAATACCATATCTGCACACTCCTTGCCGACATATCGAGCTTCCTAGCCAAGTCAGCACGCTCCTCGGTCGAAGGAAAGGCTGTACGATTATAGGTCTCATTCAAAACTTTGAGCTGCGCAGCATCAGCTCGTTTTCGTTTTTTCTTGATGACGGGCTCATCTGTACCCAGTACTGATACAGGCTCCTGAGTGATCGCCGTGTTTGTCAAAGAAGGATGGTGATTCCGGGCGTAAGGTGAAGTACCATGAGCCTCGATGTGTGATGGGAGACCTCTTTCAGTTGAATATGCCCCCATCGAGATTTGTTGGGCATGGTGTACCGATGACATCTGATTTGGATGGCTGCGTTGGTCGGGAACGGGAGGATATGAGTATGACGTCTGGTGTTGGTGTTGCTGCTGTTGCTGATACGAAGCATATTCTGGAGGATAAGTTGCTGTCGGTGACCGAATTTCACTGTAACCAGACATATGAGTCGGCATGGGACCAAATGCGGCAGCTTGCCATCTGTCATCCCTGACAGTAGAAGAGGGCACATTTAGTGGAGGTAATTTGCGAGAAGTATGTGCATCTCCAGGAAGCGTTGGCGGAGTCCGAGAGGAGTACGATGGGTATGTTTGTTGCGAAGGGTATCTAGAGTCGCCATGCTCGTAGTAAGTGGGCGAATGTTGCTGTGCCGCTGGAAGTGTCGACGAGTTTATTAAACATAAAGTATTAAAGGCTCAATATAGAACATAATCTCGCTAAAAACGCAAAACGCACGAGCAGTATTTGACCATTGACCGTACAAAGACGCATTATGATCGCTTCTTACTTGAGATGAACGTGGCTGCAAATACTGGTTAGAATAATTGCTGGGAGCTGTACATGGGAGCCACGAAATTGAGCATATTGCATGAACACCACGTAGAAGAACAGACCTGGAGAACGTGAGGTTGGAAAAGCTGAATCAAGAGGAGGGAGCACATATCGCCCACCCTGTCCCTGAAAAACACTACTTTGAACATCCCCCCCAGGAGGGCTTTTGCGCGATTTCCCAAGGCTTCCGTAAAAACGATCGTCCCTCGGGTTCGTCATAGTAAGTTAAGCAGATAGGCAAAAGAGGAAAAAGAAAATTATTGTAGAATGAAGAAGTTTTTTGTGGATATAAGTATGAAGAGGCACGCGGCACTGAGCATGTATGTCAATGGCTGACGAGGGCAAGAGGGGCTTGCGGCAGAGGCTATGAACTTGCACAGATCAATCAGGGACGGCTAGTGAACGAAGAGGGCATGTAGACGCGAATATGAGACAACACGAGGTAAGGCGTGTAACTGGGCAAGGGTGAAATGAACACGAGTATGATGTCGTGTTTAAATGTCTGCGGGACAGGATCTTCTAAAAGTTGCGTCGGAGGTGGGCGCCAGGATGATGTATACATTATATAGCTGTGACATTATTGTTTAGAATGACCGTGCTTGTATGTAACAGAACAATCTTCGCGGCCTTCAATACACCAGGCCGGGCTCCAATCGAGGACAAACGGACCGTAAAATCAACGGCAAGTACAACGCGGCGAAAAACGCTGTGTGTTCCTTTCTGCACGCGGAAATTGCATTGTGTCACGGTATATTGAGATTGGCTCGAGCCTCGTGTCACTGCGCAAGTCTGTAAAAACGTTTGCCTACTCCAGCCAGCCCCATCTTCCCACCGACGGAGAGGTCCGAATACTGGATTGAGTGCTATCAGTGATGTGACGGGTACGTACTTTCCGTTGTTTGAGAACTCGATAGTTGCCGTACAACCGGAAAGGGGGCGAGCAAAACCTTTCAACTTGAAGTGGCACACTAGACCATCCAAAGAAGACCATCCCAGACTGATCGGAGCTTCTCTCTCTCTCGCTTCACTGGGTTGGGCCTGATATAATCATAAAGGCCCCGATTTGGTAAGTTTCAATACCTCGTTCCTGCAGCATTCGGACAGAAAAAGAAGTCAAATCGCACTCGCAAGGTTAACGTTGTAAAGTAGTCAAAGTTCAAGCTTACTGTAAATATTGGGATTGATATGATGCGAGCGGGGTATATTAAATGTCATATCCAGCCCGATTCCTGCGATATAACTTACATGAACGTAGGTCATAATACATGCTTACAGGCCTATGGCATGCAATCAGGGTCTCAACATCACATTTCACGCCTGGAAGAAAAAGAGAAGCGAACGTTGTCAAGGATCTTGCCAGCCTCCGAGTTGCGTCGGCTTGTTCCTGCTTTTCCTGCAAGTGCGAAACCACGGCAGGGGAAGCTGTATGTAATGTTTAGCTCAGGATGGTCACAATGTGTGTTGTCCAAAAGAGATCAACACCTCGAGAATGTGCAAAGGCCGCCGCATCAATACCATCGTCGCTATAGTTATGCATGATGCCATGTTCGCCTTGTCCGTTCTTGAAAAGTTCTATTGCAAGTTCTTTGTTGAAGAAAGAGTTAGTTAGACTGAATCTTGATCGAAGTTCATTAATAATATATATCGTTGTCGGTGACTTCAAAATTGCACGTTTCACCTTAGAATTATGTACGTGCAGTAACCATGTTGACTGGAAGATCTACAAGCTTGGGTCACGGAAAATATTCTGTCACGTCTCAGGCCTTGTGTGACGTCGATAATGTGACACATCCCCTCTAGGATCGCTGTAATCAGGCCCAGGGTAATCGCAAGGTGGAAATTGAGACCAGTGAAAGCCATGGCTGCTTTCCCTCGTCCTCCCGACTCCACCCACAGCGACAACCAGGGGTTATCCAGAACGATATCCTGTCCCAAACGATGATCTCCACCCCACAGCAAATCCCAGTCAGTTCTCAGCTTATCCGTATCCTTCATATGGCCCTCCTTCACAAGATCCATACGAGGACGCAACAACAATGCTGCCTGCAGGGACTCTGCTACACAAGGGCTTTTATGATCTGCTCTCTATGATACCGACGCCCTCCCCGTCACGTCTGTTTTGGGGTACCGTACGAGCTCAAGCTCCACCTGCGGAGCCAACAGTGGTAGCTGGTCCTCGGTACGAAGACATTCCCGTGAAACCAGGACAAATATTTCCACCGCTCTCCAATACGCCTTTGCCCAAGAAGAATAGACGAATCAGCAAAGATATGGTATCTAAGCCGACAGGATTCATGTATGTCAATTTACTATTCGATTAACTTGGTCTCACATTCTAAACCACTATTCCTTATAGTCATCTAGTCCACGCGTCCGATGCTGACCAGGCAGAAGCATTGCTTACTCGTTGGGGTCCCGACGGCTTGGGAAAGCTTGGAGGTTAGCTCGGTTATTGGCATTCAATATAGTTTTATTCGACTTAAGTTTGTCTTTAGATCCGCGATGGGCTAATCCCATAAAGAATCGGATCCGTCAGGATAATCAAGCTAGAGCGATTAATGAAGTAGTTAACGCACTCAAACCATCTCAAGGCAGTGCTCCAGATGGTCGGCTTCCACCTCTCCGTGTGGTCAATGGTATGAGCACTACTACTTCGTCCACTATCACGACAGCCGCTCGAGAGAATGTTCGTATATCTCCAGTGGATGGTCTCCCTGGACGCCCGGGAAACTCCACAATCCGCTGGGGTGGTGGCCTCATGGCCCATCCTGAGGTCCGTGAACATGATGACCCGGTGACAGAGAGCAAAGATACCCCCGAACCCCTGCCTTCAAGAAAGCCGATCACCCCCTCCTTGGCTACTTTGGAGAAAGCTGTGTCCGCACGGATCTACTTTGAGAACCTGTATTTCCCACTTCTTCGGCAGCCTCCGTCTCGCGAACAAAGGAGAATTGCTATGGAGAAAGATATGATCGAGATGCATCTTAGTGAGGAGCAGAAAGAATATCTACGTGTCCGATGGCGACAGAATGAAACTGAGTATCTGCGCGAACGCCGACGTAAGGTAGATGTCACCGCTTTCATCAAATTGAAGACGATTGGTCACGGTTTGTACAATGCTCTACTATGTTTGTATATCAACGGTTGCTGAGTGACATCTGCTCTTGTTCCTGGCATAGGCGCTTTTGGAGTTGTTTCTCTCGTGAAAGAGCGAAGTACGGGGCAATTATTTGCCATGAAGCAGGTAGACTTCTCTTCATTTCGTCTTCATCCGGTCATATTAATTCCCAACGCGCTCATCTTAACTTTTATTTTTCCTCAAGTTACGGAAGACGGACATGTTACGTAAAGGTCAAGAAGGCCATGTTCGCGCCGAACGCGATATTTTGAAGTCTGCGTCCCTTGTTGCTTCGCCCAGTGGAGCAGAGTGGATTGTAAAGCTCCATTATAGTTTTCAAGATCGTGATAATCTCTATCTGGTCAGTATAGGCTGTGGAATTTCTACTTCATCCTTAAAAGGCCGCAGGAATGCCACTGATTTCATTTTGATTTCATTTACTAAAATAAACCTGACAGGTCCTTGAATACATGGGCGGAGGAGACCTCCTGAATCTTCTCATAGAACGAGATGTTTTTGAAGAGGATTTTGCTCGTTTCTATATTGCTGAGGTTGGCTTCTCCTTCTCTACCTTGCGAACAATTAAAATGGATAATAACATATTCATCGGGTAGATGGTTCTAGCCATCGAATCTTGCCACAAACATGGATTTATTCACCGAGACATCAAGCCTGACGTGAGTTATAAATTCCGACGATTTTGATATTAAGGTCCCACCATATGATAACGATGTTCATCTTTGTTCTTCTGATAGAACTTTCTGTTTGATCCGGAAGGTCACATCAGACTGAGCGATTTTGGTCTCGCGTCAGTTTTAGCCTCTTGTAGGGTAAACGCATTGTTCTCAACATATTCTTCGTTCCTCTTCTGAACAGCACCGATCTCCATTGGGCGCATGACACTTCCTGTAAGTACCCTGAAAATGAGGCTTTGCACGTTCCGTCTTGATCCTGGTGTTGTCCAGATTACGAACAGCAGCGGCGACAACTCCTGCACAAGCATGGAATAGACCTTGAGGATGGTAACGGCATGTCAGACGGAACAAGAACCAGACGCATGGATCGTAAGGATGTCGAGTTGCTTATGGGCGACGGCAACGGCCAAGGCGGTATTTTCACCTGGCGAGAGAAGAATCGTAGGAAGGTGCGTATCCTTTCAATCATTCATTTCCGCCTGCGTTTCACCATTCAGTCTGGGCTTCCAGCTCGCGTATTCGGTGTAAGTGATAGCAACGTTTTGCGGGTTGAGAAATGTACTTACGACTGCATCCGCAGCTGTGGCACAAACTCCTACAGTACGTGGTTCGGAAGGGTGTGCTTTTTTCAGCTTTTGACCCATTCCAGTGTCTCCGGAGGTGATTAGGGGCCATGGCTACTCTTTCTCTTGTGACTGGTGGAGCTTGGGCGTCATCATGTTCGAATGCCTGTACGGGTACGTGTCGGCGCTTCGGATAGCCGATAATGGACACATTGATAAGCTTGTCACTCGCATTACAGGTACCCGCCGTTCGTCAGTAACTCGGTGAGCTACGTTAGCGAGTACTCTTCCATTATTTGAACTAAACTGGCACTTTGTTCTACTTCGCAGCGCCATGTTACTCGACAGAAGATTCTCAATTGGAAACAATCCCTGAAATTTCCTTCTCGCCCTCGTGTGTCACACGAAGGAGTGAATTTGATGCAACAGCTTCTGTGTGAGCCTGAAGACCGTCTTGGCACACAAGCATCGGCATCAGTTTTCAGGCCGGACTCGCTCGCCGTTCATGGCAGGCGTAGTGTTTTTATGGTCCCTGTGGCCACAGCATCTGGGTCTTTGGATGGTGCTGAATTAATCAAAGTAAGTTCCATCCCATCTTTTGGAAGCCAGGGATTTCTAAAGTAGGCTTATCTTCAACAGTCTCATCCATGGTTCCGTGGTGTCGATTGGCAAAATATCCACCGCTATCCTGCACCCTTTCGCCCTGACTTGCACAACCCAGAAGACACCCGGCATTTTGATTCTGACATTCCCCCTGAGGTATGGAAGTTGCTGTTCCATTTTATTTGCAATGCTGACATTTGAAATTATGCTGCAGCCATTGGCCCCTGCTAATGGAGCGCCTGCTGATGCCACTAAAGATCCTCTTCTTCGGGACAAGGTTCACGGCGAGGAAATTCTCAACATGCGGAAAGCTTTAGCTTTTGCGGGCTTCACGCATAAGAGTCCTCGCGCCATCAGCTATGTCCGGGCTGACAAGGCCTTCGATCCACAGCCCGATACCTACGGACAAGAACAGCCTGAGCGAGGTCGATCGAAGTTTCGCAGCATACGCCAGGTTGGCACAGGTCGGGCGATCTCAATGTAGCATGTCTGTGTGCTGGAGCTCGATGATATTATCACCTATATGTGCGGCGTTGGTTTGTTTGTTTGCATAAGTGGCCCGCTTTTACCATCTTAACTCTAGGACTGCCACGATGTACGTTGTTTCAGAAATATTTATTGCCAGTGCGTGTATTGTTGCTGTATGTGTACAAAGATAATTGAATGTAATCCATGTCTTGTGTTGAGGATTCTGAACAGCGCGTGATTGAATGCGTTCTCGTGAGATACTACCAAGTTGTGGCCCATACGCCGTGGGCTGCGATGTTAGCCTAACATCATGCAGGAAAATTCTCAGCACAAGGGATGGCGTGAAAACTCACGGCCACCGAGGGTTGACGAAGCATTACTGCCATGTTCCGACTCAGACCTGTACAGACCACTTAACGCACGACATTTCAGTCCCACCAACCTTATCGCACGTTGGCTTATGGAAGCAGACGACATGTGCCTATGGGCAGGATCAGTACCGTGTGCTTCCCAGGGAGTCGTCCATGGTGCAGCTTTGAGCATACGTCAACCTCCGCGAGCCCTGGTGCAGATGGGCAAGCCGCTTATTAGGATCAAAGGAAAACACGGCGGCTGAATGATGATACTACTCGGATCCATAGGGTAAGCCATCAGCATGCCAATTTTTTTTTGCTCCAGGGCAGCCACGGCGCAAACTTGAAGCTTCCCCAATGGGTTTTGGGGTTTCTTGCCCTCGAGACCATACTTGGCACCGGGGAAGTGACTTGTACCTTATATGGCTTGACTTGGAGTCACTCGCCCCTTCTGCAACTGTTCCAGAAAGGTATTGAGATTGGTAACTATCATTATCACGTTACTCTTCATGCATTGGTTATGACTATCAGTAGTGTCCTCGATCATCGGCAACAAGTGCCAGTGTGTGCTCAACTGAATTTAAAGAATCGGGGGGAATATCACTAGTACTAGCGTGTACAGACTATAGCTAGTCCCTTAACAAAGTTGACTAGTGTAGCGCCATTCAACCCGTTTGTGTACAGTGGAGAGAGATACCGTCTCATTTGACCTGAGTAACCAGTGCGGTCAACCCCATCAGCGGCCGCACATGGAGAAACTGAAAGGCACCCCCATTCTGCGAATTTACGAATATGGGTGCAATAATAAATCACGAAAACGAAACTATATCTATAGATTATATAGCTAATGAGTATGCTATGCGATGATAAGCGAACGCTCGAAGTACACAGTATCATGATACAGAGTGATGAGACAAACTGTGGCCAGAACGAGTGTGGTAGTGTCTAGTTAAAAAGTGCAAGAACATAAATATAAGAGGCGTGACAGTGATCGAAATAAATATTATGGGCAGTCAGTATGCAGAATGATGTTGCTTTAGGAATGAACGAGTTGCTAATACACAATGCCGATGAGGAGATAGGAGGGCAGCAGCCTGTGCTGCCCAATGCAACGTGATGTATGAAAATGAGTTAGCGAGTTCAAGGAGTCCACGAACAAAGCCCTAGAATAATACACGGCGGAAAACGCGCTGAAGGCACACGAGAGTGACGTTGGAGGCATAACCGCGCTCGTTAGACCACATCCGCCGCATGATTCAGACCCTGCGGGGATCAGAGCTAGAAGCTCCTGCTATCCTGCCAGTGTGGGACGAGTGGCGGGTAAGTGATGAAGGCTCTTCCCGATCGCTCGAATGGGATTGCGTGTCGCTAGATTCATCGTGAGACCCTTCTGGCAGCGGTCCAGAGGCATGAGCATGTACACGTGCATGTCGGCGCATGTTACTCAAGACACTGAAACTGCGTCCACAGCCTTCGAAGGTGCACAGGAAAGCTTATGCAAAATATAAGCGTTATTAAAGACAGAGTGTAAATAGGTAGACTCACGTTTTTCACCTGTGTGGCTATTGAGATGTATCTGGACAACGTTGCAAAAGTCGTATTGGTTAGGTGAGCAAGCTAGAAGAAATCACCGAGAGACTGACTTTCAAACTACTGGGTCGACTGAAACCTTTGCCACAATAGTTGCATTCGTATTTCGATGCCGAAGCGAATGCAGTTGGCGAGCCTTGAGCGGAACGATCAATGCCGGACGACGCGGAAGTTACTTGCGAGCTATTGCATTGATGGTATACCTGGCTGATATCCCTATGTGCCATCAATGATTCGGGGACACGTCCTGGGATGACCAAAGAACCACTATGCGAACGAGTAACACCATGTAGTTGAGCATCAGCACTGGTACCAGGTTGAGGATAGTAAGCACCATAGGGAGGCATGTCATGATATGATTCGGTAGAGGATCGAGAGCGGGTATGATGCTGTGACGAATAGGGATGGGGGAAGGGATGTGGCCTTTCATAAGCTGGATCATGGAAAGACGTGGATGGGTGATGCAAAGGTCGTGAAGCAGATGGTTGAGCATAGGTACTCTAAAGCATTGAAATTAGAATCGAGATGACCTTTCGCGATGACAGCGACAAACAAGAATGACATACCTGAGAACCAGGGCCTAGCAAGCCAGGCTGTGGCCCAAAGTGAGAGGATGACCTGGCTCTTGTGGGTGGACTACCGTCTCTCTCGCTGATGTGCATTTGGGAGAAAGAGATACGGGGAGAATGTGAGGTTGAGGAAGGTTGGGGGGTGAGGGACAGTTCATCTGGAAGGAAAAGGTATGAGTACGGTAGACTCAATGCTTAGTTTACGGCTTGTTTACCTCCGAACAAATCGCGAATAGGAGGTAGAGTTGGCCGAGGTTCATTTCGGTGCGCATCGTCTCTTGGATGACGGCCATACATAGTGGTAGACGATATACAAAGAAGAAAGGGAGGAAGTGGATGGAGGAATAGTGAGTTTGTGAAGGCCTTTATTAACGAAGATCATTGCTGGCAGCGAGGGCCAGCCACGACGGTTGCATCATGCTGATAGTGATGATATTTCGACAACCTGCTGCGAGTACTACAACCTTTGAGGGGCACAACCAAATCTCTTCTAAACTACGCACCAAGCAAGCAGCATAAACCACGGCATGGACACGGTTACCAAGACGGTGGTGAGTGAACAGCAACCGAGATGATCGTCGTTGTAGGACCTCAGCTGTGCACACCGTAACCTCTGCGAGTACTGGAGGCCAGTTACATTGTCGGCGCGGCCTCAAAAACAGCTAAACTGGTCCACAGATACCGTAGCAAGTATGCAGTAGCGTTGAAGACACATCTTTGTCTTCAAGACCGTTGTATATGCATGGATGCATGATGCATGATGCATGATGGCAGGACGAAAGACGCCTCACGGAACAGAATGACCATCCAAATAGGCATAACGGATCAATGTTCGATCAACTTTGAAATGGCTCATGATCATAATATGTTATCACAACAAAGCATCCAATACTCGCTTGTGGTTACTCTACACTTAAAAGAGACCTTACAACACATGCTTTGCATGACAGGTGCCATACCCCAGCCGTAGGCTGGCCATAGCAACTAGCTTTTCAACAGACGGCACCGGGATCGTTACTTGCTCGTCCAACACTTCGCCAAAATCATCCGGTGAATGGCACTCACCGCACTCAGCGAGGCTGATTTAAGCTCTGCTACTTTGATGAAAAAATCCAGATTGAGACAATGTAGCTATCTACTTCACCAAGGCTATGTGAAAAGAGTCCACACGAGATGTCATTTGGCACCAAGGTCCACTGAGGTACGTTCCGAGCAAGTGAAATATCCAATATTAATTCCATGCTGTGAATCTGTATGCAATGACTACTCCCCGTTGCTGATCCAACCCTAGCTGCGACGCTGGCAAGAAACACCTGCAGACAGTTGGTCACAACTACATCAAATTCCCATTGTGAATCTAAATCCCAGGCGCCAAAGCTTCGCGATTCCGCAAATAACACTTACAGCCCAAGGTCTTCATCCCAGCACCGTCAGAGAAACTAGTCTTCCGCAGCTTAAACAGAGTTCTGGTTCTGAATTTCCTCGAGAGTTTTGGTTCTCAAGGAGAGTGCATGTAAACCTTGAGCAAGTTCATCGGACAGAGCGGAATATATCATGCGATGACGTTGCATTGTGCTCTACTGGACTGGTTAAGGTATCCAAAGCTACATACACTCGGAACGTACCTTTCCCTTGAATGCTTCTGAGATAACCTCAACAGAAAAATCTATAGCACACGTTAGACTGGACAGCAAAGTGAAGGGCTGATTCTAATAGAAGACATACGGGATTCGCCATTGCCTCCACCTTGAGCTACCATAGGAGCATGATGGCGATGCTGCCACGAATCATTGGTGACTGTGAGCTGGGAAGGCTGGAGTAAACTGGTTAACTGTGACGATGCAGGTATTCGAATGTAAGGCGGTGATGCGTAAGAAATAGACTATGAGGCACTGACCTTTTCTCGTATCGTTTTCTCCACGGGGCCTGGAGATGCCGCGCCATTAGTAGTCATGGAGTAAGAATAAGTTCGCCTGGACAGGATCTGAGGAAAGCGGTTGATACGTAGCATTGACCAACGGAAGCCCGTCTGGTTACGAAGCATTAAATGAAATTTCTGACCTGTAGCTGAGAAATTGTAGGACAGAGGATTGTAGGCGTGGGAGTAGTCCCCTTGGTTAAACGCCGGCCGGCATTTCAAACGTATCCTGGCAGTGTTCGTTCATCACTGTACACGCTTGATTCAAGAGCTAAAGGCTCATTACATGACTTGCTGATCTTACCCGTAGCACACCGCCTTCAGAACAAACTCGTCTTTGTATGAATCACGGTCTTCATTCACCGTAATATCACACATGTTCCATCCACCCCATTTTATGTCATTTCCGTGGTGACACTCTAACGGCTGTCTTTTCCATGCTACCGCCTACTGGAGTTAACAAAGACCGAAATCGTTCGCCTACTTTCCGATTGAGGTACGCACATCATAAATTCTGTCACCCTGTGTTCCAGTTGGACAGCATTGCAGCGCACAAGTGCCTACAGTTATTTGGCAGCTGGTCGGTACCAGTGAGCTTCGCGAACAAATTAATCAATCTCTGCCGGCGGACACAGCAAAATCCTGTGCGGTCTCATCCATTTTGACATCTTAATCGATACGACGAAGGATGATCGAATTCGAACTCTTGTCTCTTCCTTTCAGACCGGGTTTTGATGACGACCCCATCACGGTCAAGACATTCTATATCAGACAGTGGATTCAAGTTGCACAAGGTCCTGTGATATACAATTGCTTATCTCGCTTGCTGTGTCATCTCATTAGATGTTGAGGTGGATATTTCTGACCTATTTCGAACCTTGCAGCTAGGCTGTGTAATGAACAGCTACGTTAGATGCGCTGGCTATGCAAAACTGTGTTTCTCGTAGAGATATACCTATCCTGAGGTTGATCATGAACAATTTGGAAAAATGAATGCTTCCGACCTTTCACATGTTCTTGACCATCACCATCTTCTACTCAAAGGTGAGCTTGTATTGTACGACATCATGCATCATGGCAAACATTCTACAATCTGCTAAATCTGGTAGTGACTGGTTGGAGGGCGAGTTAGCTGAACTCAATGTAGCTGGTGGAATCAGTACATACCTAACTTTTTGTAGAGGGAAGAATCAATACTTATCAAATGATCTATCAATAATCTGGAGCAATAATTCACCTGTAGTGGCCAACCCAGACATAGGACCTTTGGAATTAGTTATCAGAGAGATGGAGATGGGATTTGACCTAGCTTATTGTAAAGTTTTGTAATGGTAGTGAAACAAGAATAATGAGTAATTAGAAATTTGGATAATATTTATTAGATTACAAGAGTTGAAATGTGGTATTAGCATTTATGATACGAACTTTTACTTTTCTTTACTTTACAACTTTTCATTTTCACAGTCATGCGACTCATCACATGATCTAATACTTTACTTTACTTGGGCAACTTCACCATTCCAAGAGAAGTCTTATGTAAGTCACCGGTTGGTCAATTGACCAATTGACCAATCTTTGACCTGTCATCACACAACTGCACTTGCGACATTTTTTCACCAAGTTCAAAAGTTTGCAAACTGGCCGAATTTTCCCAAAGTCCCCATGTCCTTACAAGTAAGTCTGTTCAATTGATATCTTTTTAAAACTAACTGACACAGTCTATTTTATTTTGACGAGAGGCTCCACGGAAAAGAAGAGAAGTAGCTAGGTAGGTAGGTAGTCATAAAAGCATGCATATACATAGGCATCATGAAGGCAATATAGAAACGTAGCAAACACTTCCACAGAACTGAAAAGCATGAAAAAAAATGAGAACTTATGCCAACAGCCATTCAGCTAAGCAATCAACTTGAAGATACTTCTCCCTATTGTGCAACACAATAAATTCTGGCATGGGTGGATTAAGAGTCAAGAAGTTATAAAGACAAAAGAGAGCTGCACCTTCAGGGCCAGCAAAAATGGTTCTATCTTTGTTTTTTGCAAAACACTGGTCCAGCATAATGGAGAGGGCTTGATATTTCATTGCGAGCTCCTCTCCGTTGATTTGAAGTACAACAACTTGTTTGTATACTTTGTGAACCATTGAGAGGAAAAATATGGGGTGGAAATGGGACCCATCCGTGAAAATACCCACTGGTTGCGGCCAGGGAGGCGTCACATCATTGTAGCCTTTCAGTGCTTTGACTGGGACACCATCTGAGCAGCAACTCTTCTTGTGGTTTCCAGAGAAGCCCTCAGAGCCAGGATATTTGATTATACGACAACAACTACATGTTACAATACACAAATTTTGGATCTTTGAATTTCATTCTCCACCTTAACTTTCTTTCGTAGTTTTCACACATTATGCCATGCAGCACTTTCCATTTTGTTCAAACCCCACTTTCTCATGCTGCACTGCTTTTCTTTATTCTTAGCTACAAGTCTCTCACACAGTACATATGTACAAATAGTCTGTAATAGTATAAATACCCCAATAGATCAAGGAGACTCCTCAGCGAGTCCTCCTGTTATTTACCCATAAAAAACTCGGTCCTACTGTTACGCTTGGAATGTGCAAGCCTGGTAACACAGAGTTTCTGGATGTGCAAGGGGTTTCTGATAAGCCCATTTGTGAACAGGTTTGAGACATATTCTGATGATGAGGTTTGGACTGATGAATACCTGTGAGGCAAAAATAAACTATAACAAAAACGAAACCTGTCTCCTTCTGCACTTGCAGGGAGTAAGGGGTTCGATGAGCTTGAGGTCAACAGACACTAGTAAATATAGCGAGCAGAGGACTTTGAGAGGTAAGCTTCAAAGGTTTTCGTTGAGGAGTAAAGCGGGTAAATTCAGTAATAGAAAACTAAGGAGCCATACATGAATAGGTAAGGCTTTATATAGTGAACTGTTTGTTCCTCAGACCGAAAGGAGAATATACGAAAAGTGGTCTGAGGAATCAATCGACCAATAAGAAAAAGAGAGAACAACTATTGTACGACTTTTAACTTGATTAATCAGCAGGTGAGAGACTTGTACTAATAATAGAGGTTTGTCACGCGTGTTCAGGAACCGTATCCTCATAATGAGGTACGATCCTGAATAAGGCGTTATTAGTATAACCAGGCTTTACTGAGGCTTGGAGCTGGTTGGCGAGATGCCTACTACCAGTCCTTACTCCGTGTGCTGGCTGGCTGGGAGTGATACCCAGTCTCTGATCTGTGATATAAAATGGTAGTGATGGTTAAGAAAGCCTGTGAGGGCTATGAGAAGTAAAACGGCAAAGGATACCTCTAGCCCTAGAGCCAGAGGTGTAACGGGTAAAGCGTTCGAGAACCAAGACATAGCGAAGATAAGAAAATAATGAAATGGTCCTTACACATGGCACAGGGTGTGTATAACGACTGAGTTGCACTACTGGAAGAAACCAGGCAACTCAACGTCAATCTCTAGCAAGTAGTTGAACAGGTGTATAAAGACGAAATCAAAAGCTAAGGTATGTACATCGTTGAGTGTCTACTTATATATGTAAGAACTCATGTCAGCCATGAGGCGCTGACTGATAGACATGAGGATGTATCGTGTTTAGCTTGGTAAGATGATTTGTAAGTGATCATGTGACTTAGGGTCATATGATGAGATAAGAAGATAAGATAAGGAAGGCTACATGATAAGATAAGGAGAAATGAGTGTTTCTACGTCAGAGTTGGAGATGAAAGGTGAAGTATTGGGTGTAAGAGAAGAGGATCGTGACATTACCCCCCCTTTAGAACTTTCGTCCCGAAAGGTTGGTTCAAGTTTGCCATTTTCCCAGTTAAATATCCTATGTTTATGGGAAAATTCTGTGAAGTTTTCGAACGGTTGATAATGAAGTAAGAAATTGATTCGGCGTGGAGCGGATGGGAAATGATCATGGAAGTCTTTGACTAGTCCTGGCGAGTTTTTGACATTTCGCTCAGGTTCCCATGTTCGTTCTTCCTTTCCATATCCTTTCCAATGTACCAGATATTCTAACTTGCCACGTTTCAATCGTGAGTCAAGTATCTGTTCTACTTCGTATTCTCTTTGTCCGTCAACTTCAGCGGGGGGTGGAGGTTTTGGTTTCTTTTGACCAGGAAAGGTTGGTTCTTTATAGGGGTGGAGGATTTTTTCGTTGAATACTGGATATACATTTTTCCATTTTCCGGGTAGTTTTAATTTGTAAGCGGCTGGTCCGGTTTTCTTTTCGACTACGAATGGTCCGTGTCGTTTATCATCCAGTTTCTTTGATGGCCGATCAGTTGTGATGTGTTCGGCTTCTACATAAACCTTGTCTCCTGGTTCATATTCAAGACTTTCCTTTTTTGTTTTGTCATATGATCTCTTCATAATCTCGGCTGCCTTTGCCAGAGATTTTTCTGCTTCTTCTCTCGTTTCTTTCATTCTTTCTACAAACTCTTCCGCACTCTCACTCTTTACTCCTTTCCTAATTCCTTCTACTATTTTTGGGTGCTGCCCATTGTTTAAATAAAAAGGACTGAAGCCGGTAGCTGAATGTTCTTTATTGTTATAGGAGAATTCTGCTAATGGTAACCAGTCTGCCCAATCGTCTTGTTTATGGTTAACAAAGATTCGGAGATATTGTTCTATCTCTTGATTAATCCTCTCTGTTTGTCCATCGGTTTGTGGGTGATAAGCAGTTGATGGGTTTCCCTTTATACCTAGCATTGTGTAGAGATCCTTCATAAAATTAGAGACAAATTGGACTCCTCGATCTGAGATGATTTTATCGGGTAATCCATGAAGTTTAAATATATTGTCTCTGAATAGTCTCGCTACTCCTTCTGAGTTCAACTCAGCATGTGTTGGCATAATCCTGATCATTTTTGAAAAGCGATCAACAACTACCATGATAGTGTTGTAACCCTTTGATTCTGGTAATGGTCCTATGAGATCCGTTGATATGATTTGCCAGGGGCGGCTTGGAATCTCATTCGGATGTAACGGTGCGGCCTTTTTTTGATGATCTGTTTTTGTTCTTTGACAGGTTTCGCATCCGGTTACGTATTCTTGGACGTCTTTGTCCATATATGGCCACCAGTACCATCGGGTAATCAATTCCTTTGTTTTATACCGGCCTGGATGGCCAGCTATTGGGGAATCGTGATTGTCTCTTATGATCGTTTCTCTGAGTTTTCGGTCTTTTGGGACATACATGCGACCTTTGAAGTAGATGAGTCCTTCATCGGTCCACCAGCCGTCTTGGCGGTTGTCTATTTTGTCCTTGACCTTTTGAACGAGTTCGTCAACATTTTTCATCCTTTTATGAATCCATCTTGTGATCTCTATATTTTTGGCATCGTCAATTGCTATCTGTTGCCTTTTTTCGTGTGATAGAGTCATATTAATGGAGAATAGTTCTGGTTTCAATAAGGTAACATTTTCATTATCATTCTTTCCCTCGTCGTGGTCTGATCGTCTGGATAATAGATCGGCTTTGATGTGAGTAGCGCCTGGCTTGTGATGTAATGTGAAATGATAATTGGCTAGTTCGCTAACCCATCTTGCCTGTCGTCTATTGAGCTTCTGAGGTTGTTTAAAGTATGTTAGGTTCTGATGATCAGTCCAGATCTTGAACTCTTTCGCGGCGTCCATTAGATAATGGCGTTCTTCCTCTAAAGCCGTCATAATGGCCAATAGTTCTTTATTATATATCTCGTAGTTTCTTTCAGTTGGATTGAGAGATTTAGATAGATAAGCTATTGGTTTCCAGACTTCATTCTGTTCTTGAGAGAGTACTGCTCCTAGAGCATAGTCGCTACTATCCGCTTCTACTCGGTATTGACCGTCATTGGTCGGGAGTGCTAATACGGGGGTTGTGCTTATCCTTCTTTTTATCTCTTCGAAGGCTTCTTTTTGTTCTTTTCCCCATATAAACTCTTCTTTACCGGTCAGTTTAGTAAGCGGTTTCGCTATTGATCCGAATCCTTCGATAAACCTTCTATAGAAGTTAACGAATCCTAAAAAGGCTTGCACATGTTTCTTTGTTTTGCATTCCGGCCAGTCTAGGATTCCCTTCACCTTAATCGGGTCCATGCGGATTTTATTTTCCGAGATGATTAATCCCAGATATTCTGTTTCTGTTTCTTCGAAATCGCATTTTTCCGGTTTTAGGTATAGATGGTGTTTTCGTAAGATCTGAAGTACACGTCGCGTCATTGCTCGGTGTTCCTCTATCGTCTTTGTGAAGATCATAATATCGTCCAGATAGATCACTACTTTTCCTTCATCAATTAGGTCTTTGAATATAGAATTCATCATAGTTTGGAATGTAGCTGGTGAATTCGTCAATCCAAAGAACATTACTAACGGTTCGAACAAGCCGCAATTGGTTCTAAATGCAGCCTTGTGTTCGTCTCCTTCCTTGATCTGAATGTTATTATATCCCCATCTTATGTCAAGTTTTGTGAAATACTTGGCGCCTCTGAGCTTGTCTACAAGTTCATTAATCAGAGGTAATGGATATCGGTTTTTGATGGTGATTTCATTTAATTTTCGGTAATCTTGTACAGGTCGGAGTTTGCCGTCTTTCTTTTTGATGAAGAAGAATGGTGAAGCAATCGGAGATTTACTGGGTCTGATGCGCCCTGAGTCTAAGTTCTCTTTTAGGAATGCATCTAACTGTTCTTGTTCTCCTAGTGCTAATGGATAAACCTTACAGTCTATTGTGTGATCGCCTGGTATTAGTTCGATTGCATGGTCCCATTGCCTTCTCTCAGGGAGGGCGTCAAATTCTTTTTTGTCAAAGACATCTTTGAATTCATGAAGGTATTTTGGTACAATGCCTTCGAATCCACCTGTTTTCTGGTCTTTTCCTGCTGCTTCGGCAAGCTGTTGTGCAGTCGTGCCGTGAGCGCGGATGTGATGCATGACGTCAGGAATGGATGTGTCTTCAACGTTTAAGAAATTGAATTGGATGATTCTATCCCCCTCTCCAAGATTGACCTCAGGGCAATACGTTTCTAGATCTTCTTCAGGATCAAAGAATCTTACCACCATGTTGCAGTCTGATGGACATCTATTGAAGTCTAATTTTGACATGTTTCAGTCTATCGTGGGATTGTGTTTCTTTAACCATTCATGGCCTAGGAACATCCTGCCAGTTCCAAGATTGGTAACGGCTAGCTGGAGTCTTTCGGCGTGGTCGTTGATCTCCACTAATATCTCTACAAATTCTTTAATACTGCCGTCTCGGTTTAGAGTGCCGTCAGCATTGTAGACTGGAATTGGTCTAGGGATTCTATGCCTTTCATATCTCTGTTCTTCAACAAATTTGTTATCTATGCAACTTCCGGTACAGCCACTGTCTAGTAATGCCTCAATCGTCGTTGATTGATGGGATGCAAGGTTTGTCAGTCTGCAGGTGATGTTCATCTGGTTTCCCTGAGTGCCTCTAATGAATTGCTTAGGCTTCTTCAGTTCTTCCAGTGCTAGTACCGTTTCGTGAATTGGTAAAGCATTCAGTTCTTTTATCAAATCTGCATTGACTTCCAATCCTCTTTTCCTGTGGGTCCAACTACTGAGAATACCAATAGATCTTTCTTCTTTTTGGTCTCGTAGTCTTTCCGCTATCCAGGCAGCTGTCCATGGTGTTTTTTGATTCTTTTTATCTAGGTTTTTATTAGAGGTGTTCCTGACCTCTTTGGAGCTGGTCGAAACATCAGTTTCGGTTACGCTACCCAATTGAGTCGTAACATTCTGTGCTTCAGTTGTCTCCTTCGTAGTAGCTGCGCTTTTCGTGGTCCTTTCCCCTTTAGGTACCTCGTGCGCCGCATCCTGTGCTGCGCTTTTCTCTTTTGAGTGCGCCGCATCTTTTTTGGGAATCTTTTCAACCCGTTTCCCTTTCAGGTTCTCCTCTTTCATAGATTGTTCCTTTCGTTTCAGATCTTGTGCATCTTTAAATAAAGCAATATCATTTTCATCGTTACTGGTACATGTGGCATCAAGATTTTCAACGGGTAGGGAAGCATATCTATTTACAAAGTTCTTTGGCACAGTCTGGCGAGGAGTCGCAGCTGGCCTTCTCAAAAACCCTGGAGCAAGTTAGCTCGTTCTTCTTCCGGCATTGCTTCTAACATTGCTCGGAGATCGAATTTCGGTTTTTGCGGTGTTTGTCCGTTCAGATGGTCTCTGGCCCTATGGCCCTTCTCTCCGCACTTGAAGCAGCGTCCTTCGGTTCGGAACTTCTGCTTGTCTACTTCCATCTCTTTTCCGGCTCCGGTATATAGTGTACCCGTGCCGTCTTTCTTCGCTTCCACCGTCTCGGTCTTCCTCTCCGAAGCACCCTTTTCTTGGTATCTTCCATTGGGTCCCCGGTTCCCTGTACCGGAGCTGCCGTTGGTTGATCCTTTCAACATCCGCTCATTCTCTACTTGGTCTCGCCACAATTGGTCGTTTGTGACGATCCTCGTTTTCCACTCTGTATACGTCGTGGGAACGTTTCCACTATAAATGATCTGTTTTATGAGTGGACCATTTATGTTATTCCTGATTAGTGTGATCAGGAATTGTTCGTTCCGTTTGACGTCGTAGCCGGCCCGTCTTCTCAACTCTTCGAATTTTACAAAGAACTCTTGGGCCGTTAGAGTTCCTTGTTTTTTGTATATGATTTCATATCTTGCTCTCTCTTCCTCGTGTGTGTTGTGAGGAATCGATTTTTCTTATCGCATTCCCGTCATGTCGTGGTTAGCAGATTCGATCCCCGTCACTCCTCTTGCCCTTGGACTAGAGATTACAGCCGGTGTCTTATTACTTTTATCATTTTTCTTCTTATTCTCTCTTCACACTCACGTTCTATCGTATCTACAACGAAGCAGACTCGTTGTCGACCCTCAAGAAGATATCCCGATGACATAGCCACGATCCAGTGCTATGTCTGGGAATACTTCGGAGGAATATTGATAAGCAAAGAAGGTAGTGAATCAGCGCCTTCTCATGGGCTTACTGATACAGCCAATCGCATATCCCTTACCAATATGTTTTCTCATACGATTAGTAAACACGATAGATCGGACCACTTCCCCCTTTTTTTCTTATTGGTTAGTTAGCTGGTCAGACCACTTTCTCAGTAGTTCCCTTTCTCGGTCTGACCATCGCCGTTCACTATATAGAGGAGTATATACTCGATGTATTGTTCTCTAGTTCAATATTAGTTTGGATTTGCGCTCTTACCGATACTCTTCATTCTCATACTCTGATTCACCGCCTTCAAGGAAGGACTTGACCAGACATTGAGCTTTGTTATATAGCTTCGTATTTGTTGCCTGACAAAATATTGAACTCACCTACCTCGAATCCTTTTCCAGAGCCCCTCTTTGGAAAACCGTTTCCTTACACCCTGAAAAAGACTGTCGTTGCCACTGCACCGGTCTAAACCTTCATCATCACCTTCTCCACCTCTCTACCATCCCTATCGTTCTCCTCACTATCGTCATCGACCTCTCACTATCCACCCCACTACACCTATTGTCGTTCAGTCTTCTCAAACTGGACGCCTTCTCTACCATCACCGCTCTCGTCCAATTCTTTGCGTTCTTTGCCATCATCAGATACCTACAAACCGGACTCGTCAGTGACGTCGTCTACCTCCATCGTGTCTACCTCCCAACAGCTCTCAGAAGAGTGGGTATCAGAAGCGGACCGCAGACACCAGAGAGATTTCCTCGCAGCTCTCAACAAACCGCTCCCGGTCCTCCCCGCCCCTACCGAAGCCAGTACTCCAGACGTGGAAGGAACGGTCGAACAGATCACTGAGTTGTATCAAGACTCCTCTGCTTCGTCTTCACCAATTGATCCGATCGAGGATATCATCCTCGACATAAACGACGCACTCGCTCTCACCCAATCCATCTTTTACCATTCCGCCATCTGTAGGAGAAATTCTCGCAGTCTCGAGGAGATACTCCAACATCTCCGACAGAGCACGGAGAGAACTTTTAATCTTCATATCCCTGCGGCACGAACAAATTCCGTTGATAGATTACTTCGAAAGCCTAGTACGCCCGAGTTACGAGAACACTCAGAGGGTTAAGCTTTTGAAAGGAATAGCCAACGTACAAGAACGAAACCTGCAACTTATTTCGCAGAGCCACATCCCAGATCTCCTCGATCTTTATCGAATCCGCCCTCTCATTTTTCCAGACATACCCAGCCACCTCCTCCCTTACGACTTCGAACACACCTTACTTTGCGGCATTGTATTAAGGAAGAGGCCTAACGAGGAACCTACCTATGATATCCCGTCCTCATTTTTTACATCGGACTACTACGACACCTACTCCGCCTCTCCTGTCAGTTACCAACCCATCCAGTACTTCTGCATCGGCAATCATCTGGACCACCTTTCTATTGTCCAATATCTGACACGACTTCGCCGAACTCTCTACCTCCCTGAAGTCCAAGATCTTGACGCATTCGGGCCGCGGTTTGGTCTTCAACACAGCACTTCTATTATAATCGTCATGCCCTCTACTAAAGATCATATTCGACGAGTTGTTGCTGCATTAGCACGATTTGATCAGCTCATCGCGACTGCTCAGAGGAAATCCCGTGACGGAGAAGACTACACGACCGAAATCGACAACATTCGACACGTTTCAGAATACGTCGACGAATATTACTGGATCCTAGAAATCCTCACTCCATTTGTTGTTAACCAACAATCTGATCACCCCGAACGTTTCATTGTTACAGTACTCCAAAGCGATTTCTGGGCCGTTATCAACCATAGCTCACGAACTCGTATCTATTCGCAGTACTCTTACACCTACCAAGGTCGGAGAGGAGAAGCACCGCTCATCCCGTCGGTTGAACAACTTTTTGCACCTTGTGCAGAAAGGATAGAACGAGAAACAGGAAGTTCATTAACAGATATACTCGGGGGAGAATCTAGCAGCGAGACCGAGTCGGAAAGTGAAGAGTCTACTCAAAGCGTAGAATACTGGAGACCCCGAGAAGCAGAAGGAGGAGACTTCCCTAGTAACTTTACATTTGACCCAGACTTTGAGTAAATAAAAAAGACTCGTTATCTAAAAAGACTTGTTATCTAGACCCGTTATCTAACCCGTTGAAAATCTGGAGCCCTATCGAGAACCCCGTCCTCTGGTCACTCCCGACACACCTCCCCCACAATCTCTAGGAGCTGCTGCGGAAGCTCTAGAACCCGACGATCTGTATCAGTCAGCAGGACCGGAAAACTTTCCTCCCCCACCTCCTACTCCAGAACCCGAAAACCAACCCGACGATTGGTTCGATCAGGAATCTTTAGACCTTGAACCTGATCTAGCGACAGCAATGGCCGACGAAACAAATCAAGGAAGCAAAGCTGTCCTTGCCACTCCTCCATTCGAATTCATCGGTAAAAAGGAAACATACGTTGACTGGAAGAACGCTTTAGCAAACTACTTTTTCGCCTATCCCAGAAGTTTCCAAACCAACTCCTCCAAAATCCTCTTTGCACTATCCTGAATCTCGTCCAATAAAGCCAATGACGCCTGTCATACATGGAAGGCGAACTTCAACAACAAAACCGCAGTGCTAGGAGACTTATTTGCACTGTGAAATTGGGGAACTATCTCAGAATTCATCAAGGAATTAGATAATGAATTCCTGGACCCCCATCTCAAGTTGAAAGCAGAGATTGCCCTTCACGATTACGAACAACGAGAGATGACGGTAGACGCATATTTCGGAGGACTCGAATCCAAACTTATGGAAGCGGGATTACCACCAGACGCAGATGAAAGTTATCCGTTCATTCACAGTATCCTTCGTCGCAACCTCTCCCAATTCCTTCGTGATCGTATCTCGCAACAGGAAAACCTACCCACCACGTACTTAGAGTGGAAGGCAGCGGCAAGGAAATGGGAACAGCGAAATGAAGAGCTTAATCTGGAAAGGAGGAGAGATAAACCACCTCAACAAAGGCTGCCAACTCAGTACCAACGATATCAACCGCGCTATCAGCAGAACCAAGGCTACCCTCCACCACAGCATCAACAGACAGTACCGCGAACAGAGACGCGAAGACCACGGTATATCCAACCGCGACCGTATTATACTCCATCTCATAAACCACCGCCCCAGAATGCAGTCCATCCAAACACAGCAGGAACGTTTGGAGGATCAGGTGTACCTATGGAGATTGGGAGTTCCAACACGCAGAGACAACATCGGCCCAACCCAAATGTTACTTGTTACAATTGTGGCAAACGAGGCCACATTGCTAGAAATTGCCCACATGGAAAGATGGCAATACGATATATGGAAACGGAGGAAACCAAAGACACTCCCACTACATCGTCATTAAAAGAAATTGAAGCACCCCCGAAGGATTTTCAGAAAGGTCAGGAGTAAGCACGGACTCTCTGACCCGAAATGTTGTATTTAACCCTCGTACATTACCAACGACTGCAATGAAACGAGTTGATCAACATCTACGTGCTGTAACCGAAACCTACGCGAAGCCACATTCACCGGAATGGTTGGCCAGACGAATCAAAGACCAGAAACCAGAAAGAGCAAGAGCTCTGTTACGAAACTGGGCCCATAAAGATCACTACGAGCATATCACCCTGCAGGCGATACAGATGCTGAGGAACCACGACGAAGAGAACATTATAGAACGCATCCATGCTTACACCTCGCCGCACCACCCTACGTCAAAACGAAGCCTCCATATCATTTCTCAAGTCACTACCATAGACGACAGACAGACATTCACCGTCCCAACCCTTATCGACTCTGGTTGCACCAACTCGGTTATCGATCGAAGCCTGGTTGACAAGTATACCCTCAATACTACGCCTCTGCCCGTCCCTCTTGACGCTGCAGGAGCCGATGGTCGATCCCAGAAAGTAACACACTATGTCACTCTTCACATCAATGTGAAAGGGAAAGAACATTTGATAGATGTCATCGTAGCATCTCTACTTTCACCACGCATACTGCTTGGATACGACTGGTTGATACTGACGAATCCAACAATTGATTGGCGGACCAACAAGATTACCTTCCCTGCTGATGATCCGGAGTATCATCCTGAAGAAGGGGATAAAGTTCTAGCCGTCGATCTCGAAACACGAATTATGGAGATAACACAGCTAGAATTGAACGTGTTTGCCACTAAAAGTCAACAAATTGCCGAATCCTCCGAAAAGGCAAAGTCAAAGCTTACTTTCCGAGATGTCGTTCCTCCAATCTACCATGAATTCGAACCCGTCTTCACCAAAGAATCATTTGACAAACTTCCCCCGAAACGTCCTTGGGACCATGCGATTGAGTTAATACCCGAGGCTAATGGTCTTGACTGCAAAACGTACCCTCTTAGCCGAGACGAACAACACCATCTAGACGAATTCCTTAACGAAAATCTAACAAGTGGACGGATTCGAGTATCCAAATCACCTTACGCATCACCATTCTTCTTTATCAAAAAGAAAGATGGCTCACTACGCCCTGTCCAAGATTATCGCAAGCTGAATGAGCTTACCATAAAGAATCGCTACACCCTCCCCCTCATATCCGAACTCATCGATAAACTCAAAGGTGCCAATTACTTCACGAAACTAGACGTACGATGGGGATACAACAACGTCCGAATCCAAGAAGGAGACGAACACAAGGCCGCTTTCAGGACCAATCGCGGCCTGTTCGAACCCCTCGTCATGTTTTTCGGACTTACCAACTCGCCAGCAACCTTCCAGACCATGATGGACCACCTCCTAAGAGAACTGATCACGGAAGGAAAAGTTATTGTATATTTAGACGATATTATGATCTTCACGGAAACACTCGAAGAACATCGTCAAATAGTCACCAAAGTCCTCCGTATCCTGCAACAAAATCAGTTGTATCTTAAACCAGAGAAATGCGAATTTGAGAAACAGGAAGTCGAGTATTTAGGCATGATCATCTCCAAAGACACTATCCGTATGGATCCGTTAAAAGTCGCAGCGGTCGCTGACTGGCCCGCACCAAAGAACAAAAGAGAACTCCAATCATTCTTAGGGTTCTCCAATTTCTATCGACAATTTGTCAAAGACTACGGACGAATTGCGAAACCACTCACTGTGCTCACCGGAAAAGTTGACTGGACCTGGAAAGATGAACAAGAGACGTCCTTTGAAACGTTGAAGAAAACGCTTACTACTGCCCCCACCCTTGCTATACCAAACGACGACGACCCATTCAAACTAGAAACCGATGCCTCTGACTTCGCTGTAGGAGCTGTCCTATCCCAGAAACAAAACGACAAATTCAGACCCATAGCATTCCTCTCGAAAGCCCTTACCGCTGCAGAACGGAACTATGAAATTTACGACAAAGAGATGCTCGCAGTCATGACGGCGTTAGATGAATGGCGACATCACCTTGTAGGATCGAAACACCCCTTCACCATCTTCACAGATCACCAAAACCTCCTCTACTTCCGTCAACCTCAGAAATACAATCGACGCCAAGCTCAATGGTCATCCCAGCTTGCAGATTATAATTTTAAGATGGAACACGTCAAAGGAAATCAGAATACGAAGGCCGACCTGTTAAGCAGACGGATCGATCATCCTAAAGGCACAAACAATAATGAGGATCAGATACTTCTCCCAGACGTACATTTCGAATTACTTGACACCAACGAAGGATACCTACCAGATATACATCAAAGCTTCCAGAAACAAGACGACGTAGTAAAGAAGAACTTGAAAGAGAAGCCGGATACCTGGAAGATGAAGGATAGGATCGTCTGGATCAAGAGAGAGTCCACGACGGGTTCCTACCCGATCCCTTTAGCTGACCGAGTATACGTTCCCAGAAATCACGAACTAAGGGCGCGAATATTGAAAGATCATCACGACGAAGCCCTAGCCGGGCACCCAGGAGAAAGAACGATGTTTGAACGAGTAAACCGAGAGCTCTGGTGGCCAAGTCTTCGTACAGATATCAGACGGTATGTACGAGGATGCGAGAGTTGTCAACGCACCAAGGCACATCGGACAAAGACTAACGCCCCTCTACACCCGAACCCGATACCAGATCGGCCTTGGCAGATTATCACCACCGATCTCATAGGCGCATTACCGGAATCCAAGGGCTACACCGCCGTTCAGGTCTTTGTTGACCGATTTAGTAAAATGGCCCATTTCGTCCCCACCTTCGTCACTCTCGACTCGGCCGGTTATGCACGTCAACTCCGAGATAATGTAATACGACTCCATGGAATTCCTGAAAAGATCGTCTCCGATCGAGGTCCTCAGTTCATGTCTCGATTCACGAAAGATTTCTACGACCTAATGGGGATAACACCAGGCCTCTCTACAGGCTATCACCCTCAAACAGACGGACAATCCGAACGGATCAACCAGGATCTAGAGCATTACCTCCGCGTTTTTATAAATCATCGACAAGATGACTGGGCAGACTGGCTCTCGATTGCTGAGTTTACATACAACAACCACCTCCATACCGCAACGAACCAAACACCCTTCTTTTTGAACTATGGGTTACACCCAAGAACAAATATCACCACCACGTTGTCCCCTCGTTCCGCTTCTGCAGCAGAATTTAGCGAACAGATGAAAAAACTCCACGATATCACGAAATCCTCCCTTCTTGTAGCAAACGAGAATCTGAAGAAGTATTACGACCGTAAGAAATCCCCCTCCCGGAAGTACCAAGCTGGCGACAAAGTCTGGTTAGAAGGGCATAACATCACAACGGATAGACCAATGAAGAAATTAGACGATAAACGCTTCGGACCTTTCAAAATCACCCAAAAGGTCGGACCCTCCGCATATCAGCTCGACATCCCTAAAAGTTGGAAGTCCATTCACCCTGTATTCAACGAAGCCATCCTCTCACCATACCACGCTCCTGAATTCCTCAATCAACCAATTTCCTCGCGACCACCACCCGAGATTGTGGAAGGAACAGACGAATACGAAGTAGAGAGTATAATCGCTTCCAGACCGACTAAACTGAAAGGTAGTAAGCTCGACTACCTAATTCACTGGCATGGTTATCCAGTCTCCGAACGCACTTGGGAACCCGACACCAATCTTACGCATGTCGCTGATTTACTCGCCACCTTCCACAAAACAAATCCCGCCGCCCCTCGTATTATTACCGCTTCTCTTCACTTCCGTCCTTACGAAAACTACACCGCCACTTCTAAACCGCCGATGCTTTTTGATTGGATTAGTAACAAGTTCCAAAGTGCCGCATCCGGACTCATGAGGACACGAGTCTTATAAAAGGGGAGCTAATGTGAGGAATCAATTTTTCTTATCGCATTCCCGTCATGTCGTGGTTAGCAGATTCGATCCCCGTCACTCCTCTTGCCCTTGGACTAGAGATTACAGCCGGTGTCTTATTACTTTTATCATTTTTCTTCTTATTCTCTCTTCACACTCACGTTCTATCGTATCTACAACGAAGCAGACTCGTTGTCGACCCTCAAGAAGATATCCCGATGACATAGCCACGATCCAGTGCTATGTCTGGGAATACTTCGGAGGAATATTGATAAGCAAAGAAGGTAGTGAATCAGCGCCTTCTCATGGGCTTACTGATACAGCCAATCGCATATCCCTTACCAATATGTTTTCTCATACGATTAGTAAACACGATAGATCGGACCACTTCCCCCCTTTTTTCTTATTGGTTAGTTAGCTGGTCAGACCACTTTCTCAGTAGTTCCCTTTCTCGGTCTGACCATCGCCGTTCACTATATAGAGAAGTATATACTCGATGTATTGTTCTCTAGTTCAATATTAGTTAGGATTTGCGCTCTTACCGATACTCTTCATTCTCATACTCTGATTCACCGCCTTCAAGGAAGGACTTGACCAGACATTGAGCTTTGTTATATAGCTTCGTATTTGTTGCCTGACATGTGTCAGTGAAATGGTCTTTGAGGGTCCTCTCAAAGTGAGCCCAGCTCTCTAAGAGGGTGATTTCCCCTGCATCTGACCTTTCTTCTGCGATCTTTCTCCTCTCTACCCACTCTGTTCTTAGGGCCGCTGCTGCCCCTATACTCATATAGGATAAGGCGAAGCTTATCCGGTTCCTTTCTCGGGAGAAGTATGCCGAATTTGCATTAAAATGGAGTTCTAATGACTCCGAGAAGCTTCGAAACTTCTTCTTGTCTCCGTCATAAGGTTCCAGCTTTGCTAATGCCGTTTTCCTAAATTCTGCTTCTTGTGCGCGTGGCAGGCCCATTCCTGAAGGCTGCCTCCTTTCGCTCTCTGCGAGCCTTCTGCGCAAGTCTCTTACTTCTTCGTCTTTCGATGAGAATCTCTCTTCCCATAATTCGTTGTTGTCTGCGATTGCGTTGTTGACCGCCGTTAGGATGAGGTTCTGCAGGTTCTGCATCTGCTGCTGGTTGGTTGCCGGCGATGGTGCGCGCGGCTGAATATGCGGTAATGCGTCCCGCAAATCTGACATGTCGGTGCTCTCGGCCATGTCCGGGGTCTCTCGATATGTGTCGTAAGACATTCAGGGATGATGTGGGGGATGGTGATAAGAATGATAGGGTTGGAGTGATTCGTTCTTGTTTGATTGGCCCGGGATAGGGCAGAATCGGGATCTGGTAGGAATATAGTGATGCAAAGGGCATTCAAAAAAGGTTCCCCAGATGACAAGTCTGGATCAACACTTCTTTAATGAAGATCCCTTTTTCTGTCTTTCCTTCTGCTTATGGGTTCCTCTTCTGTCCCCACTAAGCGTGTACGTAAACTATCTATTTATAGTACCAGTGTTCTAATAGTATCGTAATCGAGGTCCGAACGGTTGTCTCGATGATGGCCCGCGTTAACCGCTGTCAGCCCTCTTCCTACTGGCGGAGGCAAGTGCCCGGCCCGGTAAGAAGTATAAAGAAGTTTTTTGTAGCTAATAGAATCTTAGCGACTCCACGTCACTAAGTTCTCTAAGTATGGGATTGTGGGGGCGGATGATGGGAGATAGAGGGATGGTTTCGAAAGATGAGTTAGATGGTGATGATTGGATGAAAGTGATTATGGTGGATGGGCGAGTGATAGGAGATGTGATTTGAGAGAGGGGTGTGGTGAGGCGAATGTATAGTTTGAGTAGAACGAAGAATAGGATGATGATGATGGGGGTTAGGATGATGATTAGGATAGCCTTTGTTTCTGTCATCAACTAGGTGCTCTTTACTAGCTTTTGATTATATAACGACTGAGTTGCACTACTGGAAGAAACCAGGCAACTCAACGTCAATCTCTAGCAAGTAGTTGAACAGGTGTATAAAGACGAAATCAAAAGCTAAGGTATGTACATCGTTGAGTGTCTACTTATATATGTAAGAACTCATGTCAGCCATGAGGCGCTGACTGATAGACATGAGGATGTATCGTGTTTAGCTTGGTAAGATGATTTGTAAGTGATCATGTGACTTAGGGTCATATGATGAGATAAGAAGATAAGATAAGGAAGGCTACGTGATAAGATAAGGAGAAATGAGTGTTTCTACGTCAGAGTTGGAGATGAAAGGTGAAGTATTGGGTGTAAGAGAAGAGGATCGTGACAGTGTGAAAACTACAACAGAAAGTTGAAGAGGAGAATGAAATTTTAAAGGTCCAAAAATTGTGTTTTTGTAACACTACCCCCCTCCTAAGGCTTGACTTCCAGGCGATGTCGATGATGAGAACTGCTGTTAGAAAACCACACACAAAAACAAACTAACACACAATCCTCCCAGATTCCACGGAACTTGTTTATGGGCTTTGCCTCCTAGAACAGTGGAGTGGTCTGGTTGTTCATGGGGTGGTATGTATAAAGATCCTTCAAAGTAAAACCCAGAGGTGTATGAGTGTGGGTTTTGAGGAGGAGGGATAGTTGAATTTATAGGAAGATAGGTGCTTTGTGGCGAGTATAGACGAGCACTACCTTGCTAATGGTAGCACAAGGTAGGTTTGAGAACGACGAGGATGACGAGGTGACGAGGTTCCCAGTGATAGCAGGCTCCTGACGCACAAACTATAGTGCTCAGAAGGACTCTAATCGAAAGGGATGACAATGACTTCAAAAGTGGGAAGTGACAATGACAGCAGTTGACAGTGGTAAAAGTGGGAAGTGTTGTGACCACACTGGATCACAAGTAGCAGATTAGTGAACTTGAGAGTAGAGAAGAAGTCTGGATTGGAGTTCTTGTTTTTTTTTTTTTTACAAGGTAAAATACAGGGGTTTATATAGTAAAAGAAAAGTAGGCTATGCACAGTATAGCTGTGCAAAAAGAATGAGAAAGAACATGAAGGAAGGAATGTATGCTGACGAATCCTGCGTAGGTAGTACAGGATAAGATTGTCTAAAAAAGGAAAAGAAAGAGATAGAACAATGAATGCTGTGAGTAATGTCACAGGTTTGTACAGCCATAAAGTAAAGTCCAATAGCAAAAAGAGAGCAGGAAAATCATGATGTCATGGGAAGATGCAGTAAAAAAAAGGGCAAGGCAAAACACTATCAGTATCAACACAGTTCCTTTATTGTCAGTCAGGCATTCTAAAAAAATATGTGTCCATAAAAATGATTCAAAAATCAAAAATAATCGCACTGTAAATGAATGTTCTGCTGAAGAAAAAGAAACTGGAGCCACCGGTCCACCACCTAGTCCAAATCCGACAGTTCCATGGCCTTACCAATGGACTGGTTGTGTTGGACCACCTGATCAAACGAGGGAGGGAGAGGAGTAGTTCCAATTTGGAACAAGTGAGTCCCAGGCAGCGTGTGGTAGGTGTAGCTGTAGCGAAGACGATGGACAAAAGATAAGTGTACCCAAGTGAATGGGACAGCAATGAACATGGGCGACGCAAGGGGATGAACCTCTCAAAAACTACCCACCCACACTCCAACCAGGCAAGACGAGTGACCGATGTTTTGATAGTATATGATGGTAGATCGACGTCATAAAGATGGACCTGTTGCCCTATTTGAACTGGCTACCGGGGCTTTGCTAATATCAGCAGTGGCACGTGGTAGTCAACGGATCGGCGACGGAAGCGGATAGGAAGTGGTGACATCAGAAATGGTGGGGGAGCAAAGAAGATGAGGAGGAGGAGGGTGGAGGTGACGAGGAGGTAAACTAAAATGGGGATCCAGAAACAACCGTTGGGTGAGAATAAAAACAAGAGTAAAGGACCCATGGTGGGGCTAGGCAAAGGAAGGGAAGTGAAGAAAACAACAAAAACGAGGGCGCAATGCAATGTGTAGCCAGTGGCAATGCAAAAATTTGCCGAAATGCCGAAATGTGGAAAGAACCGAATGGAAAGCAAAGGTGAGTGTGACTGGATTGCCTAATAGAGGTAATGCTGATCAGCCACAAGTTCAAAAAAAGCAATATTAATTACTATTCCACGTGGCACTGTGCCTGTGTGGCGCAAAGGCGAGTCTTTTTGAATATTCGCTTCGTTATTGACACCTGTCCATGCTACCAATCAACTTTGGTGCATGACAGCGCCCAGTCATGCTCAGCTTGCAGTTTAAAATATTTTTTGATCTCGACTTTGAGATAGTCCCAGACAGGCCACACTCCCGCGGTGTAGCACTCCTGCATTCTAACTTGGGCGTATCAACCCGCCACAGGTCCTTTTAATTGAGATAGTACCACAGTTGCTACCTCAAAGTCATCAGCAAACGCATCCCAGTTTGCTTTGACCCAAATTTGGAGCTTGATCCACCACTCGGCTAATCATGCTCTGTCTCCCTCAAAGGCGCCAGGGTCAGCGACGACTTCGACTTTCTTATTGAACTTCTTCTCGACCGAGGGGGTTGCTGCAGGGGGATGTGCCTGCAGCTCGGCGAATTGCGTGGTCAACGCCAAAATCTGTGCACGCATGTTGTGCAACAGAGCATTGATGTTGGGTTGTTGTTGCGACAACATGTCAACTTGTTCTCTTGGTAAGGTAAAAAAAATGTAACAGGGGGTCCCCACTTGCTATCTGCGGATCTACCTCTTCCCTGCTGAGTATCGGATCTCAATCTCCGACTACACACACTATAGTATTTGAAAAGGTATATAAAAAAGTATTTGTAATAAACCCTGGTCCGAGTGGTTGTCAGGGGGTGGTCCACTCGTTAAGCTGTCAACCCTTCTCCAGACTGGCGGAGGCAAGTGCCTGGCCTGGTCAGAGGAAAGAGAAAGAGAAGATTTGTATGTAAATTCTAATCAACAATAGTTCCACACTATTGCTGAGCTAAAGTACTCCCCTTCACGCTGGGGGCCGCGTATCAAAATTATTGTCTCTTCTCCCAAAGCACTACAAGGCCGTTGCTAGGAGTGCACCTATCTGCTATGCGGGATATTCCCAAACAATAATACTATCCCCTTAACCCTGGGATCCAGGTTTGCACAATGCACGAGAGAGTAGAAAGAGTGAGTCCTAATGTAACAACCAAGAGTTTGTTACTCTGGCGCACAACTCAGACAAGCTATAGAGATGATGGTGTGGGAGTGGTTACCCTTTGGGCTTCAACAAGTTAGTTGTGAGGACACAACAGGAGGACTCGCTGAGGAGTCTCCTTGATCTATTGGGGTATATATACTACTACAGGTTTGTATGTACATATGTACTATACAGTTGATGAAGGCAGTGGCTGATGATGTCATGGGCACAGCCCGTGTGACCAGCTCTACTGCGTGAGATACTTGTAGCTAAAATAAGAAGGAAGGCAGCGCAGCGTGAGAAAGAGGAGAATGAAAATTAAAGGTCCGAAAATTGTGTATCGTAACATATATGTTCCGATTAATTGTGTTCTTATTCTCTTACAATGGCTGGCCACCAGAGCAATATCCAATATCCGGTTAATTGTACAAGATGCAATTTACCAAGCAACTCGAACTTCTTATCAATCTATGAATATAGATGTTGAGGTTTGTTGATCTATTATCTAAAGCAAGATATCAAGATATTGATGAAGAGATAGAAAGTTCTACGGAAAGAAAAAGACAATCTCCGGTTTAATAATGTCTTTGGAAACCCCGCTCATGAACGTTTGCTGGGATCAAGGATCAAAGATATCTGCTCAAGTGTCCGAAACAATTTTTGACTGGATGTAAGCCCTGTTTTCTTCTCATGAATAACAGCTTTTACTGAGACATCCAGTGTTACAATTGACATACCAGCACCTACTTACGCTTCACTTTTGTACTTCTACTTTGATTTTCCAAGTCACATGACCAGTCATGTGACCATTTACTTTACTTTACATTTTTGACTTTTCATAGTCACATGACCAGTCATGTGACACATCACCTGACCAGTGTCTAGACTCATCATGTGACCGGTCACATGCTAGACATTGGACTTTAAACTTTATTTACAACTGTACAGTACCTCATGTATTTTAGTATATATACAAGAGCAATACATGGGGAAGGACTCAGCGAGTCCTCCTGTTGTCTAGCACAACTAACCACTCCCCATCATCTTCTTTATAGTGTGTTCCTGTGTGCGCCAGAGTAAATAACTCTTGGTTGTTACATCCAGATCCAAAACAGTATCATTGGTGAGAAGGCAGTAACTCTTGCTGAGTTTACCTATAGCTCAGCAATGAAATATAAGAGATTTGGAGCGACGACTTGGATGGGAGCTTCACAAATCACATTGCTCTGTTGGTACGTAGTATGTATCATGTTTATAAGGCAGGTAACTGACATTGTTCTAGCGTTGTTTTGGCTTTGAGAACTTACAATTAATTGAAAATGCAGCACCTGAGAAGGAAGCGGGCAGGACAACTGATCAAGATATTACTGAGCCAGCTACAAAGAAATGCAAGAGAATGGGAGGGCAGGTAGCTGAAGGTGAAGATTTTTGGGGGAAATTAGATGATTGGTTCAAAAAGGGATTGAAGTTGCAAGGAAATAACATGAAAATGTCGGAGTGGAAGCAGTGAGTAATTTATTGTTTTCTTTGGCTCCATTGGTGAACTCATATGGTGCTTTATATTCCTGGTACCGTAGGTTACCAAGTCTCACATTCACAATTTGACACTGGAAATGGCACAGGTTGTTTGCACTGAATATTTCTTTATGACTGTATGTTTTGCACGCCAATACTTGCACTTTAAGGTAGGGCTCACACACCACGTGATCTGTGCCAACCTGTGACCCACTCAAATCCATGCTTGTTGTGACACTGTGTCCGACTCCATTTTCTTAATGGCAACTGCACATTGCATATTTCTGACAATCGGCTGGGACAGAGATGGGCGGAATCAAGCTGCAAAACTTTCTGTGCAATTTTTTAAGACAAAAATAAGGTTTTGTGCGTGCAATTAGATATATACAAGAAAGTCACAGGTGATCATGTGACGTTAGTGCCTTAGCAGACGACTGAATCTTGTCAATGCAATTCATGTCACTTTGATTCGAGCTTACATGCCCACTTCAATATCGTTGTCGGTGCCAGGGGTGCCCGGAGGGCGATGCTGTAATACTTGTAAGGTACATTATGGAAACAATTTGCCTGGACAACGCCAAATCCAATCGCAAGATGCCTGTGCGCAGTCAAATTGAAGAGAGTGCTTCATCGGAAGATATTTTAGGTAGTCATTCAAGTGCAGGTGTTACAGAGCCCATTCTGATGGATTTAATGGCTGCTAGTCTTTAGAATAATGTGTATTTTCTGTAGTGCGAGCAGAATGAAAACTGTGCTATTAATACTATGGAAAACACCATGAGCTAGTACATGGGAAGATATTGCCTTATCAATACTGATTGCTGGAGAAACGGATTGAATTCAATTACTACATTTTGGATCTGTGCTGGTGGGGCAACATATGGACTGAGGAGCGGCCCTCCCGAAACATGCTCAGTAGCGGATGAATCCGGGCTCACTTCAAAGTGGCATTTGCCGGGCTGAACGAAAATGTCTGGCTGTGTACACATCTGGGTGGCTGGCTGTACGCGATTTTCCGGTATGGACTGTCTGTTATCTGTTACTTGTTTGTCAACCATAAAAACCAACAAAATGGCATATCCACACTCGGTCGCTGGAAGTCAGGAAGGTCGCGAAATGTCGCGAAATCAACGTGATCTTGTGGATACTTGCTTCGAGGAAGGCCAATATGAGTCAGGGATTCAAACGCTCGAACAGCTTCGCTCACTAAACCTCAGGCCTTCCGTGTGCGTCAATTTTTGCTTGCGTATATATCGTGTAGTGGTTACTGTTCCTCACTGTCAGTGCAGATCACATATCCGCCAGTTACTTTACATAGCACTGTATCCTCCACCGCCTGAAACAGCCGATAAAAGAAAGGAAAAAGGACAAGTGTCTATGTCTCCCATCAAGTCTTCACCAAACAAAAATAATCAGCAACAGAGGTCTACCCACATACCATCTCCTGATGCCACGGCGGCTGCACAAAGCCTGCTTACGTCGTTCGCTCTCACAAACTCTCCTATCTCCATTTACCGCGCCTTGCCACAATATGGCTCTCACAATGATGTCCGAAGCTCACCGGACCTCACCGGAGAAGAAGATGATTCTATCATTGCCCGGGAGTCTGCCTGCATAGTCAAGAGCAAGCATTGTTGGGCTATCCTTAAAGAGAGATTTATACAGCGTAAGCAACTGTCCGTCATGTCAAAAAAGGGGAACAGGAAGTCGCGCAGCAGCTACATTTACGATCACGAAGAAGAAGCATCTGTTGAATCTGCAGAGCCATCACCCCTTTCTTCGGTTGCAGACCATGTGTGGCCGGTATTAGACTGGCTGATTATATTATTTGAAAATGATGAATCTCTGACAGAGGATGTAGGATTACGTGAGTGATGGCTCCTTGCCAGAGCGCTCGTTCTGACTACAATATCGATATCAGCGCGACATTCTCCACTATTATTATCTCAAATCCCCCCTCCTGTGTCTGGTGGTGCGCGATGCGATGTTGATGCACCTTTGGATATTGTGTGGTATTCTCTGATGCAGAGCGACCATATGCGGAAAACAATGGGTTCCCGAATCATGTCTTTGGTTTGTAAAGCGTCTTGTGTTTCCGCTTGTCTGCTGATTTGCGAATGATCGTTCTTTAGCTGATAAATCTCATGTCATCGACTCATTTTGATACTAACACGTTTGTTACTTCTGTGGCTGCCCGTCTTTTCTCATCGACCCCAGACTTCTGCAACACATTCTTCTCTTGTTTACCTGCCTCGTCGTCGGTTCTCACGTTTAAAGTGGCGCTTTGCAGAAAATATCTTGCTGGCGTTTCAACAAACGCTGGACCAGAGCAGTCAAATCACCGTCCAAAACCACAAGCACGCGCTATACGGAGTGCACGCCGCAGCAGTACATCTCAGGTGGACTTTGCTTCCTCCACCGGTACTACTAACTTGTTATCAGTCTCCAACAAATCTATGCTTCCCTCAGCTACCGAAATAATGCAGCTGTCTCTAATCGAATATCATGAAACAGGATTACAGAGTGGTCATGCTCAATTAGTCCGAGCTAAATACGAAATTCTCCTTGCATATGGCACACTGAAGGACGCTTTGCCTACCGAACAGAAGGACTCTGAATGGCAAGCAATGGTTTCCAAAGGACGGCTTGAGCAAGCCATCACATTAGCATTCCCGCAGGAAGGCGAAGGGTGCACCTACAGAGAAGCTCTCCTTGCGACCTTGAACATTTGGAGGCTTGGTTAAGGATTTTAGGTCTCCAGTGTGACATATCTTCGAGCGTCATCACACACTATCACCCCTTAGTATACAATCATGATGTGTACACTAATACAACTTGTATCATGTAAGACCAGCGCCCCCTTTTCATGATTGCGTTGCTATCCTGGATGGCGCAATACGCCTGCACCTCTAGTAATGAGAACAAAGTGACAAATATGAACACATAACTCCAACGCGTACAAACAGCCGTTCATATATCTATCAGGATCAGATAATACTATGTACGGGGGAACTAGGAATCTCAGAGCTGTTCAATCAATATTCTTCCTGCCACTCCATGTTCCGATTCAAGAATGGGAGGTGAACCCTGATACAAATGTAAAGGAATCTGACCAATGTAATGCTCGCTGTATAGTAACATAAGTTGGAAAGAAGACCTCACAATCTAAAGGGAACATACCCTCCAAAGCCTCCAACGAAATAGACATCCTGTGTATCCATAGTCATTGGGAGTGTAGAACTCTAAGCAAAGCTATACTTACATGGGGGTCAAATCGAGCCCAATATGACTAGATTCACGGCGCTATAAGCCGAGAGAACCCATAGGAAAGTTACTCGTGACTTACAATGTGAGCGCCTTTGTCGTCGTCAGGAAGCCACCAACGTGCATCAGGGTGTTTTTTGAGATAACATGCTCTGATTGCATCTACATCTGGGACAAGCCGTGAGTCGCGGAAAACCGTGACATCGCCCATTAGAGAAACTCGAGCATTTTTGGCCGCTGGATGTTCCGCAGAAACAGATATAGAGGCAAAATGACTAGGTGAACTGAGTATATTCTGGCTATGGCGCGAGATAGGTAGAAATATAAGGGTCAGGGAACCATTGTTATGGCAGCTTTACGACACAATGCCCGTTAGACGTGTATGTGTCGAACGATAAGAATGATAACACCTAGCGTAGTATTCTTGTATAGAGAATGGATGACCTGTCAAAAGTATTTCTAGGTGAGCAGGGAGGATACGTTGATAGGGGGCATAGATTTTGACTAACCAGGTAAGGTCGGATGATCTACGGGATACACCGTAGCCATGGTACCGATGGACGTTGAGGAGTGGTCTACTAATTTCCTAGCTAGAATGGCTGGACGTTTATAAGACGTGGGTTTTTTACAAAATATATCGAGGCATGCGTGCATACCTGCCTCTTTGACCGTTTCGTGGGCCTTTACGGTCGAATGGATCAACATCAAGCCGAGAATGGCGCGCCAGACAACAGCTTTAGTCAGTACGAGCATAATGATACCCTAGATATATGACAGGATTCGTAAATGCATTGATGCTCATGTCAAGCCCTCCAGACCACTTACCTGCAGATTAACAGAATACACACTCAAAGTGAGGTTTATCAATGCCCAACATCGTGGCATGTGCATGACGACAATTGTTCGCGGAGTGCTGCTTATGTAAACTTCCTCTAACAGACATTAGTGAATGGGCTACAAAAAATCAAGGCTACGATAGCGCTGGGGTAAACATTATGTATCTTCCGCTTCCTCTTCCACCTCATCATCCAAGTCCACATCCACAAGTTCCCCGTCATCGGCACCGCATGCTTGATCATCTTTTACTTTACCTTGCTGACCTCTCCACATGTCCGCGAGAAATTCCGATGTACTCGCATGCTCTATCGACTTGTCATCCCTGACCCTGATAAATCTGGGGAATCGAAGGCTTAGGCCCCTAGTCTGGGATACCAAGCCCATCGCAGCCAAGGAAACAGGACTCAATGTAACACTGTGTGATCTGCTCAGCTGGCGCTTTTCCAAGTAAAGCAGCGATGTTTACTCTGCACCACGTATCTCCCACACTTCCCGAGGTTTGAAGTAGACATCTGGATCGAAGCCTTTCGGGAAAGAAATTCTGGATCAGCCTACTAGATTAATGGTATAGCTTACCTCCGGTGATGCATTCCCACTGCGGCAGCCGTGAACACGTATCTGAATCTTCTGGGAATCTCGACTTCATTTCCTGACCGAAAGGAGGTAAGGTCAGACAGAAGTCCAAAAAGGGGAGCTGCGCAGTACATACTCTGTAGAAAACATCAGAAAATCCTGTGCAAGGTGTGAGCATCATAACAATCTATAGCTGTTCGGCCTAGAAGCACTGACCAGACATGCATTTACACACAGCAACAAGATCTCCTGTAGTCGATTCCCGTACTGCTAACAAAATTGGACTCCACCAGCCAGCCTTACGACCATTACCATGCCATGCGCCTATAGGGACGAGATCAAGACTGTCTCCTATACTTAGCACATAATCCTTTTTGAGCTTCAACCATGCAGAAGTGCGTTTATCTAATTAGATAAGGAAAAACCAAGTTCAGGAATATTCGGTTACTTCAAAATGAGCATTACCAGGTTCATATGTGGCTGGTAGGGGTTTCTTTTTAACTTTGTCCTTTTGCAGCGAAAACTCCTCCGGAACTTCCCCGCTGTCAAGTAACTGGGGAAGATAGGTCAGTACCATAGTGTTGCTAAGGTAAGATCTCCATACTTTAATCATCAAACCTTCACACCGACTTTCTACCGCTTTCATCCAAAAGTCCTCAACATGACCCCGACCCTCCTCGCTGTCAAAACTGTCGACTTGGTCCAGACGAGCGGCTCCCTGTTCCTTAGGAATTTGGGGAGGAAAGTTAACTCGCAGTAGGGAACGCCGCTCACGAAAGGGGCGTTCAAGAAGTATCTATCAGATGGTCATTGTGGTCACAATATCCATTTGGCATTTGGATCCATGGCCACTATTTGACTCACCTCGCCATTCAAAAGCATAAGATCAAATGCGAATACGCACACAGCAACTTTAACATCTTGTATATTGACATCTTTTCGGGCTCTGTTTGACAACTCTTGAAATGACTTAAGGCTACCATGAGCGGGATCAATAGCAACTATCTCCGCATCCATGATAAAACATTGTAGATCCGGCGAAGAGGCGAAAACACACTTCACCAAGGATACAATGTCGGGGTACTATGAGATAAATCTCAGGAGTTGTCAGCGTGATACAGATGAAACGATACCGACCTTACTCGTCATATCTTCTAAGTGACGAGAAAAAATGCGAACGAAGACTTGCCCGTCCTTATCTTTGGAACCATGGATTTGGGCACGCTGTCCATCATACTTAAATTCAGCGGTGAATGATAAATCGCCGAGACGATCGTATATCTCATCCAGAGATCGAGTGGGAGAACCCAAAGTCGGGTGCAGAGGAATCCCTGGGTTATCTCAACAAATTGCAACATCGACAGTACGAATACACACATATGACTCACCTATGGTAAGCGGAACACGTTCGGCCAACCCATCTAAACCGCCCTCAAAAAGACCAGCAACTATGTGATCATAATTTGGGTGTTGTACAAATACTTTCTTGACTAAACTCTCTGCAAGTGAGAACTTCGCAAGCACCCGGTCCCTAGATTCATCAGCAACCTTTCTCTTGCTGTCCGTGGAAAGTGGTTTCACTGCGGCGAGAAGGTTAGGGTTTGTGTAATAGGATGAATCTATGGATAAGGGCGTAGACATATTGGAGGGCGGTGTCAAAACCATAGCTCTGGAAAGGGCCGTAAGAATTGATGTTCTAACAGCCCCAACACGAAGATTCATTGATAATGTCCGAACAAGAAATCTGACTTCTTCTCCTTTGGCTGCGACAAGCAGTTTTTCCACTATAGTTTGCTTCTGTTTATTGGCACCCTGTCCCTTGACATTTGCGATCTTTATAAGTGAGTCATATACGGCCGTGATACAAAGCGGAGGATGCGGGACCAAAGTACGCAAATTGGACTTGGCCTCAAAAGCGACATCTCCAGGGTCACCTGAGGCATTATATAGCCTTTTGAGGGCGGCAGGAGTTAGCCCAGAGACATGCTGGATAGCCTTTGAGATGACAGAACTACCTATTCCAAGTTCGATAGGTGAATAGGGCGGCGATAAAGTGTTAGAGAGGAGATAGAGTGCTGGAAGTAGGGATGAGGGGTTATAGCGTAATAGCGTACGGAGGCAATTTGTCAGGGTGTTGATGATAACTATACGAGAGCGCGTCTCGGAGAGCGTCACAAGAGTGTGTGCGATAAATGCATAGGGTGCGGCAGTGTTTGCGGGCCAGGGTTCTTCATGTATAGCATAGACAAGTGTGTCTATAGATAAAGGCCTGTAGGGCGTCCCGCTAGGTCCATCGTTCGAGATGGCAGAGTTAAAAAATTCCGACCTTGGCGCAATGTACGAAGGCGAACTGGACGCAATATTATTGGATTGAGCAAAAGGAGAAAGGCGAGAGGCCGAGGGTCCAGGTTGATTAATTGTTTCAAAAGAAGTAGTTGTGTCGCGGGTGGTTGGTAGCGAATCAATATCAATGACCTCTGTGAATTGCTTCATCGGGTCCTCGTAGTGTGCCTCCAACCCCTGCGCTGTCGTCAGATCAACACCGCTCTGTATAGCTAATTCCCTGGTATACTTCTCGCCATCCAGGGTGTTTTCAATGTCGATTGAGTCATGATGCTCCGCCTTCGCCTTTCCTTTGCCAGACTTGGGCTGGTTCGCCTTGGGTCCTCCGAAATAGCTGTCAAGAACTGACTGATCCCCAGACTTTCGCGCTCTACTTTTCCTGCGACTTGTCGTTGCAGAGCTGAGGGTGCGCTTCGGCATGATAGCAAACCGGCAGAGAGCAGTGCTGGCGCGGGTTCCTATGGGCGACATCCACAAAGCGAACATGCACGAGATCGGAGACCCAAACGATCAGGTAAGCTTTGAACCGGTGAACGATTTATTTGCCGTAGTCACTGTGGCCCTTCAGGCGTGCTTCAGGCCCGAAATATGTCCAGTTCAACTGATATCCAAATTCACATCATTTCTATCACATGCCCGTCGTTGTGCAGTAATGCTGGACATCGCTCATTTGAGTTAAGGGGTCATTGTATACACTGCTGGAGCACTTGTCAAATCTTTTCTCCTTCTGGTATCGTCTCAAGGCGAAGATCAGACAGGTTTAGGCACTTCTGAGACCTGTCAAATGAATGGAGGGCTCAATGGCGTGCATTCCGTATGATGGTAACCTAGAAATTTGTCTTAAACGGAACATATGTAGGCACACACAGCTTTTTGACCGCGTTCGTTGCGGAGTCACTTGAACTGTCACTCCATACAAGCAACGCACAAGACGAATGCTACAAGCTTACTCCACATGCAATAGTACAGTAAGAGCTGAGACTGCCACCTAACCTGTAGCACACATAACGGGAGATACATGTCCCGTGCGCGTTATCCAATAATGGTACCTGAATCAGTCGTCGTTGTCAATGCCTTATTTATACAGACATCCAGATGCGGAATCTGCCAACGACCTATGGTTCGCGAAGTCACTGCTATCTGCCAATGAGTAACAGCACTTGAAGCTGGGGAGAAGGATAACGAAACAGGACCCTGACCTAGCTCCCAATTACATGCCATCACGCGTAATGATTGACACTGAAATCAATTCCGCGATTTGACATTTGGATCGGCTGCATTCCTGTTATCCACTAGCAAGCGAGACATACCAACGCGCGGTACAAAAGGACCACTCGCGGAGGTCACAACTCACGACAGGGACGGACAGATATCGTAACACCCCAGGCTTAATCATAGGTATACTTTGATCACAACGCCACGACGTGCAAAGACCCGTGGCGTTCTGCGAGCTGCCTTCGCCAGTTGCTCCCGCTTCTGAAGATGAAATCATAGTGCATCACTTACCATAACAAGTCCTGATCCTCTTTCTCAAACTTTGTGGAGAGTTTACGGGGAGCCCATGGGAACCTGCTCCTGTATGAGAGATGTTTCGTCCCCACTATCACGTAAAAGTCCAAGGGTCCATCACTGCTCTAAGAGAAGAAAAGTGTCAACTGATAGACATAATATGTAACATAGTGAGAAAAGGTTAGCGTAGTAAATAATTTCTACTCACCAGACCACCCTTAGGAGGGAGTCTCGCCCCAGATAACTGCCTCCATTGAGCAAAAGCGGAAAAACAGATACTCCAGGTTTAGCCACGAAGGCTACCAATAGCAAGAGTGCTGAACACGTCGCCCGAGTGGCCGGATAGCAATGCCTGGATATGTCTAAGCACGTAACACTTGACCGATCTTCAAATCACCTAGTGTGGTAGCATCGTCAGCGCAGTCTACCTCAATGGGGGAAGTTTAAACCAGAACTGAAAACACACTTACGACATCATGAGCTGGGAGAAGTTATCTCTTTTCGATCACAACGGGGAGAGGCTATGCAACCTGTCACAAGAACAGGTGCATAATTCTTCACCATCAAGATATGATTCATTCATAGCCCACGGAATCTAAGAGAGATACCGGATTTGATAGCTACTACTCTGAACAGTCACAGGACCGCAACCAATCTCTAACCGCTGGTCGAGTGTCTGGACTTCCCTAATCGGTAGGCGCGGTGATGTTGAAATATACGACAGATAACGAATTTCATCAGAGCAGGAGGCCATCGAAAAGGTAAACATGAATAAAGCTGAGTCTCGAAAGTGTCTGAACCAGATCATCTAACTTTAGTTAGGAAATATGATCAGGGATGAATTCCCATTGAGACGTTTAACGGTCATTTCGGTAGGCATCAGGCACGTAGAAAAATCAATTCCGTTTCCGTGAATGTAAGAGGGTGACAATTACCTGTCTCCTTCCAGACGACGGTTCCCGGAGGCACGGCGAAATAACCATACACCCGCCCTGTTCAGCGGCTCTCGAAACGCATATGAACCGACAGTGGAGTCCTTGGCTCAGTGCCTTCTAAGAAATCCGCCTCACTTTCGATCAATACCATGACCGATCGACGTAACTTCTCCTACGTTCCCAACACCATCCCAGCCCATGCTGGTCAATGGGCCGCTAGTCAACCCGCTCACTACTCATCTGCAGGGCACTACCAGTCATCGTCGTACGGTTATGCACAAACAAATGGTTTTCGCACCGGGATGCACCCATCCTCTCCGCCGTACGCGACGAGTGGTATGCCACAATCCCCAGTCCAGTACCCAGGAGCGGAATATGCAACCGTTCCATCCCATTCCTCCATGACGAACCGCACTCCTTCTGGTGTTTATTCTCACCATCCAATGTATATCTCAGAGAATATGCCCACAACACACACTTCGCGTCAACCGATCCCCATTCCCCGCTCGCACCCGTCGCAGGGCTACCCAATGCCAAATTCTCATTCTTCGCGCAACTCCATGACAGTATCTCCTCCTTACCCATCGCCAAATTATTCTTCGCATGGGTCTCCACCTGTAGATCACATGGCACAGTACCCTGCATCTCCAACTCGGCCATTTTCTTGTGATATGTGTGCGCTATCATTCAACCGACAGCATGACCTCAAGCGACACAGAGAAACACACTCTGGGGAGAAGCCATTCTTTTGCAACGGAGGATGTGGAAAGACCTTTACAAGAAAAGATGCTCTTAAGCGACACCAGGTTTGGGAATCACTCTGAGCGCATTGTACGGTTACTCACCAAAACCATTAGCTCGTTAAACATTGTGGCCATGAAGAGGACGCGTGATTGGACTTTAGGGTTGTTACCTTTTATTATAGTAATGTTAGCTCAGACTGGATCACTCAACAAGCTTTCACTGACTTTATCTTGCAGTTAAATTTTGGCTTGAACGATTATCCTGTACTAATTATTCCATTGTATACGACGATGTTTGAGATTTTTGGGGACGTGTACCATAACTATAGCCTACACAGCATATATTTGGAATGACATATAAGCATTCAGATCTGGCCGAACAACAATTCTCTTACGTTTCCGCTCAAGAAAAGAATTTCAAGATATTCTCATTGCGTTCTAGTTTTTCTCCGCGCTATCGATGACTCTCTCGAGGATCCATGCATCGCGCGGGACAATTCTCTTGTAATAGTTCTCGTGCACTCCAACTTCTTTGAAACCGTGCCGCTCGTAGAACCTTTTAGCAGGGTCATTGGAAACTTGAACATGGAGATATATGTGACTGATTTTTGGCTTGGCCTGTGATGCTGCGGCTTTCACGATAAGCTCAAGGCTCTGCGATCCAAGCTTTCGGCAACGATACGGCTTTCGTATGGGCCTGAGCGCATGTAGCGATATGAAGTATTAAGTTAGCTTACTGCAAGAACGCCCATAGTCATCAGATACAGTTTGGTGACCCCATCTGTCGTTTCTAGTCTGCAACAAATAGTCCCAACTGGGACATCGTTGTAATACACTAAATGGGACGAGATCTGTCATGAATGGTTTGCTATCATGTAGGACTTCCTGACAACGCACCAAGTTTGCAGAAATCCTCTAGTTCTGGTAATAAAATATCCTGGTAGAATTTCTCGCTATACCTGATTGGGAACAAGACAGAGTTTAACTTTCTAACAGTCCCAAGGTTGTTTGGTGTCAGAGACGCGAAAGAAACGCGCTCTGGTGTCTTAGGGAGTGATTCTGTGCCAGTGGTCGACATTGGGAGAGCAGAGCTTGAGAGAGAGTGAGGGAATCGTCAAGCGAGGTACGAGGTTGTGGGAATATCTGCCGTAATATCCTATCCCTCTCATGACATGACCAAGTTTTCAGCCACCAGGTTCAAAAAGTTACCTGTCGAGCCTCTCTGACGTTTTCGATGCTGACAGCCATAAGGAAACATTTTTCCGGTCAAAGTGGAACTGTAGGACATCTTTCACCTGCTAATCAGAACTGATTGAATATTTTAGATCTTATCATTCCTACTTGATATAATACCCGGAAGTTGCTTAGTACACCCGCAGTCGCATTACCAGTGTGTACCCATCATACGTTTCTGAAGGTGAAAATTCAAATTCTAAGCATTGTGGCCAGGCCTCCCTACACCGATTATGACAGTTACATCGGTCATTTGCTTCCCCCTGCTCCGATAAGAGCGGTGAGTCTGCTTTCTATGCCATATCCGTGTTGTCATGGGAGTCAAACTCAAATGCGATATCGATAGGATCAGCATGCAATATGTCGTGACATGATGTCCCCACTTACTAGTCCTTTATGCCCATTACTGGCTGAAACTCCCCGAAATTGAAAAGGTTTGGTAGGTGTCGCTGCAGTCAACTGCTCCCGGCATCACCTGTCCGAAACAAACATAACTCGCATCAGGTCCGCGGTTTTCGATCCACCTAATCCTGGCTTGTTGGTTCTCCCAGCTTCTACCTCTATCTCAGTGCTAAATGGCGATGTAACCGGTGACCTGCTAGATCGCCCGCACAAGGCCATCGTTGGTCTTTTCGGACGTTATCTGGTCTCCAAAGATGTTGTCAAGGAATATCTCAGACCGTCCTAGATCCACGGTATCTCATATCAGACTGTTGGCGGCCCGGACAGCCAATGTTCGTAGAGGATCCTGACGGACCATTTCCGGGAGACGCTCATAATGCTACCCACCCATCTAGAAACTGAACCAGGACACTATTCCTCTACATGGCATTGGCATCGAACAAGATCTGATAAGCAGTCAAGTTTGTCTAGATCCTTCCAACGCGTTCGCAGTACCTGTGCTAAGGAACACTTCCCAAGTGCAACCACTCAAGAACGTGCCTTCCACTGCTCTTCGTGGCACATCTCCACCGCAATCATCTCGGAAATTTACAGCACAGCCGTTTCAACTCGTTTGAATTGCTATTGGTCTCCTCCGTGCTTTGCTTAGTCCCTTTCATGACGCTCACAGCCCACCCCACCAGCTATGATAACCGCAAATGGGATTTTGGACAGTAATGTTCCTGAAGATAGGTCGGATATCTGGTCCGATCCCTGCCGTATTTCCGGCACATTGGCAAAGACAGGGCCTGAGCGATCCTAGAATCATCTCTACACGAGGCATGTAAAAGTTTGCTTGACGTTTCACTCTCAGACTCATAAATTTCTGACATCTATTTCATTTTCTGTTCCTAGTGGTTAGCAAGACACTGAAGAATGCATCCAGGATCAGTCGTCTCTCAAGATGCTAACTATACGATGAAGTGCTAGTGCAAGTTAGCTTCGCTGTTATTATTGGCTCGATAATCCGTTACTTCACGAAGCTTTTGTCAGCACCATCAAGTGGTCGTTGTAATTATCCCATCGTGTCACCGGAATGCTTGTCAGCTGGTTCGGTGAGTGTGGTAAAATGGGGGTCGTGTACCCTGCAAAGCTGTTGTTGCGGCCCCGCATCTCTGTCATCATTCTGTGGAATAATCTCAGCGCTCATATTCTGGTATCATTTGAATTTTGTCCCTTAAATGAACATCGAACGCTTTACCTGCACCACCTGACAGTCATACGATTTCTCAAGACAATGCATTATGAAACGCCTTCTCATGGTTGAACTAGTACTGTCTCCATCGAGCTATGATTATCATTTGAAAGTCCTCTAGATCATGTAACAGCAGCAACGACGGAAAGTCTGATGGAAGGCTACGTCTCGTGTGAGTATGTGGTAGTACAAGTGGTATGAAGAGTGTAACAAGAGGTTAGATAGCAAGCACAACATACAAATCAAACATTGAAAACGCGATAACGTAGGGCGTGTCAGGTTAATAAGAAAACGAAAACTCAAGGAAAGAATACATGTGAATACCACGGTATTGGTGACTATGCAAATGTAAACGGGCCTAAGTCACTAGGTGATCGACTCCGGTTCCTCTTTTCCCCTTCGTAGGAGAGGATGGTGCACGTGAACGTCGTTTGCGAGGAGAGCGTTGTAGCCGGTCGAGGTAGACATCATCGTAACTCCGAAATATGCATGCTCCCAGCTTCTCATCATGCTCTGCCAGCGTTGCCCATACGCAGTGCCATGCTCTGTCTTCTTTGAATCGGAGAGCCACTCCAGTATGATTCTGATCCCATCGCTCCTCTTTTTGCTTCATCTCGAATGCTTTGTCGGTGAGAGTGATAAGTGCGCAATCCTCGATCGTCAATTCCACATGGACCTGTCCAGTGGGAGTATTCATAAGCGTTTCTAGCGAATGGTCCATTTCGAGCCGCTTGGGTACACCTCGATATACGGGGTCATAGCCGTCGACAAGGATTTGGAATGTGGTATGATCGGAGAAGTCGAGAGTTAAGGTTGGGTGTTTGGGTGAGCGGCTAATCCTCGTGAGCACCTTTCCGACAATAAGGCTTGGGTCGATGCCGACACTTTGCAAGCGAAGTGGTACAGGAGGGCGTCGTGATTTAGTAGGCGAGATAGGCGAAGGTGTGCATGGTCGGGACGAAGTGTCAGAGATTACAAGAGTGCACGAATCCGAGCTGGTTTCACTCGAGTCACTGGGGAACATTTCAAAGTTCCAGGATGTCAGGGCTGCACCGCTGAAATATATTACAACAAAAGACGACAAGATATTAGTCTTTATACAAGAAAGCAAACCAAAGCGATTTCAGTGTCCTTTGGCTTTGGTGGTTGGGGACGAGATCCACAGCGCTTTGGCCACTGATCAGGGACATAACAACAAATGCAAATACATCTCGGAAGCAAAAAGAAAGCAGATCGCAAAGGGACGCAAAAAGTACTGACACTGACGAGATTCGAACTCGCGAGGTTTCCCATCACGGTTTGGCTCTAGACCTAAACGTGACGCCGTAACCACTTGGCTACAGTGCCATGTAAAAGAGACTGACGACGCGATCTTTGTCCGCAATAAGTGGTTATCATCGATCGGTTTTCAATGCACGGCAGTTTCCATGAAATGAGCGCTGGTGCGCCTTCACACTGAGAGCGGTGGGCATTGGGCATAGACACGTCGTTCATTACAATGCAATCGTCGCACTCGCGCCCTATTGGGCCTCGCAGCAATCCGCGTTCGCAGTCTCCAGCTCCCCCAGCTCTGGGAGGAACTCGTCCTCTTCAGATTCGTAAAGTATCTAACGATCCATCTCCATCTCCATCGTTGCATCCCCCATCCCCACCATTACCGTCCTTGTCTTCCTCTCCAGTGCCATCGCGACCTCACCTTCCGGGTCTTTCTTTGCCACGACCCAATGGCTCAAAACCTCTTTTACGCCTTCCCATGGCAGGCGCGTACGGCGCATCTTACTATCAGGGACCACCCACTATTCCTCTGGAGTTGAACTCAGAAAACCCTGGAGTCCTTACTGTGCGACCGGAGACGGTTGCCCAGACACCTAAGCCAAATGAAGCAGAAAAACCAGACAACAGCATCGCACAGCTGGTTGCCGTCTTCGACAAGGCATCCCTCGACACATATTCTGCTAACGAGGAATCAGTGGCTTATGGTGCTACAAAGTGGTCAGACGGCGTCCTCGAAGAACTTGACCGGCTAGGAGAGGGCCAGGGTGGTGCAGTCCATAAGGTTAGAGACAAGCGCAGCAATTTCATTATGGCAAGAAAGACAATCACCACGAGAGAGGCGCCTCTCAAGCAGCTCGAACGTGAACTGTTCATTTCGTCTACCACGAAGCATGTCAATATCATCCGCTTCTATGGCGCTTACATGTCGCCTTCATCGAGCGAGGTTAAAGTTGTAATGGAATATTGCCCGGGGAAAAGTTTGGAGGCGGTCGGCAAACGTATCAAAGACCGAGGAGGGAGGATAAGCGAAAAGGTGGCAGGACGCCTGGCCGAAGGGGTGATTCCTTTATCAAAGTCGTGTCTTGATTATCATCTCATTTATGTGTTTTTTTAGGTACTCCAAGGCCTTGCCTATCTGTACAGCCTGAAGACTATTCACAGGGATATCAAGCCGTCAAATATTCTCCTTACTGGCGAGGGTATCGTAAAACTATGTGATTTTGGTGTTTCTGGGGAACTCGTTCGATCCCTGGCCGGAACTTTCACGGGGACAAGCTTTTACATGGCTGTCAGTAGCTCAGTATACACTTTGCCTATTGCTTTTCCTCACGATGTTTTGTAGCCCGAACGTATCAGCGGCAAGGAGTACAGTATACGTGCCGACGTTTGGTCTACGGGTATTACGCTATTGGAACTAGTGCAAAACCGCTACCCCTTCCCTGATGACCTGACTCCGATTGAATTACTGGTCCACATCACTACTGGAGAGGTCGGTTCACTAATTATCTACGCGATATTAAAATCTTGCTGAAGCATTATGTCCGCTAAATCAGCCTCCTCAACTCACCGACGAAGCGGATGTCAGATGGAGCAATGACATGAAGGATTTCATCAAGCAGACGTAAGTAGTAACCCTCTTCCTGCGTGCATGACCTACTGAAAGACACGGTCTTAGTTTGATCGTCGATGATCATGTTCGCCCCCCGCCTAAAGAGATGTTAACACACCCTTGGGTGACCAACATCATGAAGCAGGAAGTACCGATGGCACGGTGGATCGGTGAAGTTTGGGGCTGGCCTAGACCCCAAAATCGTGCCAAAGAAGCGTTAGTATCATTGCCGCATAACTGATTATACCTTACTCACTCACTATACACAGCTCTCGGCCAGGCTCAAGTCGGGGAGTAGGCACCCCGCCTCCTAGAGTTAACGGATCTGAGAATTAGTGAAGAAGTTGAATGTAAGAACATAAATCTGCTCGCCAATCTGTCCGCGTTGCACATCTCTGTATCACCAAATATTTCCCTTCTTTTCTTGTTGGTCTTTTTTCCCGATTATTTTTCCGTCGAATTTCCCCCATGTCTTGTCGATTTCTCCTTCTTTTTTTCTTTTTTCTTTCTTCTTGCATACGTACCACATACAGCACATATACAGCTTCCAGATATCCAAAAATCGCACTCAAATGGAACGGACAGTTCGATATAGGCCAATGTTTCAATGTTGATAGTTCCCTAGTAATGAAACAGAACGTTTTGTGAGCCACTTGTGCGCCGTGGTGGCACGATTGAGCTGCTTCTCTTCGTGATGTGCCGTGTAGCCGCTGTCTCGCAGAAATTTAGATATTATAATTATGCCGCAACCACTACTCGTCTTGGTCAAATGGATTTGCCTACGTGTAAGTCCCGGACAGTACGGTGTATGAAGGTCGACCGCCGATCCGCTGAGTGAAACAGAAGTTGTTTTGACACGTAGGTGAACTGCAGCCACCTGTCAAGTTATATGGTTTACGTCAAGAAGCTCACATTTTCAAGTTCCATCAGTAACGTCTGTTAGTACCGTGAGGGCACGCTACCCGTACATGGTCACAACAGTTGGTTCCTTCATCAACACTTGATTGCTTCATGCGGCAGGGATACGACCCTGCTCCTTTGCGCAGCTACGAAGGAGCAACGAACCTGACAAAGTGGGTAAATTTTCCACTGTTTTACTGTAATTTGCTGACTTATATCTTCCAAAAGGCTCAAGTCTGCCGAAGCAGAACACAAAGATGTTGATGGGATTGTATATTTCGCCCTACGAAGGCAAACATGAGCTAGACTGGGTGACCAGGTAACATCCATCCGAATCGGCACCTGGATGATTGGATTAAGCCGGATGTTCTCTATCTGATTCCAACGGTCTAGGGATCTATTGGCACGGGAGCACAAGGGCCTCTTGTTAGCACGGGACCGGTGGTCAACAAAGTCTGCGTCCGTCGTCGCTTGTGCAGCTGAGTGAGACTCGAACCCACAATTAGGATGCCGACCTTGCCATCAAAAGAGGTTCGCGGGAGCGCTTAGAGCGCTCGAGAGATCAACGCCCCCTTAAAGGACATGCCGCAGAACCATAACCTACGCGCGGTATGAGGGACTCGAAGCGAGCCTTTTCTCATCCAACGGACGATCCTGCAGATGGCAATCTTGAGCAAAAACTATGTACTAGCGAGGTACGCGGAACGCTTATGCGGGATCTGCGTCCTCAAAAGACACGTCAGTCGTGAACGTTGAACTGTGGTAAGGTTCATGATCCTGGGCCCACTGCTGACACAATTGGAGACCTTTGATGCCATGGCACCATAAATCCCTCGAAATCAGATAACCTATGCCTACGCCGGCGGACTTTGGCAGGGACTAGAATCAAGGTCAGTGCAAGTCTGACTATTGTTGCTCACGCCTCCAGCAGTCGACTGCATGGAGCTTTCCCCGTATGTCTATGTGCTAGCAGGGCACCCAGGCTTGGTGGCGCCTCGAGGCACTGTTCATGATGAAGATGATAATGAAGTGTCGAGATTTCGGCGTGCGGCTTCCTCCACCGGTAACAGACAGGGCGACATGCTGAAGTTGGTGTGATTTGCCGAGGCTTTGGGCCGCCGTCTAATGGCGGCAGTTGCGGTAGTCTATGTTTCCGCAGGGGAAGATTCGAGGTTCCATGAACTTCGGAAAGAGCTTATCAATACTGTGGGATGTTAATCATCTCCTTTGGCCCCCAAAGGCGTCTTCGAGCTCCATCCCACTGTGATAGATGCCAATCAGGAGCCGGGCCGAGCTTTTTGTCATACCAACAGGGCCTGACTCAAAAAAAAAGACCCTGTTGCAGACATGGTGAAACAAAGATGGGATGATGAATATTCGGTCCGATTGCAGGCTGATGAGCAGCGCTGATGTCTCAAATGGTCTTTTCGGTGGGGTCAGATGATAGGATAGATAGATGATAGCAGGCTTGTGTTACTGCAGATGGGCTAGTCTCAGTGGCAGAGAGGGCGCTGATAACGTCCGTTTGACAGCTTTTGTTTAGGGCCTTTGTTTTCCGTCACTTTCTGATTTAACTCTCGGTACCTTATATTTAGACCCAAAAGATCCTCGGCGTTGCAAACAGAACTCAGTTTTTGGCGTGATGGGGGGTATCAAGAATAGGCAATTTCTATTATTGTCGTAGGATGTAACCCGCCGTTATGAGATAGAGCACGGTAACGCTACGAGATATTCGGAGAGAGCCGGTGCAGGAGAAAGAATGGCTGGGATAAAATGAGGAATACTGATATGCCGTGACGAAAGAGAAACGGTATGCGATTTGACGTACAGTAGATGGAGTGGTAGTGTGAGTGTGGGCAGGTGAAGGAGGTGAGGGATTCCACAACGAGTGATTCTGATATATCATAGGGTGTAAAGCACATGTAGTGTGACTTGTCATATAATAAGATTGCCATGTGTCAATGGAACGTGTTGTATTATAAGGTAGGACGAATTCGAAAAAAGAGAAACCGCCCGAATCTGATTGCGGCCATCATTAGGTAGTACGCCACAGAAGTTGTGGAAGGATGATGTTAATGGTGTTAAAACGCAAAGGCAGGGTGGGGGTCTGCAAGATGGGAAAGGAACGACGGTGGTGTCGAGGTATGTACTGCCTTGATGTCAGTTGAAAGGAAATTACGTTGGGGGAGTTCGTTATGACGAGGGTGTGGAAATGCCGCGGGTGGGTGGAGATTAGAGATAAAAAATACACGGTAGAGAAGGGAAAGTGTACGTTGAAGGGTGATGGTGGGGCGCGTCGGGCTGCGGACTGGGTGGATGACCATATGCAGGGCAAGTTACGGTATTATGTAGAATCAGATTGGGTGAAGGTCGAGTTCACGGGCGCGTGATAGACATGGGGCGTCACGGGAGCGGTGTCGAGATTAATAGAGCTATCGATATGGAGGAGTTGATTATCAGCCATCAGAGGAGGGACGGACGGCGACGGGGGACTCCTTCCCGATATGGAGTACGCATCAATGAGGGCGGAGGAGCACAGGGGCATGGCCGGGATAGGCAGGTGATCTGCGAATATAATAGATATTATCTGTCGGTCGGTGCCTATGCATTTGGGGCGGGATCATGGTGAATTTGTGGTGCGGCTACAGTGGTTGCAGTGCAGGACGCACGAGGGTGAGCTGCGAGTGGAATTGTGTGCTGATTTCCCACCTATTTAGAAGACAAGAAAAGAAAAGTGATGCGGAAGTGATGCTGTGGAAATAAATTAATAAACCCCCACCTTCCGTATAGGAAATGTTATGGCAGAGCTGAAAATGCATTTGTTACAACACAGCGCGACCCTTAGATCTGGATTTAGTGATCTAACCCGATATCCGGACCCGTAACAATGGTGTCGTCTCCGTCCATTTTCCACCCTTGCACCTTCCCTGCTTCCTCCTAGCACCATTACACCTCTATAAAAACGATGTCTCCCCACCTCGACGATCGTTTACCTCCCATCCAAGATAACATGGCAGACAGCATCCCCTAGTCAGTTCTCCCTTTCTCACCTGTCTTCCTTTCTGACCTCTTCCAGCCCAGCACAAAGTGCCTACATCCCTCCAGCCTACTACCCCCCTCCCCAGGGCCACGTCCATGTCGTCGCACCCCAACAGCGCCAGGACTCTCAGCAGAGAAAGCGTCCAAAGTACACCCGCAGCAAAACAGGTTGTCTCACATGCCGCGTAAAAAAAATAAAGGTCCCCCATTTCTCCTCTCCCTCCCCCCATTCACTCACCCTCCCCCAGTGTGACGAAACAAAACCAAACTGCATGCGATGTACCCATGGCCAGCGAGACGTACGCCCTCCCGCCTCATTTCTCTCTCAGCTGTCTCTACTCACGCTCATCCCAGTGTACGTGGCCAGAAGGCGTCCCTGCTCGCAAGAAAGCTACCCCTCGCAAGGACAGTGTCGATGGTCACCCGTCAAACGCGGAGTCTTCGGGTTTATCGGAGGCTTCTACTCCACCAACCCGCGACAACACACCTCCAAGACGAGGTCCTGTCGACTATGGAATCCCGCCCATGATGGCTCGTCGCCACAGGTAGCTGCCACGCGTCTGATATAGCTCCAACACCCCCATTAACGCCTTTTCTAGTGAACCGTACACTCAAGGCCCTCCGATAGGCTCGGAGCCAGACATGTCACGTCGCCAAATGTGGGTGTCCGGTCTAGCCCATCCTGGCCCGTCTATACTTACTTTTTCGTGCAGTCCACAGCAAGGATACCCTATGCAGCTCCAGCACCACCAGCAAAACCAAAACACGCATCCTAATAACGTTCTCTCTGTAATACCTGAAATGTCAGCATACCCACCTACACAGCAGCCGCGATACGAATCTGCCTATACCAATCCACCTTTGCATTCTCATTCTTCTCACTCTTCTCGGATTCAACCTAATCAGCATACCCTCGGAATTCGTTCAATGGCACATCCCCCTCCCCTCCATCACTGGAACACTAACCCGTCCATGGTCTCCAACGTGGATCCTCTTGAACCATACGTAGGTGGCCCTTCAAAACTACGTTTACAAGACCACTTAGCGCAGTATTGTTTTGCATAGTTTTCTACTGTCCAGGAGAGGAACTTGGTGGGGCACTCTTCGTCTAATGATCAACATGCTAGATACCAATGAGAATGATGATATTTTATGTTCTCTTCAAAGATCCGTCATTACTGCGATAATTCCTTGAGCTTCATAATGGCCATCCCATCTGAGAACCCAATTGTCGCTGCTAATCTCCCTCTGATATTCAACCACCCTCCCGGGTCTGATACTTCTGCTGAAGCCTTGCGCATGGCTTTATTGGGTGTTGCGGCCATCCACCGATCATTCTTGCTCTCCCAGAGCGGCGTCAACCAAGGTTCCGCTGAAGAGATGCTTCAACTGGGTCATTCATTCCGAATGAACTCAAAGCAACTGCTTGCCAAAGCCTGTGCAACTATGGAGGGTGCTCAGAGTGATGCCTCGCTGGCTACGTCTATGGCCATAGCATTGATGGACGTGAGTGATTTAAGTTTTTGAGTCTATCTGTCTGTGTTCAGAATTGAGTACCGCCCCCCCTCCCCCTTCAGATTTTCTCGGGTGGTCGAAATTGGTCCAAAAACATGGATTTGGCGAAAACGTTAGTCAGAATTAGAGGCGGTCCAACTTCACTCCTTGCCAGCAGTTTCAATATGAAGTCAGGTTCGCCGGACCAGATCGCAAGAACGAGACTGCTTCTCGAGATACTGGCTGTTTATGACGTGGCCGGTAAATTCGATCGAATTGCCTACCTCGCATAGATTTCTCACTCCTATCAATCCCACAGCGTGCTTGGCGAATGGCGAAGCACCAACTGTCCTGAATTCGACTTCGAATAGCTGGTGGTGAGCTTCTTTTTGACGTTATGCTGTGGTGCTTCTCCAACAGGTTGTGTAGGCTAGATGAGTCACAGGCGAATTTTTCATACGTAGAGCAGGTGTTTGGCATGTCACGAGCTTTCATTCCTGTTCTCGCAGAAGTACGTATTAGGAAATACTCCGCAGGCTTGGCTTGGCTCATGGCACACGCTCTCAATACAGATCACCTCGTTTGTTTCTCGTGTTCTTCACGGAACCGCGCGGATCTCTGAAGTTATCGGCGAGGGCAGTAGCAGCAGCAGTAGCATCGAGGCGGATACAACAGCACAGTGTCATGAGTACTACAGCCAGCTAGAGAATTGGGTGGATCCACGGGTGGACGCTCCACCTCGTGTCCACAGGGGAAACCGTATGTACCAGAAAGCCGCCCAAGTTGGTTACGAGATGTCTATATTTGACGGCACACGACTGATTATCACTCGGATAGATTCTCTTGCTCCGAGATGTACTTCACGCCTCGCCTGTGGACCCTTTAGTGCAGGCGTGTACAGACACGATATTAACTCTCGCTTTAGAATGCACATCTCAGAAAATGGGGGTCGAGTACGTCATCTTCCAGAACCCTCTTAATGCGTGCCCAACTCTCTTCTTCTATAGCTTGATTTGGCCCGTCATCATCGCCGCTTCTCATACATATGGCTCTAATCGCACGAGGGTAGCGCAAGTTTTCGAGGCCTTCAGGTTCGTCCAATCGCTGATCTATTCTTATGAGGTACTAAAACCCCTTATTTGTCATAGGACACAATGTGAGCATCCTTAACAACGTGTCTTAGTATGTAACATGACTTATCTACCCACAGGCTGTTATGAAATCGAAACGTCCGAACAGATTGTGCTTCAAGTAAGCCTTTTGTCATCACCATTGCCCCTTTTCACTTTAACTGAACTTCTTTCAGGTTTGGAAACGATTAGACCAGGGTTTGCCTGGTGCTGATTGGCGGACGGTCATGAAAGATTCGGACTTGAAGGTCCTTATTGTATAGTTATTTTATATTATCTGTGACCAGTCTCCTTTTCTTTTTCGTTCATTTTCGTTCATTTTTCATTTCATCCTCAAACGGTGTACAGATAGCCCTCCCTTCTTTTCCCCCTCGGAAATAGACTGTACTAATAGCTAACTCTGATCTACTTATATTTAATTACCACTGACACAGTCCTATGCATGTTTAGCTCTGCGCACATTGCTTTGGTGTTCATTCTGCAATAGCCTTTCATGAATATAGAAATAGCATGTTGATTATCCAACAGTCCCTAGATAAGAAAGTCATGCGCGGATCAGTGTGTGTAACATCAATCAGGTCGTAAGTATCACTTGGCTGTGATCAACGTTCATGGATGCAAGTGTATGTTGGCAAGCTGTGCGTGTCATTATCTCAAAAGGATAATAGGTCCCTATCATTCCATACTAGTGGTAGACATGTCACGCGGTCATGATTTTCGAGAGATAAATTTCCCAGACTTTTCAAGTCCCATCGATGGGATGCTACAGTGCAAGTGCCATGGCGCCAAATCTTTTGGCAGTGCACTAAAAGACGCCACGCAACGAAAAGGGGAAATCATGTATGCTTAAGGATGTGATTTGCTGGCCGGGAACTTGAAATGAGCGGTTTGATCGTCGTAACAGCCCCCAGTAACAAGAGCAAAAAAAATAAAACAGTTGATACAGTCACTGCAAGCCTAAATCCGTTCAGTGACCGGACCTATATGGTTATAAAAAGAAATACCGACATGAGTATTTCAAACAGAAAGGTACTGATTAGAACAATGGCTGCATTACTTCGATTTGGAAGAGTGTTTACGCCGTGAGTATCATGATTATCGATGCGGCCAGGTCACTGGGTTGGGTGGGCAAGTATAGGATAGATTAGAGAAGGTATGTCTCCAATTTCAGGCTACGAACGGCCACGCCAATCCACCCTGCCAAATATGCTCGAGGAACACGCATGGGTTCTAAACTGAATAGCCCACTCTTGTCCATCATGTCAGCCCCCACCCACCCAAGAGCACCCGGACGGATAGCTTTTACACAGTTGAGGGGATCTGGGATGATATCCAGACCATCTGATAGGTGGATGTCCGATCTTTCATGAATCAAAAAGATGGAGGGCTGTTCGATCGATTTATATGTACCATGTGCGATTATTAGAAACCGAGGACGTTCTAGTGCACGGCTAATAAGTGATCGTGGAGACGAAACGCTCATCCTCCGAATCGTACCCTCTTAGTCGTCTTCTGACTCGGAATCCGTGCATTTAACAGCTGCAGGCTGCGCCAATTAGCCCCGGAAACAATTACATATCGGTGCGTGTAGTAAAGCACCTGCTCAATTTAAATAATAATAAAAATGCGTAAAAGGGCGCGCGAGCTAATAGATGAGCCCCTTTTGAAATGCAGAGAGGAAAGACCTGTACAAAAATACGTTAAAACGATTACATGTTATTATTCTTCTAGACAGAAGTTAGTCACTTCCGGCGCACCGAGGAACAGGCTGGTTGAGGGGGGTGTAGACACGACTAATTGGCAAGGCCAATTCTGATCACTGGGCTGGTCTTGGCCTGTCCAGTTGAGAAATTACCCTGGCATCAGCTTCGTGATTATAATTTCGTCGCTATGTACTCAGCGAGGAAATGCGGCACACACCTCAAAGTCACGGCGGCCTTGGTGGTGCAACGTCATATCAAAAAATGTGGAGTACAAAATTGGATGTGAAACGGACAGTTTTGGACAAGCTCATGTCGCCGTGACGAAGAATATCTTGGCGAGGCGACGCACACCACACGAATTCGATATTTTTTTTAATGCAGCACAGCAGGTGCCAGGTGAATATCGTAAAGCAAGTCCTCGATTTAAAGGGGGGGCAGATCTATGATGTAAAAATCAACATTGCCAACGTGGAATGTCACTCTGACAGAATACTTCAAATCGGAAAGCTGAATAACATGAGAAACACCATGTACTTTGAGTCTTCAGCTTGCTACAGCGTAAGTCGAGCGATCCAGCTTGAATAGGAACGTTGGCCTCAAATATAAGATTATGACATGCACTTCAAGATTCACGGAAAATCGCGGGAGAAGCACCGTGGATAGAATAGATATAACCAAATTTGCTCTCATGACTAGAATTTTGCGTGTATATTCATTTTCTTTTCTTTACTATGCCATTACGGCACTGTCTCTGGCCCATCAGAAGACTACATGGAAGGTCATCTGAATAGTTTAGAATGAGAAGGCGCTAGGTCTTAACAAAGTTGGTTAGTACTTGAGAGAGTATCGTTATCAAAAAGGGGGAGAAGAATTCAATTTCATGATGGCCGCACCTGTTTTCGACCATGTTCTGGTCATTTATTCGTGCTGCTGGGATATTAGTTCCCCGCAATATCACACCAAGATAACAACAAAACATGCAGATAACATGCACAGAAACGGCATCTCAAGTACACGAACCTTGTTTCTCCAGGGCCGGTGGCAGGTAACATCGCCGATGCTGCCTGAAGGGAGATGCCGAGCGCCATGGCCTTATGACAGATGATTGGTTGTAGGATGTACCGTAGAACCTCATGGGTATTAAGAAAGAGCTTGACCTAGTGTTGAGCGGGGTAAAGACGCTCTTGCAGTGATCAAATGAAGAGCCTGAGTTAACGGCGTGGTCTTTGTGGCGTATTTTCGGTGATTGCAGCGGCCGTTTGAGACAAGGCCGACGATCAACTACGACCAGAGCTCTCTTCACTCAAAGTCAGGCTAAAACTTATGGATAAGACGCTATATCCGCCTCCATCTTCACCGTGTCGGAGACTTGATTGACATATTGGGGGTAGAATCAAATAGTGACAGTTGCTATTTGATCATACTCGACGTAAGGCCGTCCCATCTGAGTTTGCGCGGGTTTTGGACTTTTGTGAGAGCAATGCTGAATCAATACTGTAACTGTTAGGTGAGCTCGGATTCCCCGTACATGAGGCAAACACACTACTCGCCTTCTATCAAATGTGTTGTGAAGGTTGTCATTGATGGGAACAATACAGCCGGTGGTACGAAAGCCCCGATGAAGTGAAGGATGTTCATGACAGTAGCGCCCATTCGTGGATGGTCATTGAAGACCCACTGAATAAATCCACGGAAAATTGAATATCCAACATCGGAGCAGTTCGGTAAAGTATTAAAAAAAACATGGCGGAAGCGTAGAATCTCTGCTGAAGCAGCGTTGCAGCCTTCTGTGCCCGCCGACGTTATGTGATATTAGCTCACGATCGCGACCTTCATGTCGTATTCCGCCCTTGCACGCAAATCGAGCGTACACGGTGTTCACGGAACATGGAGTAAACTCTTGAGGGTCGGCCTGACATGTGGCAGTATTCGGATGGAGCAGGAACCCCCCAAGTGATTTTACAACAGAAGGTAAGCCACAGAAAACTGCCCTAATGTCATCATCACAGCAACTGACGTTCACCGGAATAAATCGACAGACAGATTGTGGAATGTAGAAGGAGCCAAAAGAGGGGTGCGTGGTTGTCTCCCCGTCGTTTTTACGCACTTCTGGTTTTTCCTTCGTGCCATGGCGGCTCGCCCGGCCCACCGGTCAATTTTTTTACTGTACCTTGACCCACTGTGCTGTTTCTTTTCCATTCATATGGCCATGAAAAGTAAGCGTAAAATGATTCGATGGACAGCCTTATCGTTCGTTGACAAGACCTGTATAGATATTTAGTGATCGCAACCCTGCACAGTATTAGTAGCGGGTCAATCAAACCTGTTTCGACTCATCGAAGCTGGCAACGACGGCGCAACTACTGGAAATGCATGCATTTTAGCTCACGATCTGCCATCGTCGTCATGAACTGTAGCTCACCCCCAGAAACATCACGAGCTCATCGCCATAGGCTATAGCTGTCGTTTCGTTCCCTCCAATCTACATGGTTTCATTGGCAAGCAACGGCGACTAAAACATATCGGGTGTGAACGTGAACGCCGCTTTACGTAATCGACCCGCAGTCGAAAGATTAGATTAGATTTCACACTCCAAGCCTCCACACATCGTGACTATAGTTACAGCCTTGTTGGGGTGAAAGCCTTTTGCAGAACACCTTCAAACCACATTACTGTCCACAGCTATCAATATAATGGGTGAGGCTGCTTCATTCATTCATATAGATCACAGGACTCAACATCGCATTCACAGCCTCTGAAGAGGAAGTCAACCTCGTCGCAGCGCACGCTCCACACGAGAAAGCCATCGAGGCCTTCAACCACGTCCTCCACACCATCAAACACGACCTCATCAAGACCCGGCACGATTGGGACAAGCACGACCCCAGGACGTTCCTGCGCGTCAAAGACCTGAGCGATGCCCAGCTCACGCACTTTAGCGTCGAAAACGACCTGATCGAGATACGTACCGGTGCAGTCAGCTATGGGACGATCATCCTGGGAAAGATCAGAATCCCAGCTGTCAATGATGCTGAGGGCCAGGGCTTCGTTCATGTCAGGTGTGTACAACGACCACCCTTCTTCCCCCGGGGGCCCCCCTATCATCACCATCCATACTCAGCCTGACACTGACGCTCTTGCTTATCGTGCCGTCTTCCAGGATACATGATCCCCCAAACAGGGTAAGTTTGATCTCTGTCTTTAATAGCGCCCCGGAAAGCGCTTCGCTGTCATACTTATATGTATAAGTGATTAGGGAGAAGAGGATGTGACGTTCCACTCTCTTCACATTGCAGAAGCTGGGTTAGATGCGGATGGTCACCCGCATATCTGGAAGGCCATTCAGCGGGCTGACGATCCACTCGCCTTCTTCAATATCTGATCGGTGGGGCCCTCGAAACCAAACAACCCCCCATTCATGAACTCATCAACCCATCCACCCTTTCGCAGGTTCGCAATTTCGGAGTGCAGATTCGGGGACCACGGTAGAAGGCGCGGAAGATGCATATGATGCGATATAGGAATACGTGAATACGATAAGCTAGTAAAGACTGATTGTACGATATAGCCACTCGACCTCGGCGGATCTATCTGGAAAAAATCGCGTTATCTGTCTATTGACTGCAATCTGTAAATCACCGAGAGTTCAGATATCCTCCTACCTCCCCCCAATCTCACATCGCCATCATCTCACATTAGGTCCACCATCGTCATGGCTCTATGAGATCCAGCCATTGGCAACTCGCAACTATCCAATCTACGAATCATGATCCATAATGTCCTGTCATGATGGGCGCCCATCGGTTGTATTGTGCTAAATCCTAGTACTAGTACTGACATACTAGCACTTGGCCAGCGTCTCCAATGGACCACCCCATTGACAGTTTACACATCCTTCCAGAACCCATCCACTCGAAACATCATGATCCTTCGCTAATAGCCACTACCATCGACAACTTCCATCCATGCCATCTTGCCATCTTTTCCCCTCCCTTACCTAGTCATCCCAGCGCTCTCTCGAGCTCAGAACCCGCGCTCGCCATCTATGAGGCCCATATGAGGTCCGGTCACCTGCCACTGCCATCCTGTAAGCTGTCAAACAGGCCCCCCATCTCCCAGATACCCCACGCCTGTCACAGCCCCCCTGTACGGTAGCAGTTGCAGTACTAGTCTAGTAGCAGATGGAGTTCCTCGAGTCAGAGTCAGGGAGCAGTGAGCCACACAAAGGGAATGCGCCGAGTCACATCATAAGATATGCATAAATGCACATTTATCGGATCCGAGTTATTGTCCAGTATAATTATAACGAGTGACTAACAAAAAGTACCACATCATGATATCATGCCGTCATGCCGTCGGTTTTTTGTCCTTTGAGAATCCCCGGGGTACAGCCATGGAGTATCCCCGATTCACCGGAAAATGGAGATACTAGCGCCCCCATCCTATAACGAAACAACTTCAAGCGCCCAAAAAGCATTCTAGTGTCAGAGCAGATCATATTGAAAATCCAGCTAACACGCAAACGGCAGCCCAAAGGCAAATTCTATTGGGTATATACGCAAATCGTACATGGCAAAATGTGTACAAGGTAGAATTGAAAAGGGGATGAGAAAGTGAAAGAAAAGGAAAGAGGCGGGGCAAGAAAAGAGTTGTTAACACAGACTCCAAAAAAAAAATTGATCGTTCAATGATAGGTATGCAGACGCCCCCTGCACTCCCCCCAAGCAATTAAGAAAACGTACTCGGACACGCTCAGCAACCTAGGAAGAAAATAAAGATAGTCAAGTGCATTTTCACACGCACGAACGCACAAGTACAGATAAGAAACAATGAGATGAGAGAGCAAAAAAAAAAAAAAAAAAAATAGAGACGAGCAGAGGTGGAGAGCATAGGGCATAATTGGGCATAGTTGACGGCCAGTTTGACAAAATTGTGTCGATAACGAAATAAAAAAGCGGTTTGACCAGCGAATCAACTCGGCACGAGCAACGGTAACAGTAGCAGCAAGTTCAAGTTGTCCAAGACGAGGTGTGAAAGTTCATGTTGCCAGCAGCGCAAGGCATATCCTCAAACCGAGTGGAACCACCCAGAGGACCGTAGCACGGCACACCAGAAAGCGGATCAAGCATCGCATGCGGCGTCGGGTACATGTACGCACCGTGGGCCAGCGACATCACCTTGTCGTTCTGCACAGCAAAACTGGCGAACTGACCGGGAGGCGGCGTAGGTACGTCCATGAAACTCGACATCTGAATCGTCCGGTCTCCACCTGAGGAAGAAGACTCGGTCGACGCTGGCGAAAAACTTAGTTCGGGCGTTGGTGGGATGGGCGTCTTGTCGTCGCTGACACTTGACCCTGCGATACTTTCCATAGAGGAAACGAAAGAGGGCGCGGGGGATGGCAGCCATGAGGAGAGGCCCATAAGTGACATATTATTGCTGTTGTCTTGACCGAACAGCGACCCAGCCGGGAGGGTCGCATGTCGCCGAAGTCCAGCATTCATCCCATGCGTCGGCAGCGATACGCTATTCCGGTCATGCCAGGGCATACTGGCCAGTCTTTTGTCCAAGGTAAGTTGCTGCTGCAAGAATCTTTCCACATGCGGGGGCCTCGGAGCGAACGACAGCTCGCTCTCACTCTTGCATTTCGAAATTGGGCGTCTACTGGTGGTGGTGGGTTGCACTGCTGGCAATTTACCGACCCAGAGGCGCCATTCGAGAGCATCACCCAGTGCTCGTTCACAGCGTCCGATCTCACGGGGTGGTAGACCCGATAACTTCGCCCACGCGCGATTGGAATAACACCGATCTTGCATGAACTTTGAAGCGAGAATGAGGGACGCGAGGAACGTGCGGCGGGGACAGAGAAGCGGGGAGGGAAGGGGCGGGAGCGGCGCTAGCGGAGTGACGTTCTTCTGCTTGCTGGGGAATACCTGACTTGAGCCCATTCCAGGCTGTGAAGAGGACATATCCATATCGAAGCTTTGAGCAGCGAGCCTTACGGTGTCCATCATGTCGTCAAGACATGTTGCGGCATTGATAAAAGTAGTTGATGTTCCTTCGGAGGCAGCGCCGTCGTCGACGCTGACCTCACCTTGAATAATCCTATCATCCAATTCCGGTTCTCCTTGCACTCCGGTCCCCGATCTTTCTCGACAAACGAGCTCGGGGACCTTTGAGCGAATGGCCTCGATATAGCATAATGCGGTCTGTAAGACACTTCCTGAGGTGCGGGAACGACGAAGGACTTCGTGTACAAAGCCTCTCATGGGCACGAGGTTGCCTCGAGGAGGCTGCGCGCCCGAGGGGCATTCTGACGATCGAAGAGGACGAGGGCCGGATGGGAGGTGAGATAGAGGGGGAGGCGATATCGGAGATGGCTGTGTGGTAGGAGAGATGGGAGAAGGGAGCTGAATGTTTCGTGGATGGTATGCAATGGCGTGTTTTTGCGGTGTTGAAGCGATAGCGTCGGAGGGGCAGGTGATGGCAGGTCGAGAGGTGAGGAAGACAACAGGTACGTCTTGGGGGTGCCATATGTCGCACAGAGTTCTAACGGCTTGGTCTGAGGCACGGGGTGTGGAATGAGAAAAGTAGGATGAGGAATGAAGATGTACTAACCGACTAAACCAAGGGCGTATTTTGATTTTTGTGCGTCGCGGAGCTGGCACTCGCGAGAAGGCTGAGGGTGATACTGAGGAGCGGAGGGAAGCTGATCTGGGTCTTGGTATGAGGAAGGGTGGGGAGGGGGAGATGATGATACAGAAGAGGCGGGAGTGATGAGATAGGAAGTGGAAGGAGAAGAGCGAGAAGAAGATGATGGCTGGAGAGAGGCATGATAAGGCTGCCAACGAGATCTTGTACGAGTTGCGGGGGTGCCGCGGTGGGCGAGAGAATGAGATACGGCGTGCATGAAAGTACTGAGTGGAGCGCAAGGCAAGGAGGGGAGTGAGAGAGTAGAGTATAAAAAGCTTTAAAAAAACTGAAATGAAGAGATTACTTAAAGTACAGAGTAGGACGCATAGGTAAGCTTTAAGGTAGAGGTAGTCGAGACGGAAACGAGGCTGGAAGTGAGGCTGGAAGAGATGACAGATTTGCGGGACGGGTGGGACAATCGGGGGACTGTGTAGGAGCACATTGCGACTGGTGAGAGTCGGAAGGACGGCTAAAGTCTGATGACTTTAGATGTCCTTTGTGTGAAGGGTCTTAGCGCAAAAGCGAAAAGACTGTGGAGGTAAAAAAGAGGCGGTGGAGAGATAACAGGGCTTTGCGACGAGCAGATGATCAACGGCGATGGTGTTATATAGGGACGGGGCAGTGGAACGAGAGTCGTCTAGGAGTCACTGGGTGTCAGGGACTCCGGACAGTGCGGTCTGGGGGCGTGGGTGCAGTCTGCACAGGATGTGACTCGACCACTTACTCAGACGCCCCTGTCTTTCTCGCTGTCCCCGTAGCATGTACCACGCACTCGTACCCATCTTCCTTTCTTTGTCATAGTACAGCATGTTGTCCTACTACTACTGCCAGTGCACTGCTATAGTCAGACAGTCGTTGTGATCGTCATGAATCCCCGGTGCTGCGTATTGCCTGTATTTTCGTCTACATGCCATCCTCGCTTTCTTGCAATCCATCACGCTATCGTCGCGCTACCCCAACCAACTCTCCATTTGTCCTTGGCATCGTTTTTCCATTTTCCATCTCAAAACTCTCACCCACACTCAACTCAGACTCTGTGCTCATTCTATCATACCAAACGGATCATTCCCTTCGATCACCATCCTTTGATGTTTTTAGGCCTGTTCTCTCTTCACGCCTCACCTCCTCAGCCCTCGGGTCTTGCACAAAGGGTCACCAGTCATCTGTCAACACCCTCCATGGCTATGGCTCTCAAAGATCTCAACAACGTCAACCCAACCTGCGTGCCTTTTTTACATTTCATTTCATTTTATTTTACAATTTCGCGATCAAAGCCGAGCTGCGGGAGCGTGACAGGCGGGACCCACCATTGCCTTTCTTGATCACTTCAACCCGGCCGACGTCGCGTGTCCGATTCTCAGCCCCAGTGCCCCAGTCCCAATCCCAACCTCAGGCTTCCACCCCCTATCCAGGTGTCCAGGTGTCCACCTCGATTTCTCAACTTGGCCGCCCTCTTACGGTGTGCTGTGCGTTCGGAAGGCCGCAAAGGGCGATGCTGGACTTTTCTTTACTCATCTTCGCATCCTCGTATACGTCCAAGCTTCCCCCCCCTAGTTGTAGCCTATCGAGATGTGATGTTGATGATATCTAACAGTTATCGCCCTTCAGTTCACGGCGTTGCCACTTCGATCGCCGGTTCATCCCTCTTCACTCCTTCGATCAGCTTCGATCAACTTCGCGTCCCCGTGGCCCCTATCTATTTGTGATGCCAGTACTGTACTCCGTGGCTGGGTGACTCGGCTTAGTGCTGGAAGCTTGAAGCTCGAGGCCTGGACGACATACATGGCAGGTCACCTTTCAATCTTACGTGTGGAATCTTCGATGATACGGCAAGACCAGAATCACGCCTCCATGGCTCAGTGATTCGGCTCGTGGCTTGAAGCTCAAAGCTGGAAGTACTTGACCTTCAAGGCCCTGCCAGAAGCCTGAACGAAGAAAAAAAAAAACTAGGTTGTGGCAGTTCCCTCGCCCGATCTTCGATGAGAGCAGACACTCGTTATCACCCCATCTCAGATCCCCCTCCCTCCGTGGCTCAGTCGCTGACTCGGGCTCAGGACCTGCGCGAGAAGACGAAAAAAGAAAAAAAAAAACTAGGGTCGTGGCAGTGACGGTCCCTCCCTCGCGCGATCGTCGATGCACGTTGAACGTTGCTCTCACTGGCTTGATAGGATTCAATTTGCGTGGTTGCTATCCATACTACTATCTATGGTACTATGTGATATGGCGCTATGTGCTGTGCTTGCCACACTGGTGTGTTTCTAGAAAGTCATTGTTGATGGAGGGGTTGAGAGGTAAGTACTTGGCTTTGTTTTTCGTTGCTACAAGTGAGTGACCTTGTTCGTATTCGTGTTTAGGGATATCTTGATCCTGATCCCCGACCCTGATTCTGATCCTGATTTCTGATTCTGGTATGGACTCATCAGACAGAGTAGGCAGCGCAGGGCAGACGGACCAGTCAAGACTTGCCAGACTGGTGCGTTCTGGAAAGTCACTGGAGATGGACGTCTGAGATGGAGGTGCGAGGTAGAGAGAGAGTGTGTGTGTGTAAGCTTTTCGTGACTTGGTCCAGGCAGGTTGGGCTCGCGAGTGTTGGTTGGTTTGTCGGGGGGATATATCTTTGATTCCGATGTTGATAACTGATTCTGGTCTGGACTGATTAATGTCCTTTGTCAGACCAGGGTAGGTAGGGAGGGAGGGTAGGGTGGATGGGTGAAGGGGCAGGGCGGGCGGTTGGCAGGGGGTGATGGACAACCGTCTGTCTCAAGGCCTCAGCCTTTGGGAGAAAGGTGTGCAGACACAGGCACGTGCCCCTCTTTCCCTGCTGCCCTCTTGTTTTTCTTTTCTTTTCTTCACATTGTTTCTATCTGGGTCACGTCATGTCGCGTTGCACTATTCTGATATTTGTGGTTCTGGCAGGCTTTGCAGGTGCGAAAAAGGGCAGTTTGACAAAACGAAAGTTCAAGACTCAAGACTAGATCCCACTTTCCTCTTGCTCACAAGGATTTGAGCTGCGCTGGTGGCCGCACTGTATTGTCATTTTCGCTCTACATCCAATTATCTACTGTATCAACCCTGCATGGCGGCAGCTGACACCTATCTAATCTAATCCTGTAAACACTCCATTTAGGTATCACCCCGCGACGCTACTCCCCCCGTCTCTTCCAAATGGCAATCCTTCTTGTCCATTTCCATTTATCTTGCTTCCCCCACATGCCCTCCTCCCATAAGCGAAAAGAACCGACGGAAGAGCCTAAATTTGGGAAATAGACTCATCCCGAGTCCGCATCTGAGCTTGTTTGTGGCTTGGGGGGTTTTCTGATGCGGCAGCGCGATGACTTGCGCGCGTGTGCGGATGCTTTGCTCCGTTTAGGAGGAAGACCATTTGGACGGTGAGGCTTTGTCAGTGGACCGCCTTGATCGTGCCGCTGGTGTACGCGGCACTTGCTGACTACGATAGGATCTGGCGAGCGGGTGGGTGAGTGCGCTTCGGTGCGGGGCGTGGGCGTGGGCGTGGGCGTGGGCGTGGGCGGGCTTACAGGTTGCTCTCAGGACGGCGAGATGGTTCCGGGTGAAGATATGCGTTTGAGCGATCATCATCCGCAGCTTGGTGGCTTCTCGGAGTTGAAGGAAGGAAGGTAGGAAGGAAGACAGGAGACAGGGGGAAACGTTACATCGCCACCATGCTATCGCCATCGGGATGCTATACGCAGCAAAAGGCACGGAATGCGGGGTGAGAGGTGAGTACATCCTTACCGATTCTACGCTCCAGAGCCGGGTCGGTATGTCACACAAACCACTTTGATGCTGTGCGTTCACTGCGCATGGGTGGATCGACCTGCGACGGGTGGGTGTGCTACGCCGGCTCTGCGATGTCGGTACGATGCGAGGGGCTTCTTGGGGAGGGATGGAAGCGGATCGTAGATCGGTGTGTCGGTATTCGGTGCTCGGTGCTTGATCAGTATGGTGTAGGCTTTTACAAAGGTTGCTCTGAGCACGCCGAGATAGTACCAGGTAGACATGTAGGTTGGGCGATCATCCGCAGCTGGGTGGGTAGTGCGTTTTCTGGTTTGAAGGATGGAAATTAGGGGGGCAGAGAGAGCGTTACATCGCGCCATGCATCGCCATCCAGGTAGCAGCAGAGACACGGAATGCTGGGTGCTGAGTAGTGAGTGCATTCGTACCGATCCTACGCACCAGAGTTAGGCTGGTATGTCGCACAGACCAATGCTGTGTGCTCACTGCAAATGGGTGAATTGACTTGATTGGTGTGCTACGCCGGCTCTACAATGTCGATTCGATGCGATGGGCCATGGGGGAGTGTTGAAGCGGATCCATGATGGATCGGTGTGTCGGTTCTCGCTCAGTACGATCGATGGCTATACGGTTGTACGGTGCTTGTGAAAATGCCCAATGATTGTCAATGATTCTATCTGTCTGGGGTGGTCTGTGTAGAATGTTCTGTCAGGTCGGACAAGGTGCTGCGCTAAACACGGCTAAGACAGACCGACGTTTTTGTTCGGTGCACTGCTTCAAGTCTGCATAGTGCTGGGTATGTACCGGTGGATATGTCACAATTTTTGTCAATCGCTTCCGAGGAATGGTTGCGTATTATGGAAGACCAGATACATTTTGATCAGCTCCGGCAACCCGCTGAGTGACTCAATGATCATATTTTATAGCAGATGTTTCATTCTTATTCGGGATGTTGGAATTATCTCGAGAAATGCACATTGACATGTATTGGCTGTAGTTGTAGCTATAGCACACATTCCCAAGCCTCAAACATCATCAGAATGCCAGTGTATTATAGCTGATATTGCATCATCATCGTGAATACATCTACCGGATCCTAGTACACGCATATGCCATCTGTCGTAGTATCATGACGGCCGTTCGCAGGATGTCAGAGAACACGGGGGGGATCTTGACTGCACCTGGCAACGTGACATTATGACTACTACTCCTACTATGGACGTGCGTACGGAGCATTCCCTTCTCTCCCCCTCTTTGTTCCAAAACAGTTGATAGATCTGTGCAGTGATATCTAAATCCTGTCGGCCGAGGCGAACGAGTATAATCATTTTGCACTAGCGTAACGAGTCATCGAGGCGCTCCGTTTTTTCAGATATGGGTCGCGGTGATGGGACTATCATCAAGGTGACCAACCGTTGCGTCTTGGTCGGGCCCGCCGTCACGGTGGCCAGGTCGTAAAGACAGTTGATGTTGACGTTGCTGTGACCCGTGCTAAGCGCCAAACACTGATCCTCCGAGAACGAGCTATGTAGCTGTTGTAGTATTTGTCCAATTTGACTGGTTCTGACGAGCGCAGTTTTTGTCTTTGCGTTTTCCCCGAGGGTCTTTGGACAGCATGTCGAGGAGATTGGGTAGATGCGGGTTCGTCGCGGTACTGCCTGAGGAAAAGGGGTGCTGTGAGCATTACGGTATGCGTTAACCATGTTCCTCTTCCACCCCTGCTACGCCCAGAAAACCTTGGGACGTCGATGTGACTAGTAGTCTGGTGCATCCAAGGGTTCCTACTATAGGGAATTGCGAATAGCTGCTCCAATTCGAGGGCGAAAGAAGACTGTTTGCTCCATCAATCAGACTGCGCAGTCAGAGAGCTCCAAACCAGGCATGGTCGGTTTAGTGGCTTTCTTGCCAGTGGAGAAGCTGATTGTTATTGCGAGAACGTGAATGGCGAGCTTGATTAGTCGAGAATGGAATTAGAATCGCCTATGTGTATTAATATATATGTTATCGTATGCGCAGTACCGAGTTTTTCTGGTCTAATGAGTTGGCAATTTTTAGAATGGGCGAGGCAGTGTCAGAAGAGGTCCATATCGTCGATGCTGTTATCATCGCACCTGGCTGTCCCCGGATAGAACATAGTGTACACTGTACAGACGATAAAGCTCGCTATCGAGCAGAGGTGCGCTCGCCGTTCGAAACAGCGAGAAAGGATAAGTGTGAGAGCTCCATAGTGATGGCGGCAAGGTAAGACCGGTGGCAACCAACCATGTGGTTTCTGATCTGGGTAGTATTCTAATATTGCTCCACCAAACACATCTGTGATGGGCAAAATGGTGCGCTAAAGGGCTCTGTTTTTCCTCCTCATCGACTTACTCTAGTCTCTCTCTTTTTCTTTCATTCTGTAGCCTAGTCCACACACCTTGCCATGAGGTTATCCACGTCGCTCTTTGCTATCCTTACCACCTTGACCGTGGCTGTCCAAGCCGGACATGTAGACGGTAACCCTTCTTTACATTCTAGGCATGCTCGAGTCGCACGTCGCGTTGAAGAGCGACGTGTTGATGAGAATGTCCCTAGGGTACGCAGCAGGAGGAGCTGCTCTGCTGGGAACTCTGCTGGGAACGGTGGTGGTGTGAGTTGACGTTTTCCTTGCTTTGATTCGTTGCGGGACATGCGTACTGATGGGTTATTATAATGGCGCTTTTGTTGCAGGTCAATAATGCCGCTGCGAATCCATCACCCTCTGCGCCGCCAGCACCTGCATCTACATCCACGACCTGGTCTGCGGCTCCTTCCCCCTCGCCCTCTCCTTCTCCTTCTCCCCCTCCTCCCCCTCCTCCCCCTCCTCCTTCGTCGAGTAGCGCACCGCCCCCTGCCTCTACGACTTCTTGGAGCAATAACGGTGGATCTTCAGGTGGATCCATTGGATCTACTGTAGCAGGACTCATCAATATCGCTGCTGGCAACTGCGGTCCCATCGGTGCTACATGTACGTCGATCATCCAGAGGACTCGTTATTTTACGATTTTAACACTTTCACAGTGGATATAACTGCCTCGAGTGGGCCCAACGGGAACATCAACTTCCTGAACTGTGGTATCGGTTCTGGTGGTTGGACCCCGCCTTACATCTCGGTCTCTGATATCATTACCGTGGAATTGGCTTCGGTAGCGTATGAACCTAATTCTGCGTTCTCGCCTTGCGCGGCATACGTGTCGACATTCGAGCAGTATGCCGGTCAATATGGGCGTCAGTGGTTCTCGTATCTGCGTTTTTAGTTATCATCTGACAAATTGTGTATGTAGTTCCTGCCATCTTGTTGGCGTCCTTCGCTATGCAGGAGAGTGGCTGCGACCCTAGCACCGTCGGTGGTGCTGGTGAGCAAGGTCTCATGCAGCTCACTTCAGACAAATGCACCAACGCACCTGGAGGTAACTGCCAGGATCCTGTATGTCTTTTTTACCACTTCTTGGGATGTATGAAGCAAAGCTAATGCGTTACTGACTAGGACTACAACATTCACACTGGGGCACAGTTCTTCTCCGATACCCTGAACAGCAACAACGGTGATCTACTTTTGAGTATTGGCCAGTACAATGGCTGGTTCCAGGGTATGACATACGTACGTCTATTTCTCGCTGCTGCGTGGTGTGTTGAAACTGAAACTGAAGCTCAACTTCGATATAACAGGCTGACGCCACTGCCGATCAGTACAGTGGGAACTGCAGAGCTCAGAACAACTTGGATTAGTAAGTAGTCCCATCGTACGATGATCTTGTTTGCTAAAGCAGATCTTGATTTTTCTAGCCTGCACCAATTCTTGAATGGCTGGTGCCAAAACATCAACGCTTACTCGAACAATCCTCCCCTTGGAGAATACTTTAACCTTAACGTGTGCGGCAGTAGCTGATCTCGTTACCCTTGAAACCTCAAGCAACCGGTCTCGCGTTGTCACGGCCATGTTTGTCCGGAGCGAGAATGGTTTTTTCAGATACAGTATACCTTATACCCATCATTTCCACAGGTGACCGCAGGTCACTGTCCCCTCGCTAGTTGTTTTTTTTTGTGGTTAATGCAACATTTTTTGGTTACGAGGACGAGGCTCATGTTCATTTTATATGATTGTACGAGTGGCTGCAATGTCAGACACATTCTATCAAAACTTGTTTTAACTGAGTATTTTCAGTATGCGACGTTCTCAGATCATGATCGCGCTCCCACGACCATCGTTTCCTTTTTTGCAAATTTTAGATTGTGTATCTTCAAACGCTTTCTGGTTGTCCTCTCGGCTATATCATAGGAACTCAACGATACACAGCGTACTATATCTGATAAACCTCAATTGTCGACAGCCATGAGCGACGCATCTTCATCCGTCCCAGGATCCCCAGGATCCACCCCACCTTCCTCCTTGCCATCGCCCGAAATGCAAGCCCTAAGTCTCAAAGATGTGTCAGACGAGGACAGAGAAAAGGCAAAAGAGCTGAAAACGGCGGCCAACAAAGCATTCTCGAGTAGGCATCATACCGTTCTTGTGCGTATCGATGCAGGAAATGTTAACCGCTCATCGTGTCGTTGCAACCTTTTATTGCAGACCATAACTTTTCAGAAGCTGTTAAACTGTACTCTGAGGCTATCGAACTGAATCATGCCGATGCGACGTTTTGGTGTAACCGTGCTGCTGCTCGTACGAAGTTGGAGGAGTATGGGTTTGCTCTCAGTGATGCAAGTAAGTGAAAAGGCACGAGGCCGATCAGGATACGCGTTTTTACAAGATTTGGTTCAGGTAAAGCCATAGAACTAGACCCAAAATATTCAAAAGCTTACTATCGGTGAGATCCCGCTCAACGTTATTATCTCTTCGTTTGACATCTTATAGCCATGGATGATCGTCTTCTTATCCTAAAGCCGAGCAACGTGTTATCTACAAATAGTGAAGCCGCAGCTGGCAGTAGCGGAATTCAAGAAGGTCATTGCCCTGGAACCGAAAAATGAGATCGTACGGTCGCAACTGTTGTCCACTCAAAAACTTGTCCGTAAAATTGAATTCGAAAAGGTTAGTATCTATCTTTAGATTTATTGTGTTGGTTGAATTCACGATGTCATGCAGGCAATTGAAGTAGAGGGTGAAAAGAACCCGATAGAAAGATGTACGGAGATTGTCGCAGAAGGTATGGCGAAATAAACTGTTTGCGGGAGTCACTTTAATAACTCGAGCTTGTTACCAGGAGGATGTGATGTTGAGAAGAGCTACGCTGGACCAAAACTGGATACTACTGAGGATGGAAAATATATTATGACACTGGATTTTATCAAGAAAATGATTGATTGGTTTAAGGATGGCAAAAACCTTCCTCGTCGATATGTGTGGGAGATTGTTCTTGGAGCACACTCTCATTTCGCTAAAGAAGAAAGCATGGTTAATCTCGATCTCGAAGATGGAGTGACTTGTGATGTTATCGGCGATGTTCACGGTGAGTAACCGCACGTCAGCTTTTGCTGTGTCGCTCTGCCTTACCGTTCATTCAGGCCAATTCTATGACCTTCTGAATTTGTACTCACTTACTGGCGAACCAAACGATAAACACTGCTTGTTGATGAACGGAGATCTTGTTGATCGAGGATCGTGGTCCATTGAGGTGATACTCACTGCCTTTGCGTATAAATGTTGGTGCTCTCTTCATCTCTGTTGAACGATGAGCTCTTACATGCACTACAGGGTTATATCCCACGCGTATGTTCATAAACCGCGGCAATCACGAGGCAAAAGACATGAATAGGACGTATGGCTTCGAAGGTGAAGCGAAGCACAAGCATGGAGAACAAACCTACAAGGTTCGTCCTACTTAATATAGAGCACAGACACTATTTGACATTTTAATCAAGCTCTTTGCATACGTTTTTACGACTTGTAAGATACCAGTGTTCATATGGAATGCTAATTAAGGACCTAATTTGCCCTCTAGTACCGCTAGCTACACTGGTTAGCGCCACCAAGCTGCCTGCGACGCCTGACAAGGCCGCCATTCTATCACCAGAAGGGCGAAAACGTTATTTTGTCGTTCATGGTGGTCTCTTTAGCAAAGATGGTGTCACTCTTGATGATATTCGCAAGATTGAGCGAGTTGGACGACAGCCCGGTCAAGAGGGCTTGATGTGTTCGTGATTTTAGAATTCTTTATTTTTTACTTAAAGCTGATTTTAATCTCATTAGGCGAGGTAACTTTAATCATGACATATCGTATGTGTCAATCTTTATGAAACCTGCTTTTAGCTTCTTTGGACCGATCCTCAGGAGATGCCTGGTCGCGGCCCCAGTAAAAGAGTTTGTGCAAATCTCCCCATGTTTTGCGTCTTTCTCATAAATTTCTCAGGGTGTTGGCATCGCATTCGGACCTGATGTCACTCGACGATGGTGTACATTGAACGGTGTCACTGGGATAATACGTAGTCACGAAGTGCGAGAAAGTGAGCCTTCGTCGTGAACTTCCTATATCAGAAACTCATGGTTATGCTAGATGGTTATGCGATCGAACATGATGGCCTGTGCACTACTGTAAGTAAATTCATAACGCTGCTATCAATCGAGTGTAATCACAATCCTACTTTACAGGTATTCTCGGCTCCCAACTACGTGGACCAAGTGGGTAACAAGGGTGCATTCGTAAGTAGCAACTTTGACATATTGATTTTCTTCGCGTATGCTGAACTTCACCAATGTAGATACGGATAGATTCTAGTGGTACACAGAAATACTTCCAATTCGATGCTACACCACACCCCCCAATGAAGCCTATGGCATACGCTCAAGGCGGACTGTCTAGTCTGCTAATGTGAGAGTCCGAAGTTAGGAAGGAGACGAGCGTCTGGAGTTTGCTTGCTTTCGTGCATGGTACTTGGGCACATAATATATTATATTTATATCTAGCTTGCAATTGCCTTCAAATGCATTACAACTTGTACCACGTCAATGATGTTGTTGTGTTTTGATCTGATGATAATCATTTCTTGCAATTGCCTGCCAGTCTTCCTGTGTTGCCACATTTTCAGTGAAGCTGAGAACGCTCGTGGGAAATATCACTCTCACCTGCTTTCTTGCTGAACGTTTCGCTCCTGGGTCAGTCACTTTGTAGCTCAAAATTACCAATGGACAAGACGAAATCAAAACTAGCCGCTTTTTTTGACAACGACGAAGAAGAATCTTCGTTCCCAGTGCGACGGATAGGACTTATTTCTACCCTTTTCACACTTACCAATCGCTTCATACATTAGCAAAAGACAGTCGATGACCAGAAGCTGTCTCAATATACGCAGGGAACCGTACGGAAATCGCGTCGAGAGAAAGAGAAGGAGGCTCTGGAAGCCAAGAAACGAGAGGAAGAGGAACATGCCGCCAGGGCTTACGCCGAGTTCCTGGACGCTTTCGAAGGCGACGATGCGAACAAGCGGAAATCAACCTCCAATTTCGTGAGGGCGGGAGGCGACTCGAAGGGCTCCTATTTGCCTCCCTCAAAGAAAACAACGGAGACCCCGTCACGGTCTACAGAATTTTTCAGAGAAGAGAGCAGCGGAGTGAGTTATTTCTTAGGTTTCGCCCTGACATTGATTGATGCATTTTGCCTACCTAGCCCCCTTCACCTCCACAAGGCAGCGCACCGAAACCTAAAGGAAAACGCGCTATGGACGCTTTTCTTGAAGAGATAAAGAGGTATTCACACATTCACTATCCATTTTCAAATTCGCTCAGCAACATAATTCAGGGAGCAAGCTCAACGAGAGGCCAAATTCTCTCGTCATCGTAAGATCTCTCAAGTGGCCTCTTTTGTAGAACTGTTGGCTCACTGACCGAGCTATCATCCAGCTCATGGCAGGTCTGTGACTGCTTTAGCAGGTGCGAATATTCGTTTTCTTTATGCTACTGGTTTACCGAAACGGAAACATAGCCTATGAAGGTCAGAGTGGAAGTAAAGATCGAGGAGACCCAGAGGTATGTTTGTAGTAGTACACTGTGTATACATCTTGATATGCCTCCAGACATCCAACGTCTTTGTGGCAAACTTGCCCTCCAACGTTACCGAACAGTCTCTGGGAAACTTTTTTGCGCGGAGTGGTCCTGTTGGTTCGGTAAGTTAAAATGTCCTATACTTTTTGACTTTTCTCATTGGCTGCAAAAGGTGAAAATCATGTGGCCTCGTGGCGATCCCACGGTAGGGCCTGGAGGAGACATGACTACGTCTCGTCGGAACAGAAATAGCGGTTTAAGTGGTTTTGTTTCGTTTATGAAGCGGAAAGATGCAGAAAATGCTCTTCGCGAGTTTGATGGATATGACTGGAATGGCTCGGTTCTACGTGTGGGATGGAGTAAAGCTGTTCCTGTGGCAGCTAAGCCTCTATACGGTTAGCCAGCGATTTATTGCCTTTTCAAATACGCTGACGCTGTTACAGTCGCTCGACAGTCTCGTTCTAGATCAAGGTCACGAGATCGCCAATTTAGGAGTAGAAGTAGAAGCAGCCACGGGTCTCCTTCTCGTGAGGGACATTATCGCTCGTCTCGACGTTCTCGCAGTCGAAGCCGTTCGCAATCGCCCTATCAGCGTCGTTCATTTAGTCGGTCTCGTCCTTATGGTAGCCGCAGCCCGTCCCATCGGAGGCGGTCTCGTAGCTTGTCTAGAGGTCGTGAGGATGATGAAGCTTCAGCTGTCACCGATACTTTTATCCGTGCTGTTGCCGCTGAAGTTAAAGGACAAGGTCCGAAGTATGAAGCAAACTTACGAGAATGGGAGCAAGACAACCCCAAGTACTCCTTTCTCATCAGGAGGAAGGTATGTAATTGTGACTGTTGGATTTTTTTTTGTGGTTGATCCCGTATTTGTGATTTATAGCATAAACGACATGTGTACTACAGGGGACTTATTGAGCGAGAGGACATTGTGGATCCTGAGTTTAACGATGAGGTACCAGTCCCAAGTGATTTTGCGGCCTGTGATTATCTGAGCTCGTTTTATTAGGGATATAATTCAGCTTATTCCACCGACTCTGCCGAAGAATCTGAACAGGAACGCACCCGGAAGAATGCTCTAGGGAAACTTGCTCGCAAGCGATTTGAAGCTATGCTTCGTGGACTGTCGGGGAAGCGTGGTGAACTGGCTCGCTGTATGACTTTCAGTTTGGAGCACGCAGAGGCTGCTCGTGAGGTAAATATTTTCCAGCAGCTACTATGATATTTCTTGCTCATTTATTCAAGATTTGTGACATTATTGTTGCCTCATTACTCGTGGACGGAACCCCTGTCCCACGGAAGGTAGCCCGGTTACACTTGATTTGTGACATTCTGCACAACTCTGCTGCTTCCGTTCCGAGTGCATGGAAGTTCCGTCAAGAATTCCAATCACGACTAGGCATCGTGTTCGATCATTTGGCCTCAATCTATCATTCCTTCCCAGGTCGTATCACTGCTGAGACATTCAAAAAACAGATAACTTCCGTTGTTGACATATGGGAGGACTGGATTGTGTTTCCCCCTGACTTCACGTCGGAATTACGAGCCAGACTGGATGGCACAAGCCGTTCAGACGCCCAGCCTAAAGAAGAAGCAGACGATCTTGAAGTCTCAGAGTCTAAGGAAGTATATACTTCCAGGTTCAAAGCAAAATCATTTCAACCTGCGCAGGACATTGTCGAACCTGCTGTACTTGACGTTCCTGGTAAAGATAACAAAGTTGGTGGGGAGCCTATGGACGAAGGAAGCGACATTGACGGGGAGGCCATGGATAATGTCGATGGAGAACCATTGAACGATGATGTGGACGGTGTACCCATCGACGATATCGACGGCGCGCCGATTGATGATGTTGATGGTGCCCCTATTGAAGACATGGATGGTGAACCAATGGAGGAGGATGAGAATGTTGATGGTGTTCCTATGAGCATCTGATGCTAATTGTTGTTCATCGTGGATACGGGACGGGGTCACTGCACTTCTTTCTTCTCAAACTTTTAATTTCTCTCTACTCGTATTGTCAAGAACTCAAACGGCTGTCGCCCAACACCGTGTAAAATCCTTTCGCCTTATAATTACTATGAATCTTCATTTGTTGGACAATTTGCATGTCACAAGAGGCTTGGACTGTCAGAATATAGTAGCCCCTTGAAGCTTTGAATTGGTGTGAGGTGGTCATAGTATTGATGCATTCCGTTATAGAATTATAATTGCTGTGAGGTGTGCGTAGCGATGTATGTAACAAGCATTGAATCCATGTTTTCCATCCCATATTTCATCCCTAGATCATTAATACAAACAAGCCTTTCAATCGTATTGCCGACGTGGAGGGCGGGAAGAAGCCATCTTAATAATAGCCTCTTTAGCAGACTCAACAGCCGCTTCAGAACCTGGATATTAGTTTAGCAAGCTAACAACGACAGTCACAGTCTGGACGTACCAATGATAACAATAGTGCTGTTCTCTCGGCTAACCGTAATATCTGCTCCAGTTTCATTACGAAGACGGGTAACATTTGCACCCTTTGAACCAACTATTCTGGGGAACGTGGAACGGTCAGGAAGGGTGAGGAAACCAACTTGAGACATGCTCTTGGCCTGCTCAATGGCTTCCTGGATTGCATTTTGAGCACGTTCTAATCCAGCAGAGTCCCTTGCCTTCAGAGTCCAAGTAGAGTCGCCTTCTTCTGCATCTTGGTAGTTCGGCACCGTTTGCCAGATATTTTCTGGGGCTGACTCCTCCTCAGCATCATCGATACGTGCAGAAGTAGATTCAGTCAGGACGGGACGAGTGGGAACGTATGATTTTTGAGGGTGGGCATCCTGATCAACCTGGACGCCGTAAGATCGTAAGGCGCGGAAGAAGCTACCCTGCTGTGAGATGACATGATGGTACTTGAGAGGAACGGAAACAGTCTCGCTGACACCTTCTGGAGCGGGAGGCTTGATCTGAGACTGCACATCTCGTCAGTGCAAGCTCGCCAACCACATGATAGGGATACCTACTTTCAGTTCCTCAATAGCCGTCTCACACGCCGCACGAGGACCGGAGACTTTGACGATATTAGCAGCGTCAGTTTCCCCTACATCGGCAGCATTGTCGGGTTCCCCAACTTGACTGTAAGAGCGCGATCCAGGGAATTGGACTTGAACGCCATGTTTGGCCTGAAGATCGTTCAAGTGCTGACCTCCTCTTCCGATCAGGTTGCGGTGTTGAGAGGCAGGGATGTCAACGGCCATTACAACGCGGTCTCGCAGGGTGGTGACGATCTTCTCCAGCTCGGCCTTAACCTTGTTGACGAGTTTCGGCTCTCCACGAAGACGGACTTCATCGGAAGGTTCACCTTGACGAGGGCTAAGAAATTGAAGATATAAGATAAGATAATCGACAACTAAACCAAATGAGACATACAATCTGACGAGTCCTGCCTGAAGCTTAGGGTCCGACGGACCACCACAACGACCAATTAACTCCTTGAGACCTTGACCACCGGCTCCAATAATCGTACGATGGAATTTCTGCTCAATCGTGAGAGAAGCCGTAGTCTCCTCACCGACCTGATCCGCAATGGCTGTAATAGACGTCTTGGCAGCGGCAATGGCCTTCTTCGTTCCACGGACTGTGATCTGAGTTAGCGTGCCAGACTCATCAGCGGCTTTGTCAACGTCAATCTGGGCACCAGTATCGTCCTTGATCTCGTTGATAGTAACACCACCTTTGCCAAGAATGCGCGCAACAGACCGAGTGGGAACTGTGAATTTGAGAACATTGTTCGACTCCTTCTCAAATTCAACGGCGTCAAGTAGCTCGGATTTAGCCAAGGCAACACCCTTCTTGCCACCTTTGATCAGAACCTCGTCAGACTTTAGCTGCTCGCGAGTTCTGTTTTCGCTATTGTCTGCCGACTGGCGAGGGAAAGTGATCTTGACAGAATACTTTTCTTCCAACCTGATTGCATATTTACCGTTTTGCCCGATCAAAGAAGAGTGATACTGGCTAGAAATCTTGAGGACCTCAGAAGTTTCGTCAGCCTATCGAATAGAATTAAATCAGCAGCTTTGACTTTACACGATGAAAGAACCCACGAGACGCTCGACTTGAGCAATGATTCGCCTCTTCGCCTCTTCAACATTTTCTTTCCTGCCAGTAATCTGCACGTATTTATAGCCTACATCACGTGTAAGGTTGCGCGTACACTTACTTTGACCTTTGACTTTTGGTGAGCCTTCTTTTTCTTGCCATTTTCCTTTTCCTTCTCGTCAACCTCATCCGAAACGTCGACTTTCACACCGAGAACGTCACGAAGCTTGTTAATGCCGGATCCCTGAGCTCCAACAACGCGACCAACGTATTCACGCTCGATGTCGAACTCGGTGGACTGTTCACAGGTATAAGAGACTAATAAGATCTAAATCATTGATGGAGAAAACCCACGAAGCTGTTTACAATCTCATCATTCTTTGCATTTTCAACGATTTGAAGGATTTCAGCGACAGCGCGGTCGACATCGGCGCTAGCTCCACGGACCAAGATAACGTCCTCCGTAGAACTATCGCCAGCCTCGGCACCAACCTTGACTGACAGTGTTTTGTCTTCACCGATAATGCTAAACAAGTCCTACGGTGAGAATTTTCTTGCGAGAAACATCTCACGATAGACTACTTACGAATTAAGAGTGGTACCTCCAGTACCAACAACTGCTTCATGCCATCTCTTCTCGACAGAGACGGTTTGACTTTTCACGTCAGCAGCATCCTTGGCTAGCTTCAGCAGCTCCTTGGAGACTTCTTCAAGGTGCTTCTCTTTTTCGACGGGAGAGAGTGAGGCAGAAGGCGACGAAGGATCGTAGACTAATAAGACCGAAGATTCCTCAGCTGTTTCAGCAGGGAAGAAAACCTGGACGTTGTGCACTTCGTGGAATTGCTTCAACCTACAAAATGTGAGCCTCGCACTATCAATTTACAGCGCATATACTTACTTCTTAGCGTTCTTGCCTATGATCACGCGATGAACAATCCAGTCGATGGATAATTCCCTCGTACCACCAATGAGTTTGCCGATCAATTCAGAGACTTTCCTGACAACAGCGTCAACCACAGGTTTTTCGCCGACGATGTCGATGTTGAGAACCTGAGCCTGAGCCACAGTCGCAGCCGAAGGAGTGAAAACCGATACACCAGGGTGCGCAGCGCTCAATGTCTTTGGGTACCCGATGCGAGTCATATACGTTAACAGTTGTTTGGAGAGTGAAATGGGGCCCGGTAGAGGGAACTCATGGATGTACTGCGAGTTGGCCTTTTCCATAACAGCACCGAGACCGGCAGGTAAGTCCTCTCCTTTACCCCAGACAGTTACTTCCTCCGAAGGATCATCGAGTTGAGCGACCACGACCGAACATTTACTCTTAGCCATGATTTCATCGATAGCTTTACCGACAAGTAAACGATGTTGGCGCTTGGGGAGGGCAATCTTGAGTGATGTTACACCTGTCTTGAATGTTTCAACCGTGTTTCTGATGGACTCAACGACACGAACAACACTCTCCCGATCACCGCTGACAGTAATTTCACGCTCAGTACTGTTCAATGCCAAGTTGACGTCTCCACCTTGAGCTGCCTCCATAAATAGAGGGCGGCGAGCGGTAATGAAAGGTAAGATGTGGGCCGGAATGTCACGGACGCGTTGGGTTGACCTAGATGTCCTGGAGGAAATGATTTCTTTGAGCAAAGACTCAGCTTCGTATGCCAGAGGTTGAGGACCGGTGAGAGTAACTGGGACGGTAATTTCGTCTTCGTCGTCCTCGTCAGCGGGTGTAACCTTTCCAAAAGCAGCACCGTTGGTGTGACCGTTAGTGGTAGGAACCAAGTTCTCCTTGCGAGGGATATCGACTCTAACACCAGTTTGATCACGAATTTGCTTTAGTGTAGCACCTATAGCAGAGGGTTGAGTATAGACCACGATATAGTCGAAGATAAAGCAGACCTTTCGGACCGATTATAGCAGCAATAGTTGAGGCGGGAGCATTGAGAACCAAAGTGATCTATACCATTTTGAGTGATCTGCACAAAAGTGAACGGGGGAAACTCACGACCGGGCTGAGAAGAGCCAAGAGACTACGTTTAGCTTTGTCAAGGTCCTTCTGAGAATCAGCTTTCATGTGGAAGGTCGTTTGACGTGTCTTCTGGTTTGTAGAGGCCTCGAGCCTGACTTTGTATTTAGTCATGACCTGCTTCATAACTTCGCCGAGGGTAATGGGCTTTCCATCTCTACCTGCCGAGGAAAGGTCGATAGCAGACAATGTGAATGTGTCCACAAACACAGGCTGAGACTTGACGTTGGCTTTGATACGAGGGCCTGAATCAACACCCCACGCAGACCTAGTGGGGGCACCGGCAGGCTGAACAGAAGGATTGAGTGATGGGAAAGACAAGTGCGAATCCGTGTCCAGAGCTTCCTTTGCCGGTGCGCTAGTACGGGGTTGAGCAGGTGCATCGACCAGAGACGGGAAAGGGTCAGGAGCCCCTACAAATTCGTGTTGTTTCTATTTAATATTGTCAATATGGGTGTCCTATACCTCCGTGAGGTGGCAGACGGACCTGAATATCAGCTGCGCTCGGTGTGGGGGCCATATTGAAGATATATGCGGGTGTCCAAGACGAGAAACCTTTGACGAAAAATACCTGAGCGACGAGTTCCAAATAACAAAACTCAACGCGGGACACTTGGAAAAAAAACAAGAATGAGAAATAATTGAAAAGAGCAGTAGACGTGTCCTCCCCAAATGGTTGGCTCGCCTAATCGACGTGGGAGCATGTTAGGTAAACCAACCGACGGCATCCCAAATAAAAACTACAGTACGCTAGGATGGGATGCCGTCGGTTGGTTTACCTAACATGCTCCCACGTCGATTAGGCGAGCCAACCATTTGGGGAGGACACGTCTACTGCTCTTTTCAATTATTTCTCATTCTTGTTTTTTTTCCAAGTGTCCCGCGTTGAGTTTTGTTATTTGGACTCGTCGCTCAGGTATTTTTCGTCAAAGGTTTCTCGC
>NW_006763295.1:682856-882734 GCF_000218685.1 Serpula lacrymans var. lacrymans S7.9 | reverse complement strand
ATAAAAACACAAGAGCAACCAGCATAATATCAAAATTCTCGGTCTATGTCTGGGCGTTGTCCACCTCGATCGACCTCTCGCGCAGCGTGCGACCTCCTCTTCAATATTTATCGCACAGACTCTCTCGCCTCTCTCAGAGCCCAACTAAATAATCCTCGCTTCATATGCCTTTTTCCGTCCCGTCGTCCACCCGGGAGACTTAAACGAACGCCAAAATTCCCCCATGAGACCATCCTATCCCCACAATTCTACGCTGCCATGTTCCGTCTGTAAAGCATTTACTTCAAACATTTGTGCTGCTGAACTTGTGTGAGCTCACACACCCTGCGGCGCTATCACGGTCGTCGCCTAGCTTAACGTCACAACGACTGCGGTGGGTTTCCTTTGATGCTTGGTGAGTTGCTCAGTTGTCTGCTTGTTCTTGGGACGTACGTATAAAACATAAAACAGGTCATTCTATTACATCGTCAGAGTCGAATCAATCAGTCGTGGTCAGTGTAAGTTTTCACGTACCAAAGTCTCACGAAAGCTTCGCGGTCGAAAGGATCCACGGTAACGTGCCATTAAGGGCACTACCCACTCATGTTTAAGCTCCAACTGTGTTTCGAATTTCATAGCTGGGATACCTCACGATGTGGCACGATCGTTCACAACTGCAGTGCAAGTTGTTGCGTCTACATGTTAATCGAATGTTGATCGGCAAACAACATCGTGCTACTACTTGAAACGCATTACACGCCTGGCCATCAAAAATACTTTGGTCGCTTGTTCGCCGAAAACACCACAATCGATATCGTACAACCCGTCGTAATATAATACGTATAAAAAGACAACGGCGGCTACTCCATTCACATTTATTTTCGGCCCTTGATCAAGAAGACTTTCACCAGCCCATCTGCTCCAGGGTCCATCCGTTTACTTTACCTTGTGCATCTGCCTTATTACATAACCTTTCGCCTCGATCAAGGCTGCTAACCAGCGCCACGTCCTCCGGCGACAACGTGATCAACTGCATAGGTAGGGCCCTCAATATTCAAGCGGAAACAGAACTGAGGCATGCACTCACGGTGAGGTTGTCCTTTTGTCTGGAGGCATCTTGACTCTTGGGTATAGCCGCGTTACCTCTGGCTACGTGCCATGCAAGGATAACTTGAGCAGGTGAGGCATTGTACTTCTTTGCGAGTTGGTTAATAGTGGGGTCTCCCCGTACTGTGCCATATCCTAAAGGTACTATGTCTTTAACATCGCTTTATAACACGTTTTGTAATTGACGTACCCGTCGGGGTATAAGCTGTCAGATAAATGCCCTTGCCCTTGCAATACTCCAACAGTTCTTTTTGAGCAAGATAGGGGTGTAATCTAGGTGAAAGCTAAGGATCACGTAAGAAAAAACTAAAATATACTCACTCGACCTGGTTTATGACAGGAATAATTTTAGCGGTCGTTAATAATTTCTCTATGCTTTTTATTAGCAACGAAAATCAGCACAACACCTAACCATGATCATTCAGACTCCGTGCTTACTTCTTGATAGAGAAGTTGCTGATGCCAATAGACTTGGCTTTTCCGCTAGCAAGAACCTGCTCCATGTCGGCCCAAGTCTCGTTAAAAGTAGGGCTATCCACCGCCTTCAAGGATCCATCTGGGTTCTTAGGATCGTCATCGTCCTCTATACCATGTAAGTTTTATAATTTTGATACCTTAAAGTGAAACTACCTTGGTAGGCTATGGTTTGAGGCCAGTGCATAAGGTACTGGTTTGTGGTACGTTCAGCACGCATAGACATTTTAAGGCGAGACTTTATAGCGTACCAAGTCGAAATAATCCAGTCCAGCGTTAGCCAAACTCTCGTCGATAGACTTGAACACTCGTCCTGGATGATTGTAACTGATCAACGCAGTTTGTGAGTTTATGATAACACCTAGCATTCGAGAACAGCCATATATCAACGTACGGAAGTTTAGTGGTCACAAATATCTCTTCTCGAGGAATTCCCGACTCTCTTATGGCCTTTCCAACGGATTCCTCCGTCCCTAAACTTCTGTTCAGTCACAAACATCACTCATGAGCAACCTCTTACTAACCGTATCCGTAAGCCGTATCCAAATGCCTGTATCCAGTCTAAAGAAGGCACACGCTTGCATCATAAATCAATGGCACGCAAAGTTGACACGCTTACTTTCAGAGCAGCCAAGATCCAGTCTTTTGCCGCCGCTCGTGTTTCCAAAGTCAAACCACCCCAACAACCAAGACCTTTGACAAGTTTACTTTGGATGCGTGTGTTTGTTTTGTCAAAGACATACCTATTGCTGGTATAGTGAGACCATTGTTAAGCTTCAACAAGGGAATAGACGACATTGTGGCCAAAGGATAGAATCTTCACTGTAGTCAAATGGATTAGCGCTGCACCACTCCTAACGACATCTACGTCTACCCTAGTACTCACAAGTGTTGCGATGAAAATCAAGGTCTCACGAGCTTCCGTCGCAATCCAACGTATTATACTACACCAATGGGAACGCGGACCGAGCTCAAAAGCGCTCATCATAGATAGACACTATCTCGTGACTGCCCATATGTTCCAACTCTCCAGTATACTGCCTTGTAAGTCAGTGGCGCATCTCTAGAACAATTAGCAGACAATTTGCCGTTGTGCGCCATGGCTCAATCATGCAGCCACTTCCGAAGATTTCCCGACGTCAGATGAACCTGACCTGCTCCCCTCGTTTGGCTGGTATGACCACGAAGATAGCTTTTTTTGTAGAGCACTATCTGGAAAACAATGTTAAGTTATCGTTCAATTTTTGCAGAAGAGTCAAAGCGTACTACGACATCCTGTAGGAAAAAAATTGGGCATGATTAGTGAGAAGATACTCATTAGGGACATGTTTTGAAGGAGTTTTCTAATGCTTCTCAACTTACATGAAAGAAACTGCGATGGGATTCTCATGGGGTAAAAACCTGGGGTATCTTGATATCAGCTGGACGTCATCTGCACGGGCGCGAATAAGCTATTTAAAGACTCAGGTCTGAAGGACCTAGGCTTGTCGACTTAGCCGTTGATCGAAGTCATGGTAAATGTCAACTAACTCATCGTAGCACGATATCCGCAACAGCTCATACACAGGGCATTGGTGCGGGCAGCCTATGAAAGGTTCTCCCTTGAACACTTCTTTCGAGTTTGCCGTCGCAGTAAATCAGAAAAGTTCGTTCCTAAAAAAGGCACGTCCGAGTCAGTAAAAGAAAACTGTAACATGTTGTCAGGATAATATGGTCTTTGAGAACGAGATACAACACAAACCTACGAATGCCATACGTGAAGCTTGTAAGGCTGTATTCCTGTATATCGATACAAGCACGGTAAGCTCGACCCTCGCCATTGTCACGAGACGGAAGAGGCAGTAATACACGCTAATGCAACTGCGAATAAGTCCGAAAAATCTCGCTATGCACACGTCCGCCCCTGAAGATGGAGACAATCCCTGGGACGCTGCGAGAAGAAACGGATGTACGGCCGTGAATCGATCCAACCTGACCATAGCATGTATGAGTTTTGACCAAACTATATACGGCAGTTATCAGAAGAAACTGTTTCTAAGTCGAGTCGGATCAAGAGGTGGACGTCGTGGAGGACACCAGTACGTCTCGCTCGGCTTGATTGGCCATCTTAATCTTGTATTACCATAAATGGAAGTCTGCATGCCGAGGGAGCTGACCTCACCGCCGGCAGCAACAATTTCAGTGTCAGGTTCAAGACAGTTGGTTCTTTGTGTCTGTAATACACTCGGTGCGAGCCTTTCACCGGTAAATTGCAAGAAACTTACCACAAAGGGCACTAAGCTTTCGCCGACCGACGCGGTCTATGATTAAGAACATGTTGTAATATGCGAAGATATAAAGAGGTCCTGCATGGTGAGACATTACAATAGGACTTCATCGCAAGGGCGTATATTCTCTAAGACAGGTACGGTCCCACGAGCGTGCTCATTTGAACTACTTTGAAAGTTCAAATAGGATCATCTGAATCACTTACTTTTTACAGCGAAAATGGTCAAACTCACTAAATTTGGATTCTCGTCCACGGGAGACGAAGTTGTACAAACCTTTCCTGACAGAGTGAAAGGAAAAATCAGTACGTGCGACTTTCAACGTCTATTGATGTTTCAAAGAACATATTACTGACCTAGAACAGTTGTCATCACAGGACCAAGTCCAGGTGGTATTGGTGCAGAAACGGCTATATCCCTGGCCAAGGCCAGTCCAGCTCTACTCCTCCTCGCAGGTCGCGCCGAGTCGAAGATTTCTCCACTTATCCAAGAGATTCAATCAAAATATCCAGCCGTTGCTACCAAATTCATCAAACTAGACCTCGGTTCGCAAGCTTCCGTACGCTCAGCTGCAACTGAAATCAACAGTTCTGTGGAGAGGATTGACATCCTGATTAATAATGCCGCAGTTATGGTTTGTCCGTATGGAAAGACAGAGGACGGAATTGAAACCCAATTCGGGACAAACCATATAGGCCATTTCTTATTGACGAATTTATTGATGAACAAAATTTTGAACGCGGGGCTTGGCGCTAGGATTGTGAATGTATCAAGCTCTGCACATAGATCGGGAGAAATGCGGTTTAATGACTGGAATTTTGAGGTAGAGTCTGCTCCCTTGAGTAAAAAATATTTCCTTGTTTCTGACGCATCTTATATCAGGATGGGAAAGTCTATAATGAATGGGAAGCATACGGCCAATCGAAAACTGCAAACATACTTTTCTCCGTAGCTCTTGCCAAGAAACTGAAGAACAAGGGCATTTTTTCTTATTCGCTTCATCCAGGCTGTAAGCAACTCTCAGCATAACTCGTAAAATTTCTCCTAAACATATTGACACCGGCTTAGCTATTCGCAGTGGCCTTCAAGTCTACGTAACCGACTCCATTCTTGCAGATGGTCTCGCACGCGCTGTTGCGGCCGAGGCAAAAGCAGGTCGAGTTTTCGAGAGAGCTCCGCAGAAGACAACGCAGCAAGGTTGCTCTACAACATTGGTTGCTGCTTTGGATCCCGCGTTAGAAGGCCATAATGGCACATTTTTGTGGGATGGTGATATTGCAGAAAACAAGCCTCCAGAAGGGGCCACAAACGAGGAGAATGCAGAGAGACTATGGAAACTAAGTGAAGATCTTGTAGGCGAGAAGTTCAGTATCAAAGATTAGTGCACCGTCTATATTGTAAACAATTAAATAACTACACGCTGTAAATGCATAGTTCAGTTCATAAACGCGCCTCAAAAATGTTACTTTGAGTCAACGTCAATTAATAAGGGTGTTGACACCGGCCTTCAGGTCTACAAGACCCCAGCTATACTTGCTGACGGAATTGCTCTGGCTGTCGCCAATGAAGCAAAACAAGCGGAAGGATCAAGAGACACGACGTTACTAACAGGTATTGGGCCCCGTACTCGAGGCACACATTGTCACATATTGTGCGAACTGAGCGAACGGTTAATAGAGGGATGCCTTTGCTTATTCGCTGCATCCCAGCAGTTAGTAAACATTTCATCGTCACCTTCTGGGTACTCACTAACGATGTCCATGCAGTTATTATGACTGGTCTCCAAGTCCATATGAACGATGGTACTGGTGAAAGGCTCACGCTTTCCTGACGGCTGCTGACAAGGAGATTTGACTACCATACACTCCAGGGCCACCAAAGCTCTGCAACTGGGTTGTTCGACGACTCTCATTGCTGCACTTGGTCTGTCCCTCGAAGTTCACAATGGTGCGTTTTTCTGGAAGTTAGATATTGCAGACCCTCTCCTGCCCACCTACGCTAGAAGTGAGGAGAATTCCGAGAAGATACGGGTTTTGAGCGAGACATGAAGAGAAGTTCGTGATGAGATAAAAGAGAGCGGTGCTCTATATCGAACATGTATTAGCAAAGAAATTTGATTGGCAATCTTCGCTGTCGTACATGCGTCCGACCAAACATTCAAAATATCCCCTCTGGCAAAATTACTTCATTATCATACGAATCCCAGGCCAATTAGGGTCGCTCGCCAGTCGTATAAATTTCAGGCACCCGTCATAAGAAAAACGCCATTGCCAAAATTGTTCCTTATACAGGCAGAAACCACCGGATTCAGCGTGTGTGATCGAGCCACGGTGATTCAGAAGTGAAGGTATATAGAAATTTCGAAATGTGCTACAAACCGTGGCTGAGAGCAATGAGACATGCTGTTAGAAAGTTCCTGAATTCTATTTTATGAATGTAACAAATTTACCTCCACATTCAGGGTAGATTGTGATATTGGTAGAAGGAATGCTTGTATTGTGCACGTGTAAGTGTGAACTTCGTCGATAAACGAAGCGTATTGCTTCGGAGGTAGCAGCGCTTCACAATGCTGCGGTAACGTTGCGAATACTTGCTTGAAGGTTGCAGTGGATGTGACTGTGATAAGGACGGAGCCTAAAGCCAAGATAACGAGCTTTGAAGACAAAGCCATGCGGTTCGGAGATCGCCTTGAGACATTATTGAATATCGCAAAGCCAGGATCGGAACCTAATTTTCAAGGCAACCAACCTGTAGCTTTGATGATGACAGCGACCCCGTTAGCGATATTCTGTGAGCTATATTGTCGACGGGAAACACTACCAGAATGTTTAGAGTCGAGAGACTCATTTACTGAATTTCAACTTTCAAGTTAGTGTTTTGGTCACTTGAGCGAGGTGGCGGAGGCGGTTGTCCCAATCCAAAGCAGTGCCAGGCTTATGGCTTTCGCGTCTCTTTCGATAACTTCGACGTTGCGCACATTATCTCCCATTATTGTGGATGACTAGGAGACAGGTATTGGGGTGAACGGTGATTGCCTCAGCTAACGCCGTCGTCTGGCACAGCTGTGAGATCTGGAGCCAGTCGGGTGGACCTTTCCTTGTCTGGAGAACAGGCCAGCAGTGAGTGGCCATCGCATGTGTGGTTTTTTCTTTTTTTCTTTTTTGCAAACGGCAAGTATATGCTTTGGCGGTTGCTTTGGATTAGTTCCAAGCCCAAAAGCTGTGCTGACCATGTGTCCATGTATGTCCACAGGTCAAACAAGGCCACAACACGATGGACCCACAATCGTCCACCAAAACGGACCCGCCGCTTTTTCCCAGTTTCCATCTTCCTCAAAAGCGCGCATCAAGTCTCCTTCCTTTCCACCATTCCCTCTACTCCCTCCCTCTCTCTCTTCAAGCACTATACGCCCGTATCTCATCGTCGTTCCATGCAATGCCCCCCGCGCCGCGTGACATCAATAAACCGCCTCCTCGTCCACCGAACGCTTGGATTCTCTATCGCTCAGACAAGTTGAGATCACTCCCACCAGCAAAGAAGGGTGAAAGCAGAATCCAAGGACATGTATCGAAGATCGTCTCGTATATGTGGAACAACGAATCAGAACAAGTTCGTTCAGAGTATGAGCGTCGTGCAGATGCCAGGAAGGCCCAGCATCAGCTCATGTACCCAAACTACAAGTTCCAACCGATGAAGAAGGAGGAAAAGGATCGTCTTAAGGAAAAGAAAAAGGCGGAGAAAGAAAGTAGAAAGAAAGGGAAGACTCGTTCAGCGCCGTATTCCATCAACGCCGTCGGGCGACGTTCGCCTCCTGCCGTACCACACCCCTACGCGATGCCAGCCTACAACCCCGAAGCTAGATTCGGTCCACTTGGACCTTCCCCGCCAGTTTCAGCTGCACCTTCGCCTAGTGACACTAGCTCACCCCAAGCGGGACCCAGCGAGTCATCTTACACGCACTCATACTCAGCATCAGCTCAAGGATCTACTCACGCGTCTCCCAGCCCAGACGCCATTCCCAACTCACTATCCAAATACCCTCTCCCCATCGACCCAGCCTACGAAGCGTTTTTCGCGTCTTTGGCGCAAGCGCCACAACCTCACATGCAGACGGCACAGCTCCCTGTCCCCTTGATGTCTCAACCTCCCGTTGCACCGATACAGTGGGATCCTCAGCAATTTATGCTACCGCAACCGTCAGCAGCTGCAGTTACTGCCCCCACCCCTGAGTGGACAGAGTATGATTCCAGCCAGAGCCAGCCTCGACTTGAATCACAAAGTTCTCAGAGCCCAGAGGTATGTCGCTGTCGTACGCGTTTACAAACTAGTCTACTCACGTCTTGTTTACAGGAATTTTTGTCGTTTGATTTCTCGTCCTTTGGTAACCAGAGCAATATCCTCGGCTGGTCTCCCAGCAACCCAGGAGATGAATTTATTGCTCAAGACTCCATGCAGGCATTGCTATCTGCGACAGGAGATCCATCGATTTTCCAACTCGATGACTTCGATCCCCAAATGCTTTTGGCGAACCCTCTCGGTGAACTTGAGGTCGCAATGGGTCCGCAACCGCAGCAACTTCTGCAGTCATACTTTGACAGCCAAGATCTGTTTGGGAATTTCGACCTAGCGAATGCTTTTGCCGATGCCCCATCCTTGTCGCAGGAACTGCAGAGCGCGACTATCGACCCCAGGCAGACCCTCACGTCAACGTCATCGGAGACTTCGACTCAGGATATCGCATCCCTGTTCACGACCAACGCTCCAGAGTCGGTGAAGCAGCGCCAAGTCAGTATGTTCACGCAAGAGGTCATGCAGTACCTCAACTTCGAGGCCATGGAGGGAGCTGGGTCGAGCACTCAGCAGGATAATACAAGTATGAAGCCATCGCCTCCACACCACAGGCAGCTAACGCCCGTCTTAGAACCAGTTTCGACCAACACATATGTTCAGTCACACGGTTCATCGGGCCCTTCAGCTGGAGTGATTCACTCCTCTGCGCGTCGCGTCGCGTCCAACTGGAAGCATCCCGTCATCCAAGAGTCTCCATTGGAGCATGCTTCCCAGTGCGACCCCTGGAGTGTCTCTGCGAATTAATCTAGCAATAAGCTTGAACTGCATACTGCAGTAAACATATTTACTGCGCATCACGACTTTTACGAGTTCACGGACTTTTTTCTTGGAACCAATTGACCGATGATATCTATCATTTTCGTCATCATTCTCCCGCGATTTAACTTGCCTAATCTTTATGCCTTCATATTGCTTTCTACGTACATAGATTTGGTTCACGGTCTCGTCGTTTCTTCTGCTGTTAGCCTTGTACTGTTTTCGTCCGCCCGCTCCTCCATCGTCGTCATCGTCATCCCTATTCACCCATCCTCTATCCATCCTCTACCCTCTTCTCCCGTCCTCCTCCCCTCTCCCTCAACAATTGTCGCACCTGCTGTCCCTGTCGTCGCTACATCTCCCAAAGGGCTCTCACACTATCAAAGATAACTTCCCTCCGCCCTCCGCCCCCCGCCCCCCTTGCCCTCCGCCCCCCCCCCCCTACAAAAGTCCCTCCGCCAAGAGCAACTGCTATATCGTTATATCGATCCTCCCACCGCTAAATCTTATCCCTCACAATGTCGCCTCGCTCTAACTTGATCTCGGGAATTACGTCTGTTTTGAAATTCTCGTCACTGCTTGCAGTGCCGTGTTCTCTTGATAACAATTTGTTTATCTCATTTCCCTCTATCATGATACTGTTATATTCTAGTTCATCTATATCAAATAAATGAAGAAAAAAAATGTGAAATACCCCATTCCTGATGCTGTTTTACCTTCAAATTTCGTAGTGAGCTGATGTATGTCTTAATGCTCTGTTTTTCTACTCAACTTCTACCTCAACTGAGACTCGATCAATGTACAATAAATAAATTGAAATGAAATGAAACTGGTGTTCATAAATTTGATTTCCTGCTATCATATCGATCGTCTGAAAGACAAATACAACTTGAACCAGGATGGCACAAGTCCGCGGCGTATCATTGCTAAATGTTCAAAGTTGCAAGCTATCCGAGCCTCGTTTCATCTGAAACGAGAAAACTCACATGCGAGTCGGTTCAACTACAGCAATATCCCTAAGCGCTCAAACTACATGTCCATATATGGAACACAATGGACAACTAAGCAGTAAATTTTCTTGCCTCGTTGCATTCTCCTATTGTTCAATTCTCTCACTTGATCAAACCATCATCTGTGCGAGAGGATGTGTACGACATCGTGCCTGAGGAAACGAGTAATATATTGATAAGTTTTCTAACATTGTTCAGCGTGGCTTCGAAAGGACAATGAAGAATTAGGAGAGCGTCTAACCTGTTGTACTACTATTAATACCCAGAAAGGTTGGGCGCTTTCATGGTCAGATACGAGGTATAAGGTCGTGCATGGCATGCCTGATCCAATCGTCTGCATTTCAAGGGCGTTGGCACTACTGCATCTGATCCGCCACAGAATCTGTGGAAAAGGTCACACCTGCGGTTGATATTCATGGGCAGCTCCTTGCCTTTTATATCTCTCGAGCAACAGCCTGATCAGTGTGGAGTAAAGCGAGGGAATGCTCAAGAGGGAAACCTGCAGATATATTTATGTGCACTTGTATTTATGGCACATCTTCCCTCGCTGTGAGTGTGTGGAACGGGTTGTCGTGGACGGAAATGGACTGTATTTTTAAAACTCTGTTGGTGGATCTTGAATCATGTCCAAGATAAAAAGGCAATGGTTTGTTTTCAGTAAGAATGTAAGAATCTCGCTGTGCTTCGTTCCTTAGCATGACTCAAGATTTCTCTGAGAGTCCCGCGCTCCACACCGATACGCTTGATGAGTTGCATTGACATCAACGGCTCATAAGATACGTCACAGACCAGGACCATGGTGGGGTGTGCGCCGCGATAGGGGAAAAAAGCTCGAGTAATGGGGAAAAGTGACTAACATGTTTAGTGCGGAACAACGGGTGGGAGCAGCCGGTCCATTAAAAGCTGGGGAAGATGTGCAGAGGTGCATGCGGGATGGGTCTTGTTTCTTGTGGAATAAAACGGAGCATAACGGAAGGAAATGGGTCAGGAGGACAAGAAGATTCCAAGATTCGCCTAGATTGCAAGTCTGCATGATGAATGGGCCGTCAACCTCGGCCGTCAGAATAATAAGTAACTATATAAGAGCGACCAGGAGGCACATCGTGTTGAATGGACGTGGAACAAGACAAGTCAATGACACGCCAAGATAGAAAGGCCACCGAGAAAGCTGGTTGACGATGAGGTCCGCACAAAATACGAACAGCTCGATACGACCGCCGCAACTTCTATCGTCCTGTATAGGATGTTCGTGAGTAATGAAGATGCAACTTACTTATCACGAAAGATTATCTGTGGCCCAGTCGAGATAGCTCTGAATAGAAATCAGATGAAAGTGACGAGTAGAGCGACGTCAATGTTCCGAGACTCCGAGCCCAGAACAACAAACCCCAAGAAAATATCTCGGACCTGGATTGCGCAGTAAAGATTGCCGTAAAAGATATGAGCCTAGATTCGATACTTGAAGCGGAAGCTGTTGTCGTTCCGTCGAGTTTCCTGTGAGCGAGCTTTGGTCAGTGTGCGACAGTGCCGGCAACGGATTCGGTGCAATAAAAATTGAAGGAAATACGTCTACAGGAGTAAGATGAGATATAAAAATGAGATAGTACGAGCTGGAGGGATGCCGGAGGACATTGAGGTTGGTAGAGAGGAAGAAAGCCACAGTGCGCTGGGGCCGCGGTGCTCGAATAAGCGCTGTGGGGATATTGCACGTGGGAAAGCCGCTGCCGGTTTTGGGCGGCAGTGGCTTGCGGAACTGTAGTAATGAACACCCACCTTGCTGTCTTTTATCCTTAACCTTTAACCTTTACCTTCACATCCACCTTATCTCTCCCATCTTGCAGTCATCCCTTCTCTTTGCTGGATGATTAATATCCAAACCTCAAGGCTGACCGCAGAGCCGTCTTTCCCTCCAACACTGGCAGATCTCAGCAGAAATGCTTCGGTCATATCCTCCTCTTCGGATTCTGAGTCAACCCCTTCTTTACTCCTGAAAACCCCACGGCCTCGTCCAATACGTACATTTTCTTCTCCTCGCTCAAGAAGTCCCCAGTCCCCCACTCCTATCGTTTCCCGCCCACCAGCATACCTTACAAAGGACCTGGGTTTTTCTAACGGCACCCTAAACGCTGAGGCGGAATTAACAGAGGCTCAGCGTGTAGCAATAAAGGCGCGGTCGAAATCGCGCAATCGCTCAGCTTCGAAAACCCGCAATCATTCCGTTAGTCGTATTTGTGCTGAGGATTTCGAGTTTGGGGAAACTCTCGGCGAGGGCTCTTACTCTGAGGTCCGTCCTAGCCTCGCCTGTACCCGCCCGGACGGACGTGCTGACAATTCATATAACGTAGGTGAAGCGTGCAACGCATCGTGGTTCAGGGCAGCAGTATGCAATAAAGATCCTCGATAAGGGCCATCTGAAACGCAAGCAAAAACTTCCGGTTGCTCTTGCGGAGAAAAATACTCTAGTCAAACTAGGTGCGGGTCACCCGGGCATAGTCCACCTACACTGGACATTTCAAGATGAATGGAGTTTATGTAAGCCCTCAAGATAACAGGATCATCTACATGTTCAAGGTTATTGTTTTCTTAGTTTTCGTCCTTGATCTTGCCACAAATGGGGAGATGCAAACATGCATATCCCGATTAGGTTCTCTATCTACAACCTGTGCGAGATATTATGCGGCTCAGATCGTTGATGCCGTGGAGTATATGCACTCCAAGGACGTCATCCATAGGTTGGTTTTGATGTACCCTCTGGGTATCCATATTCTCAATAGAAATACAGGGATTTAAAGCCAGAAAATCTTTTGTTGGATGATGCTTTTCGGATAAAGCTTACGGATTTCGGCACCGGCAAACTTCTGGAACCAAGTGGTCTGTAGGCTCATTTCGTCCATAATCCTTGTATCTGACGCTCTTCTAGTGGATCGCGCGAAATCTTTCGTAGGTACCGCTCAGTATGTATCTCCAGAGTTGCTAGAGTCGGGTGAGACTAGCAAGAGGTGTGTACAATTCAGTTTGGTTGTAGTTATAATCGGTAACATCCCCCATTCAGTTCTGACCTATGGTCGCTGGGGTGCATAATATACCAAATGATTGCAGGAAGATTTGCGTTCCAAGGCCTATCGGAGTACTACACGTGGCAGAAGATCAAACAACTCGATTACTCATTTCCGGATGGCTTCGATGAAGAAGCAAAAGACATAGTGCAGAAGCTGCTGGTATGTCCATTTGTTTAGTTGTCCACATTAGTCAAAGGTGCAAATCTTGGATAGGTTCGAGACCCGTCTGCCCGCTTAGGCGTAGGTGCTCCTGGGAGCGTGAATGACCGACAAGCACTTCGTTCCCACCCTTTCTTTGCCACGATCAACTGGTCCACACTGTGGACGGATCCAGCACCACCACCCGAAGCTGGCTTGGTCAAGAAGGACCTCCCCATCGCTCGTGGAGACGACCAAAACTGGGAAGAAGTTGGGTCTACCTGGGATGCCCTAGTAGGGAACAGTATGCAGGGAGAAGATGAGCTGCAATGGGCACACGATGGGGAAGGTACGGAGTATGAAATTTACAAGCAGAACTCGGGTCAGAATGGGCATGTTGTAAATGGGCATGATTTTGCAGAAGAGGTGGGGCCTACAGGCGAGGTGCCGCAATATGCTCAGACTCTAATGGTGCCGAAGCAAATGAGCTCAGGCGAAGGGGATACGGCTACTATAACGAGCAATGGGATTACTGAGACGTGCACAAGTACTGGGGGACCACACACATTGACGGTTCCCATACCAGTACCTGATGCTGGGACAGGCTCAGGGACGAGTTCCTCAGATGGAAGTCCGATAGAGAAACTCGGAGCAGCGCTAGAAGCCATGGTTATGAACCGAGGCAGAAATCGCGTCCAGACGCCTGTGCAAGGCAACGGTTTCTCTAATGACTGGCAAGCATCCCTTACACGGATCTCATTGCCCCCTTACACCATTTAATTTTTTCTGTTTACCAGGTCCTCAGTTTTGCATCCAGGAGAGAACATTATATTGAATACACGAGTCGAAGCACGTTCGCCCAAGCGGCGAGGAAGCAGGCTGCGATTACCAATTCCTGTATCACCCATGAAACCAAAGGCACGGCAGTTACTCCTCACTAACAATCGCTTGCTCTGTTTAAAGCAATATATTGGGCCCCGAGAAATCTCTATAAAATCTGAGCTTATATTCAAAGCATCGGAGAAAGGGACGGGGAAAGAGAAGGAGAAAGAGCAACGTAGTGTGGTTTTAAGCGCCGAGCCCAAAGGCGAGAGGGAATTCGTTGTCTTAACTGTACGATCTCACATACCTCTGGTCCTGATGATAAGCACTAATATAAACGGTTTAGTCAACGAAATCCCAAACGTATGCAACGGAGGCTGCGTCACTTTCTTCGTCCTGGGTTGCGAAGATAAATGAAATTCTTGAATCTCATGGACAAGCTGGAAAGACTCAAAATTCCAAATTACAGACATAGTAGCATAACTTTAATAACTAATGACGCTTTCTCGCTGGGACCGTGTCGGACCAATTTTGTAGACTTAAGCTGTGGTTTATATATCGTATCGTAGTGTACGGATGATCGTTGTAACTTGCTGATGGTTCACTAACGGATTGTGAAACTCTGGCTGTATAGGTGTTGTACCTTTTTATCCTCTGAAACCTTTTTATTACATGACGGCCTGCTGTATAAACCAATCATACTTTCTGTGTTGTCGATAACCAAAAAACGGGGAAATCCAAAGCTGCGCTATATATCCGTAGAGATATCACTAGTCAACATATGAAGGTTATTCTTAACCGGGGGGGAGGAGGCTTGCGTCAACCGGTCCAGACTGGTCTGCAGGATCATCAGAGTCTTCTGGTGATCTGGCAATTGGAGTGCGAGGCATTGCCATCAAACCTTGGATAAAATTTAAATCAACGCTCTTCACGATGTTATGAACGTGTCTTACCAGTACGAGCAGACTCCAATATTCCAAACGGTTTGAGCAGGCTCAAGAAGGCCTCGACACGGTTAGTCTTGGCCGTCAACTCTACGATGATGCTATTTTCACTAACATCCACGATCTTGGCATTGAACTGGTTGGCCAGTACAGAGATAGAATGTAAGTGCTGGTGTTTGTGACGCAGAGCCTCAGACGGTGTTAAAGGCAAGGGTGCAACAGTTTCAGCTGCACTTGTTTGCTCAGGATGAGCACTTCGCTCGAAGTTCTGAGCTAATGTCATCTCTTTTTCGAGTTTTGAAGGGTGGTCTCCCGAGGCGGGCGCACTGTTTTGACCCCTGCGCACTTCATGCGTCGGGCCGCCAACGAATTGCTCCTCTAGGTACTCTGGGCCTAAAATAGAGACCTTCACGAGCAGCAGTTCACGGGTAATAACGCGTGTATCCGTGTAGTCCAGGACAGCCCACACAGGAACCTAGAAATGCCGCGTAAGTCTAGGAAAGGATATGCTCCCCACCGCGCAAAGGTCTGACTCACAAGGTCCTCCAGCTGCCTTCTGGCTTGCTCTACGACACCATCCTGCCCGCTGAGTACGATAGACATGCGACTCAAATCACGGATTTCTGTCCGGCACACAACCAAGGAGTCGATGTTGAATCCGCGACCAGCTAAGATCCCTGATACACGTGAGAGCACACCAGGCTCATTTTGAACGAGACAGTTGAGAATATGCCTGTTATAAAAATTCATTGGCACATTGGCATCTTTCGATTGCAAGTCCTCAATCACTTACTTTTTGAACGGTTGGAGACTTGGAGGAGGGGTGTTGTAAAGAATGTTGGTCACGGCTTCCTCTGCTGTCCTAGAACGTGGAAGGTCCATTGCAGGTAAGGGAGGAGGGCGTATCCTCTGTGTTCTCTTATACTCCAGGGCTGAGGTGGAGTCATCTATCGAGCGAGGAGGCTTGGGCGGGTCCTCTGGCCCTCTGGCACGCAGTGTGGACGAGAAAAAGCGTGGCGTTGCCGCCCTGGTTGCCAGACGCGATCTCAGAGCGAACATTGTGGTTAAGAGAAAACCTTTGCAACTTTTTGAGTCAGAGTCAAAAAGTATATTTCCGAGTCATACCAAACTGGGAAAGTAAACATTTAGCACTCCGGATTAGTTAAGCGCACCATATTTGGACGACTAGGAACGCTCATCCAAGCTTTCTGTTCACTGTGAATAACCCCACAGGCAGTCGGCAAGCCTCATGCTACGTCTACTACACCTAAGGTAGCAGAGACGCCTCAATGGTGATACAAGGTCAGTTGGCAGTCCTGGCAAGGTGCGCGACAAAGGAAAATATTATGATATACGCTTGATATTACTCAACACAGCTTGTGCCAAATCTATGTACTCCTTAGCATCCTTGGTGTCAGCACCCTCAATTTCTCTCATCTTCTCCCAATGGGAGAGGCCGCTCTCTACCAGTGTCCATGCCTCCTCCTCGGAATGTTCGTCTACCCAGCGAACGTATTCAGCTTCCTGCCAGCCGTGCAGAGTGTGTGGGAGGGGTATAGGCGAACGAACGAGGATGTGATGCAGAACTACGAGACGAGGCAATCCTGCTGTTCGCTCTGCAGATGTCAGCATTGCATTATCAAGGAACAACAGAGGGCTGGAAACATTATCATTAGTAATTTCGAAAAGTGTTTCGGGTGAAATTTTGAGTTACCGCATAGCTCTTAACGATTTATATTCATCTCCAACACTCTCCAAATTGCCTCCACGTTTACTTTGCTGGTTTCCCACCAAGAATGCACTCAATGCAAACTCAAGCTCGGTCATATCACTCGTTAGTTGTAACTTTCCACTCTCTCCTAATGGCTTGGCAATAGATGCATGGAGAACGAAGGTCCTTATGACAAATTTGACAATGGAGACAACCCTTGATATAGAAGACTCAGACCGAATAATAAACAGGTTAGGAAAGAAGAAAACTCACCAGGTTTTAACAGCCTCTGGGATGTTATACTGAGGCAGTATCTCCATTTTGATGTACGAAAGTTTTTCTACGAGGTCTTTCATGTATAGACTAGGTCCTGCCATACCTGCCATAGGATCCACAGACTTCCGAAAGTCCAGTCTGTGTAATCTAGCGATGATAGCACCTAGCTCACGGCGAATAGAAACCAAGAGAGGATTGGCCATGCGTTCAAAAGCATCATGTATGCTCTGTAATATAGTTGAAACCATTCAGAAAGTTATATAAAGGTTATTGCAAAGATTGAATTTACCTCTACAGATTTTTTAATTATGCCATACGTATTCTCTGCATGTTCACCTTCAAGTTTTTCTAGTCTTGACCAGCAGTGGTACAAACACGTCGCGACTTGACCATTGACAACTTGTTGGGGGGTGGCAGTGGGACCGACCAACGTAACTGCCGACCGATCTCTTGAAATCTTTCAGGAGAAGGAGAAGTATACCACAAGGAGATCAGCATGTGTTTGGCAAGTCACTTTAACTCGAAATCCTCACTAATCCATCAGTTCTCGACAAGAACATGTCGAGGCTAGACAGGGCATTTTTGGCCACGGACAAGGTCAGCAGTGGATCGAAGCGCGCAGAGTCCAGTTCATTCGCAACAGCACGGGCAATATTGATGCCTTCATTCATCCCAGGCGGTGCTCGAGCACCACCTGCAAAAGCCTGGCCTACAGCCTCATTCAATTTGTTCGAAGAGCGCGAAAGGTACAGCGCTTCGAAATTGGATAGCGCACGTAAGACCAGAACTGTTTCTGGGCTGAAGTTGAAATGAGTAAAATATTATTTGATCTCCAAGAATAAGAGAAATTTGGCTGGCCAAGCAAGGTACGAACCTCTGATATGTCGAGGTATACACGGTATCGGTGTGCACTGCAATTTTGGCGAAGAACTCATGAAACAGCCGTAACAATTTGGGATATCCTGCGCTTAATGTCTGCTGTAAGAAGGTAGAACCTATTGAGATGAGCGGTGATGAACGATTGATCCATGTGTGATGGCATTCACATTTACCTTTTGCAGCGTCCCTGGCATATTTCTCTAGAGCGCGACTGAGAGAGGTCCAGAAAGTAGCACTAGGTTTGTTTTCCAACATCTATGGCCATTTCCGTTAATTTAGGATGTCACATTAGATCACCATCTGATATCGAATAGTCGGGAAAACCCCGCCCAGATAAGACCCACCTCCATAGCCTCATCTAAAAACACCGTTTGGGACGCTGCGTCCTTTTTGAGTTTCAGGACCCTTTCCAATGTATATACCTAGTTGATATCGAGTGAGCAGTTATTCAAATATAGAACATATGTAGGTCAATTGACATGATAGTGGTAAAGGCGCCCGCAAAATGACATTTCATAGAGTTTAACCGCTCACCTTGATACAACAACTTGTCAATTCTTCTATGAGTGTGTCAAGACGACTCCATAAAGCTGCTGTCCACTGAGGAGCGGTTATGTTAGTTGGTTCAGTTCTAACACGTGATTTGTACATAAGACTTTGGGAAGGAGAATCTGACGGAAATCAGTCAGTATAATGCTCAGCACAATTCCACAACCATAAACAGATATAACAACTCAAATCTAACCTTTCGCCACAACTTCCTTTGATATTCGTGACAGATCAAAGGCACTGCGTATCCTATCTTCCACGGCATCCGACAGATCGAGTACCAAACTATTCACAAGTCTTGGCAGGACCCGTAGGTTGTAAGCTGTTTGCAGAGAAGAAGCCAACATGGATTGATTCTGATGGGGAAAATTAGTAAACATTGCCAAGAGAGCGTCAAAAGACAGGGGAGGGAGTAACATTTACCAAACTTGTGAGCCCAGCCAGTACCATATGCTCCATTTCCGTAGTGACTTTCGTACGAGCGTCTTCAATAAACAAGACACGGTCTGCCACGGCATCAACAGACCTCAACGAGACATTCCCATGAATATCGGTGTCTGAAATTGGCACCCTATCCAAGTTGGACCATTTGCCTTCGGATACATTATTCGAAGCGCCAACTGAACTATCCAATAGCGCCACTGATTGAAGAATGTCAGATAAGTGACACTTAATAAATACACGTGTAAAACACGACTCTCACCCAATTCAGCAACACTGAGTGCTGCTTTCGCTATCGTGCGCTCCTTCTCCGTTTCGTGATCCAAGGCGGTGAGAGAGTCTGCGCCCAGCGTAGATCCATTCAGGTCGATTGATTGATTTGTGCTGCTGTAGCTGGCCTCTGTATCACCATCGAATTTTGCCATTTCTGACATTTGTATTTCCAGTCTCCTAGCTAGGACAACGAAGCGTGATGTTCGACGGAGAATATCTGATGCTTCTTGCAAGCGTTGTAATCGTGTGACATGTGCTTGCAGAGATTGGTAAGGGACGCGAATCTTCAGACGAAGTCTGTGGAGTATTGTTCCTGAGGTGAGGTTCCTATATACTTTCTGACCAAACATATATGATATAAACTTACTTCTCCAGAGAAGTATCGAGTTCGCTCAGTCCTCGTCGAACGGAGGTTAGTGAACCGGAGAGATCATTCACGCTAGTTGCCTGCTCGAGCAATTGCTCGTGATGATTAGTGACCTATAAATGCAGAACTGCCCATAAATTCACGAATAACTAGGATTCAGGTACAAGACCGCACCACATTCTTGATTTGCTTGGACACATCGTCAATTCCAAGGTTTAACTTGGATATAGCGACAGATATGTCTTCTCTTGCGGGCTCTAGAGCAGTGCTTTTAGAAGTGCCAACAGTTGCTTTTCCTGGTTGAGAGGGATAAGATTCTCCTGCAAGTATGGCATTCGCATAATCGTTGGCGTCGAAATCAGGACGAGCGAAGACAGAGTAGTCTACCGCACAATGTCAATTTAGTTTGCTAGAGCGTAAGAAAGATAATTACCGGTCATTCCACCATTTGATATCGCACTAGAATATGTTGATTTTTGAAGTCGCTTGCAACAGTGTGCAGCCTAGCCTGAATGTGGTGTATATTCGACAAGCGCGCGCTTGAGCAGCACATTGTGATTTGAACGGAGCTTCAAAATTGCGCCTATCACGTGCTGAGCTGACCACTGGGACCTTAACCAGTGTCGTCATGCATTGACACCGCTTCAAAAACCTGCCTCTCTCTCCTACATACTCTCCCAGACTGATTGTAAAGGATAGCCTTGTTGAATTGATATGTTTTTCGTAGTTCCCATCGCCTCAGAAACTTTGAGCATTGACAAGCCCCGCGTTTTTATCTAACCTTGAAGTAGAGGATGGATGTGCCAGTGATCACCGTCGACGGTCATCTACACATACTTGCTGGCCTGGCTTTGATCTGTGTGTCGATGGAGGTAATTAATTATTCATTGTCTTCTGACCAAGCAAGCCAGAAATTTGCATACTAGGAAGCCACTCCTCCAGAGGGTTTGCATCCGACGTTGACGATATCCCACTCCATGGCTTCGAAACACCATAGACATAAGATTGCGAGCCTTCGAGATATGCTTGTCCCATGATTGGCTTGTTCACCGTAGATTATGACAGTGCACTGCACGGAGCATCATGCCACTGCCATTTTCTATATAATCCCCGTTGGAGCACATCCTGTAAACCACGTGAGGTCATACGCATCATTATTGCCCTAACCAGCTGACTCTCCACCTTCAGATTACAGAATTCAGACACACTAGTCCTATGGCGGAGATGGCTATCCAGCTTCTCAGATCAGATTTTCATGACTAATTCACCCGGTACTCGTCCTTATAAACGCGCACCTACACTCGACACGCGTTTCCCCACTTACAATGGCATATCCTTACTATCAAAACAATCTAAATGGCTGGGGAACAGAACAGGTACTTTGAAAACTCTATCTGCACTTCACTGTGCCGAATCTGACATGCCTTTCAATTAGCTCCAATTTGGCGCGCCTCCACCAATAAACTTCCAACCTCAACCGTCGTGTAGGTTGATTCCATAGGTCCAGTGGTCCGAATACTAATCGTTATAAACACATAAGGGGGTGGCCTCGATTTCTTCAGAGCTCACGCTGCCGTACCTGACCCGTGAGCATGATCTCCATCCGCAAACCCTCTTGTAGAAAGTTGTTTCGTCGTTCTGACTCACATTTTTCCAGGACGCTGTACAACCAAGCCTTCAGCCGAGTACGAGATGTTTCTGGCATCGCCGGCCTGGGTGTTGGCATGCACGAAGCTCGACACTGGCATCGTCGAGCTTATGGTGGTCTCGTGAGTCCCCCTTTAGCTCTTCAACGCATATACGCTAATTTAATCATGTTTTATGTTTATCGAGGGTCAACTCAATCAAATGACACCTTCAGAAATTGGGCATGCTGCTGCATATGAATCATATCGTATATGGATACACAATAGTTCGTTATATGAGCCGCTTGGCGCAGACGTTGAACGGCAGAGAGAGGGTCTCATTGGCCTGGCTGTTGCAGAGAGTATGTATGCAATGTCGACTTCTGATTTGTGAATTTACACGTTCTTCTAGCTACTCGACTTTTCCAGTACTCAGGTCGAGCTATGGACAATTACGGTCGGATGACTGCCACAGAGTCGGCTGCTGCTACGGCCTCTTTGATCTTCGGTCAAGTACGAATAGTTTTTCATGTGCCAGTTGTAGTATATTAATGCAACTTTTATGTAGAGTATGGACACCGAAGACTTCGGCGCAGGCGCATATGGCGGTATGGCAGGTGCAGGTATGGCAGGCGCGATGAGCCCAGGCGGCTTTGCAGGTGGCATGGGTGCGGGGGGCATGGGGATGGGTGGAATGGGGATGGGTACTCCTGGGTCGATGGGAGGCGGAATGATGGGAGCTGGAGGAATGGGAGCTGGAGGAATGGGAGCCGGAGGAATGGGCGGAATGGGCGGATATCCAGGCGGCATGGCAGATCCTTATGCCATGGACAACCAAATAGGCTGGCCTCGGCGTCGTCATCGCCACAGACACTCGTCTGGACCTACAGTAATTCAACTCAGGAATGACGGCCTACCTCCAACTGTATACAACCCAGGTTATGGAGGAGCTAGCCCTGTACCAATACCGGGTGCTGGTATGGGTGCTGGTATGGGCGGTGCTAGCATGGGCGGTGTTGGTATGGGCGCTGGTTTGGGTGGTGCTGGTATGGGTGCTGGGTACGGTGCTCAACTTGGTGTTCCAGGGATGGGAATGGGCGGATCGCCGTATGGTGGATCCCCTTATGGCGGGTCCATGCCTGGTGCAATGCCTGGTTCAATGCCTGGTTCAATGTACGGTGGCGCTTCTCCAATATATGCAGGTGGTGGTGTCTCGCCTTACGGCGCAGGCGCCTATCCACAAGGAACGACCAACACCATCATGCTTCCCCGTCGCCACCATCATCACCACCGGCATCGCTCATCCTCGTCAACTGGACACCACCATCGTCGGGCGAAGAGCGTTGACTCAGGTTCGACTGCGCGGAATATAGGGGGAGCCGTGGCTGGAGCAGTTGGTGGCGCAGCTGGTGCTATAGGAGGTGCTGCGGGAGGGTTGGTGGGAGGGCTAGCGCGGGGTGCAGTTGGAGGTTTGACGGGTGGAGCTGTTAATGGAGGAATGGGAGGAGGTATGATGGGACCGAGAAGTGGCTACGGTCTTGGTCCCGCTGGCGGAGGTTTTGCAGGTAGTAGCATAGGAGCCTACCCAGGGTATGGGGGTGCGGGTTATGGGGGTGCAGGCTATGGAGGTGCAGGTTATGGGGGAGGAGGGGTCTACCGGTATTGATCATCCTGCAATATGCTCCTCGCTGGTCTTGAAAGCCTGTCAAAAGCATACCATATTACTTGTAGCTGCAAAATATAGTTTTATGTACTATTATATTTCATATATATTGTAATTATCCTAGGTTCTGCGAAGTCTTCAATGTGGAAGAGAATCAAGCCATGTACACGAGCTCATAGTCGACATGCGTGTGATACAAAACCATAACACTGACCAGGCGGACTTTTTCCTAAAACTAGTGCAGGACAGCAAAGGCAGTGTTCAAAGTGTATGGGTATGATTACTACGTGGACAAAAATCTGTATAGTACATGGCTGCTGAGACATGATGAAAATACACCCGTCGTACGACCAACTGCACTTGATTCGCTTGACCCACCCTTAAGCATCATTTCTGGCCTTGAGTTGCGCAGAATAGTCCTGCTCCATGTAGTAGATAGTGGTGTTAGGGTAAATCTGTATTACAAGCACGACCAATCAGATGACCTTCATACACCAACCCCGCGAAAATACGCACCGCAAACCCGTCGTCGGGAGTTGCACCATTGGTCAAGTTCGACCCAGCTTGCCTGGAGGTACACGCATGTCACAAACACGCCATTTCTGAAAGAGCGACGAGACTTACCAGATCAGGACACCAGCTAGGCCACCATCGATGACGGTGGAGTACCAGTTCTCGTAAGTCTCAGTCTGGTTCTGGTCGACGAAGACACCGAATTCTTCCATGAGCACGGGTTTGTTGTAGGTCGCCTGTGAGTCTCTGTGGTTCTCAATCCACTCAGTACCGAACTCAATTGGGCTAAAGAGGAATGTAGATGTCAGTACTTCTATCAACGTGGAATAGTATGGAGGAGTTTGACGTACTCAGTGTCTTCTCCCCATGTGAACTAAATATGATCGGAACATGTCAGCATAGCACGACTGAAAAAAAGCGTACGAGGTAAACATACGGGATACAACTATCAATAACGTCAGATTATATTTCACCCCCGTAAAAAGAAAATGAATACACACGTGGAAGGTACCAAAGTCAATGGTATCGACGGCAAGGTTGGCATTGAAGTCGATACCTTGAGAGCCACTTCATTTTCGCCCAAGTCAGCCATCCGTAACTTCAATAAGTTTCAAGTACGTACTCGTAAGCATAATCAGTGCTGTTGGCATCGTTGAACCAGCCCTCATCGCCAAGGCCAACCAAATGGTTAGTGTCGATTGATTTGATATAAGCCGACATAGTCTTGATCCATTCGGTGATAGTGGTAGTGGTGCAAGTTCCAGAAGTTGCGCTAATAAACTCCCATCAGCAAAAAAAGCTGCGTTAGGGATATTTTCGAACTCACTTCGTCGAACCCGTGCATCGCGGTTCATTGGCTACCAGGAAACACGACGAACGTAAGCAAAATCGAATAAAGATATGTCAAGTGAAAGCTTACCAAGCTCCCAACCGAAGATGGTTGGTTCAGTAAGATAGCGGCTGACAAAGGCCTTGACGTAGTTTTGGTATGCGGCCTAACAGACTCTGTGAGTATCAAGATGTTTCTCAGGGGGTATAGGCACATACAATAACTTCAGAGTTGGTGTAGAAGTAATCGTGCGGCTGACCCTCGCCAAGGATCTGGTCGACATATACGTCCATTCCACCGTAGTTGTCCCAGTTGTTAGTCCTTAATATCGAGATTGAGATGCAGTTTGAACTGGGACATCAATGAAGATGAACGTACAGAGTCACGATGAGGCGAATGTTGTATTTCGCAGCAGCAGCAACGACGTTGTCTGTATACGGCATGAGATTGAACTGAAAGCCGTTATTCTTGGAAAATTAGTCACCAAAGTTCTCCAATCCAGTAGCGCCATAGTTAATGGTTGCAGTACTACCATCCCAGAGTTGGTAGTAATCACCACTGGCTGTAGTGACGTCGTTGAAACCCCTGAATGACATGTGGGCCTTCCTATGCTATAGCGTGACTGCTGAAAACTACTTACCAGGTTCGGACAGTAGTTCCGCCTGTAGCTGCGATATTAGCAAAGGTGGTGTCCATGTCCGTGGTGTCGAGTTCGGTCAAACCAACCCAATAAGAGTTTGAACTTCAATCTCCATTAGACCTGATGGTCGAGTTACTTCAGGTGTTTCATAAACTCACCCGAACACAGTATAAGGTTCACCGTTGAGGGTGAAACCTTGACCAGAGGCTTGGACATAGCCAGTGTTGGCTCTAGAAACCGGGTTGGCGTACTTCGAAAAGCATTAGCATCGTGATATTGAAATTTAAGAATAACTGAGAACTAGTCACCGACGCGGCGGCCAAAGCCAAAGTAACCAAACTAGCACAGAGTGTCATTTTGATTTCCTGGTTGGTAACTGACCAAGTTCGAGAACTGAACTTCGTCTTGCCATGGACCTTATAACAAAACGACGACGATCACAGAGGAAGAATGATTATTCCCAATATCCATGTTCGGTCTTTCTTCGCTGAACGAAATTAGCACGGCATAAAAGCGAGTTTTCACCGTTTGGACATAGTTATGGTTGCAGCTGAGAGCTGTTAGCAAGAATCCCTGCGGTCCAAATAAAATCCCTTGCTGCCGTCGTTGCAGTGATGGCGGCCCGCGGACAAGCTGAGTGGTCACGAGGCAAAAACCACGCGCAACGCAAACCAGGTTCGAATCCTGGGTTTATTCTCACCAGATGGCAAAGCTCTCAGACTTCATTGCATCAGCTTGTGTAGAATTCAGATGCACTTCTAGTGATATTTTTGTGCAAGGAACCACAAGGAAAGGGGTCAGGCATGCATCACTCATATTTGTAGTGAATTGACGTCCACTTTTCAGTCAAAACGATAAGCAACTTGAATGGATCTTCAGATGTAACAGGGACTGGCAACAACGAACGCTAGGGATATTGTGCCAGATGAATTGCCGTGACATTCTTTCCCTGGGCGGTACTTGCGGAGAAAGACTTCATCCCTCGTGGCATATGGTTTTTTTCCCATCTTCACAAACTGAATGACGTAGACCACGTTGCTATTTCTTTCGTGGCAGACGCGGAAATAAGGTAAGTCTGTCCTTCGCCTGCATGGCAATCTCGTACGGAGCAATCTTGTGCTTTGGGTCTATCATGAACGCCGTCTTCGCCGGCGTATTCCTGGCTGACCCTGTACCCGCCGTACATTCACGATGCTTGCGAGACACGGCTATTTCTCTGCAGTCTGCGTATTCAGAGGGAACATAAACATGCTAAAATGTCTCATATACATTGAAATATCTCTTGATCTTACAAAATACAGTGAATGCTATCTCGCTTCTGCATGAGCCGCTTCCTGCGCTCCTCTGCATATCAGTGCGACGGAATGGGCTCCGGCGCACACTCGTCCTTCGTCGTCAATAAATAAAGCATGGCTTGAAAGCTCGGGCATAACCCTAATTAATCATGCTGACCAGGCAACTCCGTTAGCAAATTGTTACCGGACAAAGGCACAAAACTCACAGTTTAAACAGTTTAAGGAGCCTTGACGTCTTTCGCCATCAGTTCATTCAAGCACCTAGTAACGATGCCCACGCCCTCCTCAACAGCACCCTTGTCTGCTGCGGTAACTCTGGCCAGTATTCGACGAAAGCGATCTGGGTGCCAACGTAGTAAGGCACTTCGGGCTCTCTCTCTCCGTGATTGACTCTGCGAGTGTACTGGCGAAAGAACAAAGGCGATAATGTTCGCAGGTATGATATCCGTCGCAGTAGCGGGAGGTGAGAAAAGTGGCCATGGAATTGCTCCAAAAGTCAGGGGCTCGGAAGATGCAGGCAGAGCAGTCCACCGCGATTCATATGTGGTCCACGCATTGACCTTGGCTCGTTCTGCCCTCACTCGCTCTTTGCGCTCTCTAAGCTTGGTGGCCTCATATTCTCTTTGTCTCTCGTCTGCGATCTTCTGTTTTTCACTCTGCGTTCGCTGTCGAACCCGAGTCTGGATACGCTTTATCTCGTCTTGAACAATCCTGGCCTTCTCTTGCTCTCTCTCTGCAGCTTTCCGTCTCGACTCCTCTTGTTTCATCCATCTCTGTGCCTCAACCTCATAGTCATACATAAGCTCATCTATCATCTTCCAACGAAGCTCTCCATTTTCTGAAGGTTTCGGCGATCGTCCGTGGTTTGTGCGATTGGCTAGGAAAATCTGCTCTGTAACCCACTGCTCCGTCTTCCTATTCTGTTTATCCAGTCTAGTATGCTCCTGGTCAGCCACCCAAGCGTACGTCTGCGCCATGTGTGCCCAAGGAGGTCCGTCATTGTTTTCGTGTGGAGAGGATGGGCGGCGAACAGCGCTGGGTCGCGCTGGGTGATAAGACGGATCCGCTGTTTTCGAGCGAACAATGTGTTCACGATGGTACCGGGGAGTATGAGGAATTTGGTGGTGGAAATCGTCAATGAAAGATATCGTCTGCATAGTGGATCCCACTTGAATCATAGTCTAACCAGCGCTGACAGCAGAGTATTCGCAAGATGCAGATGAGTGAGGGCTGCTGGGACGAAGATGCATCCCAATATATGCTCAAGAGGCTTCTGCGTGTATCACCACCTTGTCCTAGCACGATAAACACGAAGCGAAACCTGAATCAAGAAGTTGTAAGGACTCGGACCTATCGCACATTTGAATACGTAGCGGAAGCCTCGTTGCAAAACATGCCTGCGCCATCGGTTTGAACACGTTTTTACTGAACCTTGATTGATCTCAGTTCAGGCAATAACCTGAGATTGATCTTTCATCCGCTTATCATGTGGTTTGGCCAAAAACAAATACAAGTTCGCTGAAACTTTGTACAACAAGAAGTCCTGTAGTAAAGATAAAGAAAGCACCAAGGCACCCAAGAAATATCTACAATGAACCTAGCAAAACACTGATTCTATCTGCCGAATAGCACTCCGCACCAACTCCTCACCCTAATATTACATCGAACAGAACCCAGAATCACTCATATACCCCCCCGAATCCCCTTTGGTCGAAGTTGCCTCAAGTCTAACGAGATCTAAAAAATAATTAAACGTATGGTGAGGACTCGAAAAGGTAAGCGGAGGTGCAGCTGCTCACTGAAATAAGTATGGCCTTGGGCTTCCCGCGCCGTTGGCCTCTTCTGATGGTCATAACGAAGTAATTTATCAAGTAAATCTAACGCCTCCGTCGAAATAAATTGTTGGTTTTCCGTCGTCGTGAAACGTGACCATGGTTGTTTTGGATAACTGGAAAGGAAGGGTAAAATTCAGAAGATGGGTGAATCAAGCTCCTTCAGGACTTACACTTGGAGAAGACTTTCTATCTCTGACTCGAAATCTATGTTGTAGGTGCGCAGATAAGCGTCAAAACAGTCCGTGCCTAGGACCTTCATAATCTTCAGCAGTTGGTCATCGTTGTCGGAACCGCGAAAGAAATGTTCCTTGCGAAAAATCTAGCAAGGGGAGTGTAAAAATAGTACATATGAAGCCCGTTATACCACGGCTCACCATCGATGCAAACATGCACCCAACGCTCCACAAATCAAGACTATAATCGTATTGTTTGTATCCCACCAGCAATTCGGGTGCTTTGTAATACCGCGAGCCCACGCGAATATGGTATGCTGTTCCAGAGTGATAAAACTCGGCCAGCCCCCAATCGATCAACCTGAGCTACAAGTTATGATGTGTCAAATGTGTTCCCTCGTCTCGGTAGGGATATAACAAACTTTTCTATGTTGATGGTCAATCATGACGTTTCCGGGTTTTACGTCTCGATGCATGATTCCCCGTGAATGAACAAAATCAAGTGCCTGATGGATGACATTTCAACGGAATACTCAGATATAACTGATAGAACGTAGTAAATACCTTAAGCAGCTGGAAAGTATAGTATTTGATATCTGTGTCGGTAAGGATGGGATACAAAAGTTTCCACTCGGTGTTGTTCACATGTTCCATGATTAGACTGTGGAACTTGGAGGAAGCATCACGAACGACGTCGAGGAGAGCGACGACATTGGGGCCGCCAGTCAGATTGCGAAGAATCTTGACCTCCCGTTTAATCTTTTTAGCAGCGACTGGCTTCAAAACTTTGATAACACACGTCTCCAAATTCACCATATCAACTCCCTGGAAAACCTGCGGCAGTGTGTGGGCAAGGGCTCCAATATATACATGCACAAGTCAACAAGACCCACCTCGGAGTATTTTCCTCCTCCAATGCGACGAACAATTTCATAGCGCTCTGGAGGGCTCCATTCAATGCGAAAACTGTCTGTAGAAGTATATTCAGAGATCAGGACATGATAACAATGTAAAAGAGTAAAAACTACTCACTGTAGTCATACCAAGAACTTCCTAACTGATCATTTACGCCTGCATAGACTCGAGCCATGGTCTGCCTTGGGGATGTCGACAGAAACCAGCGCTAAGGGATGGTGATTTTAAAGCGGTATACCTGGGACATTTACGCTAACAAGGAGCATGATGGGGATGGACAGCCTCTCGGGAGTCGTGATTGTAATATGCCACAAACCAAATACAGTCAACCCCCTCACGCAACCTGATTGACAAATAAGCATCATTTTATGTATAGAATCAAAAACTTCAAAAACACTCTAAGTAAAACAAATCCAGGAAAAAAACATAAATTGCAGCGAAAGTAGATGTCAATCAGATGCGCTAACGACAGTGGACGACATAACGATGTCCGTGAATAATTACAGTAAAATTTGATTACACATACAAACGGGATGTGGATGCAGAGCTTAAAGGAGAGCGGTCGGTGCGGGTAGTAAAAACTACACTAGTCGTTAGTTTGCAGGCGTAGCCCAATGAGAGGAATACACTTACAAAAATCGGTAATAACCGGAGAGAGATATATAAAATTATGATGACTCGTTTGCATGATCTGGGGCTCCTATCTGTAGATATGCCAATACGAGTGCGATGGAACTATTTTGTTGGCAGTACATCTCCAAATCCCTGCCTGACCATAGTCGACCTTCCTCAGGCGAAGCCGAGTCTTCCCCATGCTCGTCATTATCCTTACTAGCACGTGAATTGAAGGTGGCATCCCCGTTGTGATTGTTGTCTGGCTCTAACTTCCCTGGGCCCAAACGATGATACATCTTACTTCGTGATTTAGAGCGGTTGTGTATAGGAATGAGCGTTCCATTGCGGTTCGGGTCTATAGATCCTCGCGAGTTATCTCGGTTGTGATGAGGTACCGAGGGTGCTCGACGGTGGAGAGCTTTGCCAATCAATGTACTAGATCCGCCAATAGCAAACCCATCAGGGTTAATAAGAGTGTCTTGCAACACCTTGAACGCTATATGACTGGCAGCCTGATGGAAGCGGAAAGTCAAAGCAGACGAACGATTAGCCATACTCGAGGCAGACGCAGCATTCGTGGATGCTTCAACCTCCCGTTTCAAGGATACGGTCCATTCATGACGAATCACAGGATCATCAACACTGAACATGTATTTCCGTTTAGCTGCGTTGTGGTCAGAGAAAGCTACTTGGAAAGTATTGCGCATGAAGGCACGCTCGACCACCAACGAGCAGCTCAAAGGAAGACCAGAATACATGTTTGCGTTTGGCCCCGAGCGCAGCATAATGATGTTCTTGGGCCCAAAGGAAGTACCAGTGACGCGGAAGGAAGCTTCAGTGGACTTGACAAAAGTCAAGACTGGGGGTTCAAACGTGATATCCTGGCCGAAAAGCTGGATCGTCAAATTTGGGTCAACCTGAGGTATTTTAAGAATGATGGGCTCTGATTGGACTCGATAGGTTAAACGAGGAGGAAGTGATCGTTTGATAGTGATCGCAATATCTGGGGATCCTCCAGTAGATGGGTTTCTAGCCTGGAAGAGCTTCTCTTTACGAATCGAATCATATATGTCACCGAGTAGGTCGTCAGACACCAGACCACGAGGATCATAACGCCGGAAGGCCTCTAAAAAGTCACTTGCGGTAACATTCCTTTTCGCATAACCAGTTGGACCAGGCTCTGGCGATATGTCGCCATGAAGAACATCATTAAGCTGCACGATAGCTCGAACGAAACGAACAGCAAGATCTTTGTCGTAAGCAACATGTCCAACATTGGCCTCATACCACCGACTAGCCAATGCTTCCAGCAACTGCTCCAGAGGACTATTTCCGTGCGAACTTCTCGTCGGCATGTTGATGGAAAGCAAAAACACGCGCAGAGCCTTGTCCAACCTTAAGCCAGTGAAGCCGAAGGCATCCACATAGTATTTCAGCACGACCTTCGAAGTACGCCGGGAAAGATAATCGCCCAATCGCGACCGATCTACTTCCAACGTCCTGAACAACAACTGGCCGAGCGCTGCTGGATCATCACGACAACCTGACTTTGCGAAAAGAGTAGAAATCGCATGATCGGGATCGGTGGAGAACTGGTGGATGAAAGACCGAATAATGGGATTTCGTGGCGTGTTAGCATAGGATGCCGTCTTTGCCTGAGGCTCTTCACGATCAGCACTGAAACAGAGGTGGCGAAGGAGCACCACATTCTTTACGACAAACTTCCTGTCTAGAGGATTGGGCTTGGCCATATCAAGAAGTCCATCTTGATCCTGTATGATTGGCTTGGCTATTACTAGGATGTCGTTGAAGAGAAAGAGGAAACGATCTTTGACAGTGTTGGAGTTGACAACTTGGAGTACTGGAGATGATAACAACAGCTTGCGAGGTGGATCATCGATAGCTGATGCCCACATGGGACTCCTCGACCCACGTCCAAGCATATCATCTATTCTTTCCAACACAATCAGGCCTTGAGATGGATAGTGAGAATACTGCGAAGAAGTGTTCGACGATGATTCAGATGTTGAACGAGCGGGGTAATCCGATAATGACGAGAGGGGATCGGGTGTAGCCGATGAAGGTGGTTCTGGAGGAGAAGGTAATGCGGGAGAAGCGTTGTACAAGGAAAATTGCATCCCATTTCCATTCCCGTTCCCATTCATAGCGCTACTGCTAGATGGTGCAACTTTGCTTGCCCGCGGAGTCTTCTGCAGGTCTTCATGGGCCGGTGCCGTTCCATTTACTGTCGGAGTAGTTGTAAGTTCTCGGACTTCGGTCCCAAATTTACCCAGAACAGTACTGCCGCTTGCGCTCGTTGGTGTACGTGACTTGTCGCTGATAGCAACCTCCTCCCACTCTGTTGTCAAGTCATTCTCCTTCCGTCGGAAGAGATCAGATAGCGAAGGCTTCTTGCTCGCAGGTTGACGGACTTCCACAACAGGTGGCGTCGTTGGGCTGGGAGAAGACGAGCCTTGCGAAAAGAGTTTCTTTGCATTTAACCACTTCCTCACACCCTCTCGATTCGTGGGAAGTGGTTTTAATATGACTGAACCCGACGGAGAAAGGGGGGGAGCGTTGAAATAGTCCTGATGAGAGGAACTGGAAGGAGCGGCAGAGATAGGAGGAGAACTCATGTTCTTGAATTTCGCCAGCAGGCGAGTATCCGAAGCCTGGTGAGAAAGCTTCCGATCTCTCGCCATCTCCGGTGAGTGAGAAGGTGTATTGCTAGATGAGCTGGAGGGGAGCGCTTGAGATTCGCTATCATTTCCGTGAAGCGAAAATACTATGTCGGGGGTCGATGAAGATAAGGACATCCCTCTTGCGCGATTTCTCTGTTCCTCAAGCTTCTTCATACCAGGGAACGGGAACAATTTCGCATCCTTGTACTTCAGAAGATCCGCAGAGGACGCAGGAGGAATGGGAGAGACACCGCCTCTGGGTGGAGTCTGCGGCGCTAAAGATAACATAGAGGTCGAAGCTGATGACGACTGCATGACTTGTTGCTGGTTCTGCGGGTATGTGAATGTCCCTACGCTATCAGTCTCGGTTGCTTTGGGACTAGTCAGACTGGCACCACTCTCGCGACTGACGCTCGAATCAGTATGATCGCGTCTCTCCCTAGTGACGATGCTGTTCGTGCGCGAACGCCGACCAGCACCAGAGTTACTTCGCGTGAGCGCGTCTTTCAGCCGTCCCCATGTAGTGGTGGAGGACCCGTCGCCAGTACGCTTTGAAGAAGTTTCTGTAGCTGTGCCTCGCGAATCATCCCACTCAAAATCGGTGTTAAGCGGTGATCGGTCACTTTGAATACGGGATGCCACGGATAAGCGCTGTGGATAAACTTTGGGAGAACCAGAATCATCGCTAGCACGAGTGGTTGACGTTGTATGGGATGGAGGGACCAGTGAAGAGGGCGTAGGGGATGTAAAGGAAGGCGTAGGCTCAGGAGACGTCTCCAATTCAACAACTAGTTCCTTAGAATCAGAGGATGCGCGAGTAGAAGAATCTTCCGTTTCAAGAAGAAATTCCTCTTTCGGAGATTCGGGAGGTAGCTCATCCTGTTCTTCTTCCTCAGCATCTTCATCCGTATAGTCATCGTCATGGATAGGCATACGTGACTCCGGAACTGATGAAAGCCATTAAGGCAAAACTATTCAATGTATAGACAGAACAACTCACCAGGCTCTGCTATCCAGCTTATTTCTCGAGCGAACACATCATGATAAGGTGACCGTCTCAAATTTTCTTGATATTCTGCCTCATATAGTACTTCCTCCTCATCTTCGTCACGAGATGGTTTCTCCTTCAATGGTGTAGTGAAGGGACTGATGGGGAACGGGTCCTGCTTGGAAGGTGTTTTTTGTGTGACCGACAAATAAACTGGGACGCCGATGGCCGACGGTGATGCAGAATCAGTAGATGCGTATGAAGGAGCATCTGAAGAATGAGGAATACGGGGTGAAATACTTGGAGATGGACGATTTGGAGTGCCAGGCAGGCCAAGATAAGTGTGTTGAGGAGGCACTCGATCTCTTTCCTCTTCGTCAGGATCTTCTATAAGAATACTCCGCCTTTTTCGTGGAGGTTCTTGATCAAAATGATTAAACCCAAAGATTCTGACGGGCGTAGCTTCTCGACTACCTGCTAGCGTCTCGTTCAAATTTAGGCTAGGAACATTAACAGTTTGAATGGGTGTTGTAGATGCCGTTCGCGGTGGTTCTGAAATGTCCCGCGCGGAGGGCAGAGGCACAGGAGGAGAGATCGGTGTAGTGGCAGACGTAGACCCAAACCCAGACTCTTCGGTTGTTGTAGATCCACCAGCACCGGACGAGTTCCGACCAGATCGGCGTCGTCTACGCTTCACAGGCACAACTGGATCTTTCTCTTCTCCACCACTAGTCTGTTCTCCGTCGGCTTCTTTGATCCTTTCGCCCAGTCGCTGTAGAAGAAACTTCCTCGCAGCCGATCGCTCCCCACCAGAGACGGTGTTGTTCCTCCCTAGTTTTCCCGGTAATGGCGGAGGAGTTGGGGAAGGCGAAGGGAAGGAATTATCGTAGACATCATTGCCTCTTGTAAGCTTTTGCATTGCCATCATACGAGCCGCAGCGCTATTAGAACGGAATAGACCTTTTTGCAAGGCTTCTAAAGTAGGTAGCATAGGTGTGGGTGGTGAGGTCCCAGGGTATAACAAGGGCGATTCTGGAGAGAGAAGAGCAGGAGACATAAGGAGCCGAGATGCTTGTTGCATTTCCGTGAAATGAGATGGGATTGGTGAGATCACTGGCGTGGTTGGAGGAAACAAGGCAGGAGGCGGTGGTGGAGGTGAATCTTCGGGAGATGAATCGTTGCTTGGTATCAGAGGAGTCACACTAGGAGATTGTGGAGGCTTCATCTTGCCCTTAAAATCTTTGGAACCTCTGGACCTAGAGCGAGAGCGCGAACGACGCTTTGTGCGATTAGCTGGTTCTGGTGTCGTTCCTCGCTTCTCCTCTTGGGGTACATCTGTTGTGATATCGCCGGTAGGTGGAGTATCTGACTCCTGCTTATCCTCGGGCTGGGTTTTTTCACCTTCGCTGACGGCTTCTACATGCATGGGTGGGCGTCTCCCATCTTTCATCCGTGGTAACGATGCAGCGCGCTTGAGTTTTGCAACTGCAAAAGCGCGTTGTTCCGCAGCTGAAGTGGATTCGTCCATGGCACTGTTGGGGTCTCTGCCGGGACGCTGAAGTTATAAAGAGGAATTTCGGATGAGGACGTAAGAAATGAACAAAAAGAACAACAACTCACTTGATTTGTTGGTAGTATCCACCGCTAACACCTTAGAACAGGGCCCGTTGGCCGAGATTAGATTACGAAAATCAGGAGGCTGCAACAAAAGGATTAGAAGGCAATGGTGGGGGAGAAAAGAGCATACGGACGACAAAGGAGAGAGCACTGCAGAGGATGAGAGAAAGGCTTAGAGGGCCAACTGCGCGAAAGAGGTTATGTGGCGGAGCACGCACACGTGGCGGGAAAGGACCCGGGCGGTATCCCGACCTCCGTGGTCGCAATATAAGGACCCATGGCTGTATTTTCTGTGGCTCCTGGGCCTCATTCCTGCCTCGAGGAATGTCCAAGTGCTGTTCATGTCACTTGTTATCAGCCTGCATTGCCATCACCTTACACCGACGTTTCAAGCCTATCATATCGTAATATTGGCCTGCTTGCACGGACCTACTACTACAGGCTCAACATCTTTGGTTACCAATCTCTGTCACCTGCAGAATGCCCTCTTGTGCTGCATGTTTCTCTCCTTCCCCCCCAATGGAAGCCTGCATGGTCCATCTTCTGACCTCCCTTCTCCCTGGAAACATTGGACCGCTATGGGTCTACATCCAATCGATAAGAGACGCGGACAACGCGCAGCACATATCGTGGCTTTCATCTCACTTTTCCGGTGCAGATATGGGCCTTCAATGAACAACGTGCTTCCTTTTATTACTTCAGATTTTTGTCGTGGCATGCATCTGTGCTAGCGCTATTTCTGTACGGAAACCCTTTGCCTCTTTTGCTCTGCCGTACCCTTTAGTGAAGAACATGCCTTTTCGCGGGGAACCGATTCGCTCATATGATTTCGATTTGTGCTTGTGTGGCCTTTCGTCGCTTCCAGCTCACTTCTACGAAGCGTTAATGCCTGGAATCGGAACAAAGACCGTGGCTTGACAGTCGACTATCAGCAGCCTCTCAGCTGATAGACCTTAGCTAATCGAATGTACTTTCAGGGAAAGCCTGTGATTTCGCCCATGGGGAATTACACCTGCCGTGCTTGTTGTATGATGTTGGTACGTTATCCTACATCTAACGTCTCGTCAATGCCACTAGCGTGATGATGAATCCCTGGCCGCCGATCACGAGTGAGAATTATACTGCAGTTCTAACGCACTCCATTAAACTATATCATTATCAGCCATAATGGAACACGCGGAAATGATATCATGCAGTCAATAACATGGCCCATAGCATTATGGTCTCCATTGCTACTCGTGCGGAGATAGCGATATCAACACGATGCCCGTGATAACTTGTGTGCGGCAAGTCTATGCAACGTTCTTCAGTGATCTTGAGCTTCGATTTCGTGGCGCATGACTTTCCAAGACGGTCGAGGAACCTCAAAACCCTCCCCTATCCGTGCATACGTGTTACCGCCTAAACGTGAGACGGCACGGAGCTTTAGGGGGTCGACAGTACCGTCATCCTTCATCACAGAAGATCTGACATGCGCTCTCTTGATGAGGCCCAGCACAAGCGTATGGGTGATTTCATCCGAGCTTGGTGGGCAGATGTCATACGTATGAAAGAGCTAGAAGGTGGTATGATTACTGAAACAATGTATTATGACCATTAACCTACCTCGCATTCAAGGCCTACAGCACTCTCCCTGACCCACGGGGGATTGACGTCTGTCTATGAAAAGTGTGCCTCGATGTCAAAAGCGTGTTAATAATGAGTTGGGCCTTACACTTTTCGCCATGGTCAGGCCGCTTAACTGCCACTCGTCAATATCAGCGGGGGCTTCTACGGACGTCGCATTGGCCGCCTCTACGAAAGCCTCGTTAATTATGCTAACAGTGAACTCCTTGGTCGCTAAAATATTTTCCCGAGTGTCTTTTGGCCTTTTTGGAGAGAGCGAGAATGAAACGCTGATTAACGGTGGGTTATGTGCGACCTGCGCAAGTTAGAATACGTAAGGCCACTGAGATGGAAGAATAAGATAGATCTTAACCATCGAAAAATAGCTGCACAGGGTTTGCAGATGCGGCATAAACATGGTTAGCTCGCCTTTTTTAACCCATAAAAGAGATATCCTCACCTGAACGGTGCCAAGTTAGGGACGCCATTTGCTGAGAGGGTAGACACAAAAGCGATCGGGCGAGGCACGACTGCACTTGTCAAGAGTCGATAAATATCCCTATATAAAGTAAGTAGTTAGTCTCGACAAATGGGCCTAGCATTTTTTGTTTTGTATCGTGACCAGTAATGCTTATGACGCGAATGAGAACACGTACCGTGATGGGGTCTCATCCATTTGCCAAGTCTTCCATCCCTGCATCTCGTCCGACTTCCATTCCTTCTGATTTTCGTGTTGCAAAGTATGGCTTTGTCCTAGTTTCCATGATGGATTGGGAGACCTTGTGTATTGGAACGAGGGAGAGGCATTGAACTCGCGAAGAGGCGAGCTTTGACGGTCTGAGTAGCGCGAACTTTCAGCGTCACGGTCTTTACTAGCTTGAGCACAGTCCGACGAGCTGAATAGACGTGTTATCTTAGGAACGACAACGCGCATACCGCCATGGCGATGTATATGTCTTCGTAGACATTTCAGAGCTATAGTTCGAGTCACAGGAGGTGGGAGAGCCATTGTGGATGTAGAAATCGTCTCCGTTATGGAACGAAAATGCCAATTCAGATATGGAATCTATTCAAATAAAGGAGATGTTACTCAAACTCCCCAGCTATGAAGTTTTTGACTGTTTGCGCTTCAGTTACTGCACTTCCACACCTCGGACCGTCGTTCTCACAAGTTGGTCAATTGCAAGGTCTAGGACAAACTTTGTATTATGTAAGCACGCAGAGGACATCGGGCCCTATCTATAACGAAGGGGACGGTGGACGGTGGTCGTTTGGAATGCCGGCGACGGCATCGGATTTCTTTCAACGACCGACAATTTCGATAGGTCTCTTTGAATATTCCTAAGGGCATGACCATATCTGTAAAAATGAATGTAGTATATTGTGCTTATTCTCATATGTGGTAGCCTGTATTTGTTATATTTGCATTGAAAAAACAGAAAAGTAATCAACGAGCAGGAAACAAGAGATGATAATGCCTGTGCAAAAGCGAGAATATCTGGATGAATCAGTAAACACGGATAATATAATAACTTACAATATGTGACTGCCCGTAAAACGTGGGTGGCAACTGTGGCAACAAGTGATAAAGTCATAAAACAAGAATAAAATAAAAACTCACGTTTTATCCACGGCACCAGGGTTGCTATACCATTATATGACCACCAAATTAGCAACATTGTATGGCCAGATTATCAGGGCTGAATGACAGGGCTTGGTTAGTTGACTATAGTGCGACAGCCATAGAAGTTTTAGTACCTGCACAGTTATGCGGATCTGTGGCCATGTTATTAGTTACAGGTCACACCATCACACACGGCGAGGTTTTTTCCTTACTACCGCTCACTGGGTGCTCAATCTCGTCCAACGCTGCAGCCACTATTCTGGATCCATTCCATCACAACGCTCATTCCACAGATCAGCTAAAACCCAATTTTTTTTTTTACTCTGGCCACTCGAGGTTGACTGAGCATGCAAAGTAGGTAAGCGTGACTTTCTACTTACCTAATATTTCCAGCTGACATATGCCTTGTACCCCCTTGCACTCAATCCCTGGCCTGCCTGTGAACTTTGCCGTACAAATTTTATGTAGTAACTATTTTCCTTTCCATATTCGTGACATTTTGTCTTCACCAATTTTCCCTGTACTTGCAAAGCACATTTTATAATAATATTGATACTCACAACAATCAGGGTCACACTGCATGGGCAAATTAGAGGTATAAAAGTGGCTGTTGAATATACTAAGATGCCGTGTTCCGCGGTGTTTAAAATTTCAACCGTAACCAAATGACCACTGTAACAGTGGTCCCAAAAGTTGCGTGCGGCACACGTGGGAGCACATTTTTTCGCTTAGTTTTGCTCATGTGGTTTTCGGTTAGCAGGAGAGGGTAGGTAGTGCAGTAGTAACGAGTGTAGTGAAAGTTGTGGCCACATTGAAAATTCTCACGTTTATAAGGACAGACAGCACAAGTTCACTGACTTCTGACTAAATAAAATTTGATCACTTAACTTGTTATTATTCCTCAAAAGATAGTGTGGAGTAGCTCAGTCAAGAGCAGTGGAATGCTTTTGATACCATCATACAGTCAATCTATCATAATAGGGGAATAACTTGCTTTATTCACAGTGCTGAAGGTAAGAGAAAAACATATCTCTGTAATACAATTGCCGCTGCTGCTTGAGCAAGAGATAATCATAATGTTGCTCTATGTGTAGCATCCTCTGAAATTGAATCCCTGCTCTTGGAGGGTGGCTGCACAGCTCATTCACACTTTGGAATCCCTATTCATGTACATGAAACATCCACATGCAGGATTCCAAAAAACTCTGACCTCCATGAGGTTTTTAGACATACTGGAGTTATAGTCTGGGATGAAGCACCAATGCAACACTGTTATGGGATTGAAGCATTGGATTGTACATTGCGGGGCATTTTGGATAATCAGCTTCCATTTGGAGGCATTATAATGGTCTTTGGAGGGGACTTCCACCAAACAACACCTGTTGTTCCAAGAGGGTCAAGGCAACACATTATTTCTGCCTCTCTTAGAAAGTCACGACTGTGGACAAATATCCATGTCTGCTATCTCACACAGAACATGCGCCTGGACCGTACTCCAGAAAGTGAAGCCTTTGCTAGCTGGCTCCTGGATGTTGGTGGTGGTTGTGGAATTGCAGGAGATGGAACTATTGAGCTTCCCGCTGTCGATGATGAGAACTGCTGTTAGAAAACCACACACAAAAACAAACTAACAAACAATCCTCCCAGATTCCACGGAACTTGTTTATGGGCTTTGCCTCCTAGAACAGTGGGTGCTCTGGTTGTTCGTGGGGTGGTATGTATGAAGATCCTTCAAAGTAAAACCCAGAGATGTATGAGTGTGGGTTTTGAGGAGGAGGGATAGTTGAATTTATAGAAGATAGGGGCTTAGTGACGAGTATAGATGAGCACTACCTTGCTAATTGTAGCATAAGGTAGGTTTGAGAACGACGAGGATGACAAGGTGACGAGGTTCCCAGTGATAGCAGGCTCCTGACGCACAAACTGTAGTGCTCAGAAGGACTCTAATCGAAAGGGATAACAATGACTTCAAAAGTGGGGAGTGATGATGACAGCAATTAACAGTGGAAGCAGTGGGAAGTGTTGTGACCACACTGGATCACAAGTAGCAGTAAGAAGTGGACTTAAGATTAGAGAAGAAGTCTGGAATCGAGTACTTGTTTTTTTTTACAAGGTAAAATACAGGGGTTTATATAGTAAAAGAAAAGTAGGCTATGCACAGTATAGCTGTGCAAAAAGAATGAGAAAGAACATGAAGGAAGGAATGTACGCTGACAAATCCTGTGTAGGTAGTACAGGATAAGATTGTCAAAAAAAGGAAAAGAAAGGGATAGAACAATAAATGCTGTGAGTAATGTCACACGTTTGTACAGCCATAAAGTAAAGTCCAATAGCAAAAAGAGAGCAGGAAAATCATGATGTCATGGGAAGATGCAGTAAAAAAAGGGCAAGGCAAAACACTATCAGTATCAACACAGTTCCTTTATTGTCAGTCAGACATTCTAAAAAAATATGTGTTCATAAAAATGATTCAAAAATCAAAAATAATTGCACTGTAAATGAATGTTCTGCTGAAAAAAAAGAAACTGGAGCCACCGGTCCACCACCTAGTCCAAATCCAACAGTTCCATGGCCTTACCAATGGACTGGTTGTGTTGGACCACCTGATCAAACGAGGGAGGGAGAGGAGTAGTTCCAATTTGGAACAAGTGAGTCCCAGTGTCACGATCCTCTTCTTTTACATCTAATACTTCACCCTTCATGTCCAACTCTGAAGTAGAAACACTCATTTCTCCTTATCTTATCACGTAGCTTTCCTTATCTTATCTTCTTATCTCATCACGTGACCCCAAGTCACATGATCACTTACAAATCATCTTACCAAGCTAAACACGATACATCCTCATGTCTATCAGTCAGCGCCTCATGGCTGACATGAGTTCTTACATATATAAGTAGACACTCAACGATGTACATACCCTAGCTTTTGATTTCGTCTTTATACACTTGTTCAACTACTTGCTAGAGATTGACGTTGAGTTGCCTGGTTTCTTCCAGTAGTGCAACTCAGTCGTTATATAATCAAAAGCTGGTAAAGAGCACCTAGTTGATGACAGAAACAAAGGCTACTCTAATCATCATCCTAACCCCCGTCATCATCATCCTATTTTTCGTTCTACTCAAACTATACTTTCGCCTCACCACACCCCTCTCTCAAATCACATCACCTATCACTCGCCCATCCACTATAATCACATTCATCCAATCATCGCCATCTAACTCATCTTTCGAAACCATCCCTCTATCTCCTATCATCCGCCCCCACAATCCAGTACTTAGAGAACCTAGTGACGTGGAGTCGCTAAGGTTCTATTAGTTACATAAACTTCTTTATACTTCTTACCGGGCCGGGCACTTGCCTCCGCCAGTAGGAAGAGGGCTGACAGCGGTTAACGCGGGCCATCATCGAGACAACCGTTCGGACCTCGATTACGATACAATTAGAACACTGTACTATATTAGAATGGTACTATATTAGATAGTTTACGTACACGCTTAGTGGGGACAGAAGAGGAACCCATAAGCAGAAGGAACTAGACAGAGAAAGGGATCTTCATTAAAGAAGTGTTGATCCAGATTTGTCATCTGGGGAACCTTTTTTGAATGCCCTTTGCACCACTATACTCGTATCAGATCCCGATTCTGCCCTATCCCGGGCCGACCATAAAACAAGAACGAGTCACCCCAGCCCTATATTTCCTAACACCATCACCATCACCATCACCATCCCTGAATGTCTTACGACACATATCGAGAGAATCCGGACATGGCCGAGAGCACCGACATGTCAGATTTGCGGGACGCGTTACCGCATATTCAGCCGCGCGTACCATCGCCGGCAACCAACCAGCAGCAGATGCAGAACCTGCAGAACATCATCTTGGCGGCGGTCAACAACGCAATCGCAGACAACAACGAATTATGGGAAGAGAGATTCTCATCAAAAGACGAAGAAGTAAGAGACTTGCGCAGAAGGCTCGCAGAGAGCGAAAGGAGGCAGCCTTCAGGGATGGGCCTGCCACGCGCACAAGAAGCAGAGTTTAGGAAAACGGCATTAGCAAAGCCGGAACCTTACGACGGAGACAAGAAGAAGTTTCGAAGCTTCTCGGAGTCATTAGAACTCCATTTCAATGCCAACTCGGCATACTTCTCCCGAGAAAGGAACCGGATAAGCTTCGCCTTATCCTATATGAGTATAGGGGCAGCAGCAGCCCTAAGAACAGAGTGGGTAGAGAGGAGGAAGATTGCAGAAGAAAGGTCGGATGCAGGGGAAATCACCCTCTTAGAGAGCTGGGCTCACTTTGAGAGGACCCTCAAAGACCATTTCACTGACACGCACGAAGAAGAGAGAGCAAGATACGAAATTATATACAAGAAACAAGGAACTCTGACGGCCCAAGAGTTCTTTGTAAAATTCGAAGAGTTGAGGAGGCAGGCCAGCTATGATGTCAAAAGGAGCGAACAATTCCTGATCACACTAATCAGGAATAACATAAATGGTCCACTGATAAAGCAGATCATTTATAGCGGAAACATTCCCACGACATATACAGAGTGGAAGACGAGGATCGTCACAAACGACCAATTGTGGCGAGATCAAGTAGAGAACGAGCGGATGTTGAAGGGATCAACCAGCGGCAGCTCCGGTACAGGGAACCGGGGACCCAATGGAAGATACCAAGATAAGGGTGCTTCGGAGAGGAAGACCGAGACGGTGGAAGCGAAGAAAGACGGCACGGGTACACTATACACCGGAGCTGGAAAAGAGATGGAACTGGACAAGCAGAAGTTCCGAAATGAAGGACGCTGCTTCAAGTGCGGAGAAAAGGGCCATAGAGCCAGAGACCATCTGAACGGACAGATACCACAAAAACCAAAGTTCGATCTCCGAGCAATGTTAGAAGCAATGCCGGAGGAAGAACGAGCTAACTTGCTCCAGGGTTTTTAAGAAGGCCAGCTGCGACTCCTCGCCAGACTGTGCCAAAGAACTTTGTAAATAGATATGCTTTCTTACCTGTTGAAGATCTTGATGCCACATGTACCAGTAACGATGAAAATGATATTGCTTTATTCAAAGATGCACAAGATCTGAAACGAAAGGAACAATCTATAAAAAAGGAGAACCTGAAAGGGAAACGGGTTGAAAAGATTCCCAAAAAGGAAGCGGCGCACTCGAAAGAGAAAGGCGCAGCACAGAAAGCGGCGCACGAGGTACCTAAAGGGGAAAGGACCACGAAAAGCGCAGCAACTACGAAAGAGACAACTGAAGCACAGAATGTTACGACTCAATTGGGTAGCGTAACCGAAACTGATGCTTCGACAAGCTCTAAAGAGGTCAGGAACACCTCTAATAAAAACCTAGATAAAAAGAATCAAAAAACACCATGGACAGCTACTTGGATAGCGGAAAGACTACGAGACCAAAAGGAAGAAAGATCTATTGGTATTCTCAGTAGTTGGACCCACAGAAAAAGAGGATTAGAAGTCAATGCAGAATTGATAAAAGAACTGAATGCTTTACCAATTCACGAAACGGTATTAGCACTGGAAGAATTGAAGAAGCCTAAGCAATTCATTAGAGGCACTCAAGGAAACCAGATGAACATCACCTGCAGACTGACAAACCTTGCATCCCATCAATCAACGACGATTGAGGCATTACTAGACAGTGGCTGTACCGGAAGTTGCATAGATAACAAATTCGTTGAAGAACAGGGATATGAAAGGCATAGAATCCCTAGACCAATCCCAGTCTACAATGCTGACGGTACTCTAAACCGAGACGGCAGTATTAAAGAATTCGTAGAGATATTAGTGGAGATTAACGACCACGCCGAAAGACTCCAACTAGCCGTTACCAATCTTGGAACTGGCAGGATGTTCTTAGGCCATGAATGGTTAAAGAAACACAATCCCACGATAGACTGGAACATGTCAAAATTAGACTTCAATAGATGTCCATCAGACTGCAACATGATGGTAAGATTCTTTGATCCTGAAGAAGATCTAGAAACGTATTGCCCGGAGGTCAATCTTGAAGAGGGGGATAGAATTATCCGATTCAATTTCTTAAACGTTGAAGACACATCCATTCCTGACGTCATGCATCACATCCGCGCTCACGGCACAACTGCACAACAGCTTGCCGAAGCAGCAGGAAAAGACCAGAAAACAGGTGGATTCGAAGGCATTGTACCAAAATGTATATCCAGTATTCAATGAAAAAATCCTCCATCCCTATAAAGAACCAACCTTTCCTGGTCAAAAGAAACCAAAACCTCCACCCCCCGCTGAAGTTGACGGACAAAGAGAATACGAAGTAGAACAACTACTTGACTCACGATTGAAATGTGGCAAGTTAGAATATTTGGTACATTGGAAAGGATATGGAAAAGAAGAACGAACATGGGAACCTGAGCGAAATGTCAAAAACTCGCCAGAACTAGTCAAAGACTTCCATGATCATTTCCCATCCGCTCCACGCCGAATCAATTTCTTACTTCATTATCAACCGTTCGAAAACCTCACAGAATTTTCCCATAAAAACAGGATATTTAACTGGGAAAATGGCAAACTTGAACCAACCTTTCGGGACGAAAGTCCTAAAGGGGGGGTAATGTCACGATCCTCTTCTTTTACATCTAATACTTCACCCTTCATGTCCAACTCTGAAGTAGAAACACTCATTTCTCCTTATCTTATCACGTAGCTTTCCTTATCTTATCTTCTTATCTCATCACGTGACCCCAAGTCACATGATCACTTACAAATCATCTTACCAAGCTAAACACGATACATCCTCATGTCTATCAGTCAGCGCCTCATGGCTGACATGAGTTCTTACATATATAAGTAGACACTCAACGATGTACATACCCTAGCTTTTGATTTCGTCTTTATACACTTGTTCAACTACTTGCTAGAGATTGACGTTGAGTTGCCTGGTTTCTTCCAGTAGTGCAACTCAGTCGTTATACCCAGGCAGCGTGTGGTAGGTGTAGCTGTAGTGAAGACGATGGACAAAAGATAAGTGTACCCAAGTGAATGGGACAGCGATGAACATGGGTGACGCAAGGGGATGAACCTTCTCCAGCTCAAAAACTACCCACCCACGCTCCAACCAGGCAAGACGAGCAACCGATGTTTTGATAGTATATAATGGTAGATCGACGTCATAAAGATGGACCTGTTGCCCTATTTGAACCGGCCGCCGGGGCTTTGCTGATATCAGCAGTGGCACGTGGTAGTCGACGGATCGGCGACGGAAGCGGATAGGAAGTGGTGACATCAGAAATGGTGGAGGAGCAAAGAAGATGAGGAGGAGGAGGGTGGAGGTGATGAGGAGGTGAACTAAAATGGGGATCCAGAAACGACCGTCGGGTGAGAATAAAAACGAGAGTAAGGGACCCATGGTGGGGCTAGGCAAAGGAAGGGAAGTGAAGGAAATGACAAAAACGAGGGCGCAATGCAATGTGTAGCCAGTGGCGACGTGAAAATTTGCCGAAATGCCGAAATGCCGAAAGTACCGAATGAAAAAGCAAAGGTGAGCGTGACTGGATTGCCTAATAGAGGTGGTGCTGATTAGCCACAAGTTCGAAAAAGGCAATATTAATTACTATTCCACGTGGCACTGTGCCTGTGTGGCGCAAAGGCGAGTCTTTTTGAATATTCACTTCGTTATTGACACCTGTCCATGCTACCAATCAACTTTGGTGCATGACACCGCCAACATGCTTATGCCAGAAAACACCATAGACTCATTAGTCAACACCATCCTGGAATTGCAAATGGAGACAAAGATGACCATTATTTCCTCTACCGCACTATCCTCTCCGCAAAAAATGATGCCGTTAGCAACCTTAATTCAGCAATCCTCACAAAATTCCCTGGAGAAGAGTTAGTAGCTCTGTCAATTGATAAAGTGGTTGGAGAGGGGCATGAACATTATCCTGTGGAATTCTTGAACTCTTTGCAAGTATCTGGCCTTCCTGAAGTGCACCTCAAACTTAAAGCTGGATGTCCACTTATGCTCCTCCGCAATATTGATCCCCTAAATGGACTCTGTAATGGAACACGCATGATTTTGATTTTGATAAAGATGAAGAGAAGAGTATTGAAGTGCCGTGTCTTGGGAGGAAAACATGCAGGAAAGATAGCTTTTATTTCACACCTCACATTGGAACCTTCATCAGAAGAATTGTCCATCAAGCTATCACGCCATCAATTCCCTGTCTGTGTTGCCTTTGCCATGATCATCAACAAGTCTCAAGGTCAATCAGTGACACAGGTTGGGCTGGATTTACGTGTTCCAGTGTTTTCACATGGGCAACTTTATGTTGCATTGTCTCGCTGCACTTCAGGAGAGAGAATAAAAGTGCTATTTCCACATGGTTCAAATGACAGACGTACCGTCAATGTGGTGTATCCCGAAATTCTGACTGGCTTTATCTGTGACTAGCAAGTAGATTTTTCCCCAATTCTCACCCTTTTTACTAAAGTGTTTTATTCTCAGATCATATTTTCATCCTTTACCATTTCTGGAGTCTCTTTTTTTATTTCTCATCAATTTATCAATGTAATACCATAGACTTTTTACATTACAATATATGTTGATGTTTGTAAAGATTCAATGAACCATCTGCTTGATTCAGCATACTGTGCAAGTTTAGGGCAGGCTTATAAGGACATTCAATGACAGAACTGCAAGTCAAACATGCATCATAGGATTCAAAGACTTAACATACATTACAGACAGCATAAGTTCACTGACTTAACATTTTGATCACTTAACAGTATTATTATTATTATTATTTATCATATAGCAAAAACATTGCACCAGTGGCAGAGCCACGGGCTGGACCTCGTCTATAACGAAGGGGACAGTGGTCCCAAAAGTCGCATGCAGCACACATGGGAGCACATTTTTTCACTTAGTTTTGCTCACGTGGTTTTTGGTTAGCAGCAGAGCAGGTACATGGCCAGAGCTTCAAAGGGACTCCGCCAGGAAACTTCCGGATGTGCTGTGTCTAACACTTTGTAAACACTTATCCTAAATCTTGATGCCAATAAATCCCATTTCCTGAAATGAACACACAGCGTTTGACTCTTTTTGTGCCATGCTCCATTATCATCTGATCCCAGCTCAGCCTTATTTGCATGCCCCATATATGACAGAGTGATCTTATCTTCAAACCGATACCATAGTCAGTTTTGAGAGAAGATCACTCTCGTCACCTCTCACTATACTCATTCTTGCTCATCTCTGTGAGGCAACGATAAACTATAACAAAAACGAAACCTGTCTCCTTCTGCACTTGCAGGGAGTAAGGGGTTCGATGAGCTTGAGGTCGACAGACGCTAGTAAATATAGCGAGTAGAGGACTTTGAGAGGTAAGCTTCAAAGGTTCTTATTGAGGAGTAAAGCGGGTAAATTCAGTAATAGAAAACTAAGGAGCCATACATGAATAGGTAAGGCTTTATATAGTGAACTGTTCGTTCCTCAGACCGAAAGGAGAATATACAAAAAGTGGTCTGAGGAATCAATCGGCCAATAAGAAAAAGAGAGAACAATTATCGTACGACTTTTAACTTGATTAATCAGCGGTGAGAGATTTGTACTAATAATAAAGGTTTGTCACACATGTTCAGGAACTGTATCCTTATGATAAGGTACGATCCTGAACAAGGCGTTTATTAGTGTATCCAGGCTTTACTGGGGCTTGGAGCTGGTTGGCAAGATGCCTATTACCAGTCCTTACTCAGTGTGCTGGCTGGCTGGGAGCAATACCCAGTCTCTGATCTGTGATATAAAATGGTAACGATGGTTAAGAAAGCCTGTGAGGGCTATGAGAAGTAAAACGGCAAATGATACCTCTAGCCCTAGAGCCAGAGGTGTAACGGGAAAAGCGTTCGAGAACCAAGACATAGCGAAGATAAGAAAATAATAAAATGGTCCTTACAATCTCGTCCTCAATTTCACCTCCGACTTGCTCACATATTGTTACGATAACACAATTTTCGGACCTTTCCTTTAATTTTCATTCTCTGCTTTAACCATTTTACTATAGTTCACACTCCATGCCATACGGCACTTTCCTTTTTTGTTCTAACTCCACCTTCTCGCGCAGCGCAGCCTTTATTCTTCTTTTAGACACAAACTCTCTCACACAGTGGAGCTGGTCACACGGGCTGCGCCCTCTGACATCATCAGCCACTGCTTTTATTAACTGTACAGTACATAGGTACAAACACTCTGTATTAGTATGAATACCCCAATAGATCAAGGAGACTCCTCAGCGAGTCCTCCTGTTGTATACCAACAAACTCTCTGCAGCTTAAGGGGTAACCACTCCCCATTCACTACCTTTATAGTGTGTTCTTGTGTGCGCCAGAGTAACTAACTCTTGGTTGTTACACATATAACCCCCCAGACTGACCAGCAACACCTATAAACCTGTGGGATATTAGAAATGTTGTTGCAGTCCATTGACCCTGGTAAGTTACAGTTCAGCTGCGGACATTTTTACTGCATTTCATGGCTTGAACAGGTATATGGGAATTATTACCTGAATGTGATGATGGACATGCTCAGTACCAATGTATCATATGCAATGACCGGCGCCCTCGCTTCAGTTGGCACCTTGCACCACATGAAAATACAATTGCGTATCAAGTACGGACAGAATACCAACGCAATCAAGTGGCCATTCCGAGTCTGTCCACACCCAACTCTCACCCAGCACCTCCACTACCTCAAGAATTTCAACTAGTAAATAGCGCTATTCACAACCTGCTAACATCCTTTAACCAGAACACATTCAGCGAAACAACAGCTGCCAACTCAAGTCATACCATCACGTAGTCCATCACCTGCTTAATTCCAGGACTTTGATTGGGGCCTATCAGACACTGCTCACCATACCAACTTACAGCCTTCACCTCAGTCTTGCGTAGTGATGGATATTGCACAAACACTTTTAGATCAGTTTGATGCCATGTCAACCTCATCTGTCGAAGATGCAGAACTGTCTGATGTCTCTCGAGAAGAATTATGTCCTGAGCCGACTGTTACGAGTAAGTATATAACCAAATCAATTCTTTCTATAGTAATTAATACCCCATTTTTGGGCAGTTGATGAAACCAGCGACATACCATCATACTCACGCAAGCGTGCTCGACATACTGAAGTCAGCTCGCTCTCAAGAAAGTGTTATCCATGGAAGGACAAAATTGTGAGCATTTCCGTTTTGTCCATACTCTTATACTCAGTGCGCAATACAAATTAGACATGTACACTAGATATACTGATGCACCTTCCCCGTTCAGTCTTTTCCCACTGCCAGCTAGATCTGTTCCTCTGGTTACTGAGGATTAATGACATTGATGATGTACCCAGTGTCAAGAAAATGGGAAACTTGAACACCAGATTACAGAAGATGTGCAGTGTTGAAACAACTTCTTACAAAGGCGCACTCGGTCACAACTACTGTGTCAACAACTTGGCATCTTTGATCTCGCAGGTTTGTTCTTATACATACTATGATATAGCTCAATGGCATGTTTCCTTAAAGAACGCTTACTGTTACTAGGAGATGTGTAATCCAAGAGTATGACCCCACCTCCATTTTTATCCTGAAGATAGTGACAAAAAGTTGTCAGAGGCTCGACAAGCCACCCAGAAATCCCACCTATTTAGGTTTGGGAAGAAAAAGTCGACAAGATGTTGCAACAACCAACAACCAGATCTCAGAGAGCAGGAAGAAGCTCGGACAATCCACAGACAGCAACACCCCAAACATCGTCCAGACAAGGAAGGACAGCAGCACCACCTCCCTTTCCCCAACCTGACGTCACTCAACTCCACACCAGAGAACAGGCGGACACATTCTACAACACCAGAACACTTTGGCTACAGCTTTACGCAGGAAGCCACCCACAACTAATACCCAAAACACAACAGGATCCCCCAGTAACTGCAGCAGACATCTACAACAGAAATGACTTTGAGGAATACGTGGCAGAAGGTGAACCAATATCACCTCCCACACCACGGATACTTCCCCCAGCGCCCAATCCATCTCCAGTTCCACCAACACACACCATATCTAATACTGCAGCATCTAAACCTACGATGATTGAAAAGATTGATGACTTTGATGGGACCCCAGATAAGGCCCAAAGATGGATATCATCCACAGATTTACACTTTGATATTAACGACACTGTTACAAACTGTACTTAAGCATAGACTTTATTTTCCTTCACAAGTAGCTACACTCCGCTACCTACATATACCTTCCCACACACATTGCCTATTTCGGTATCACCCGTCCTCGTTTGTTTAACACAAACACCTACCCTAAAGTAGACACTATATATACAGACCTGTATTGTAGTTACTATCTCAAATACGATTGTACGCTTCAACAGTGTAACTTGGTATTCATCAGTTAAAACCCTCATTATCAGAATACGTCTCAAACTTGTCCACGACGAGCTTATCAGAAACCACTTGCATATCAGAAACCCAGTGTTACCAGGCTTGCACATCCCAAGCGTAACAGTTAATAAACAATATATGTGATTTTAGCTTTGCTTCATGTCTGAGTCACGTACTACATTGTTGACTCAATGGCAGACTCAGTCTCAAGCCCCATCCAAGCCATATTATTCAATGTTCTCATACCAGACAACCTGGCTACTCCCATATATACATATCAGTCCATACCGGTCCATAACATGTGTCCAAAAAATACATGCTTGGCTGATTCTAAGCAACCTGCCGCTGAGCCTGCCATGGTCTGCCAACTCGTGCCCGAGCCCCATCCAAGCCATATTCTTTAATACTCCCATACCAGTCAACCCTGCTGCTCCTACATATACATACCAGTTCATACCATATCTCTGTGAGGCAACATTGTCGATGATGAGAACAGCTGTTAGAAAACCACACACAAAAACAAACTAACACACAATCCTCCCAGATTCCACGGAACTTGTTTATGGGCTTTGCCTCCTAGAACAGTGGGTGCTCTGGTTGTTCGTGGGGTGGTATGTATGAAGATCCTTCAAAGTAAAACCCAGAGATGTATGAGTGTGGGTTTTGAGGAGGAGGGATAGTTGAATTTATAGAAGATAGGGGCTTAGTGACGAGTATAGATGAGCACTACCTTGCTAATTGTAGCATAAGGTAGGTTTGAGAACGACGAGGATGACAAGGTGACGAGGTTCCCAGTGATAGCAGGCTCCTGACGCACAAACTGTAGTGCTCAGAAGGACTCTAATCGAAAGGGATAACAATGACTTCAAAAGTGGGGAGTGATGATGACAGCAATTAACAGTGGAAGCAGTGGGAAGTGTTGTGACCACACTGGATCACAAGTAGCAGTAAGAAGTGGACTTAAGATTAGAGAAGAAGTCTGGAATCGAGTACTTGTTTTTTTTTACAAGGTAAAATACAGGGGTTTATATAGTAAAAGAAAAGTAGGCTATGCACAGTATAGCTGTGCAAAAAGAATGAGAAAGAATATGAAGGAAGGAATGTATGCTGACAAATCCTGCGTAGGTAGTACAGGATAAGATTGTCAAAAAAAGGAAAAGAAAGGGATAGAACAATGAATGCTGTGAGTAATGTCACAGGTTTGTATAGCCATAAAGTAAAGTCCAATAGCAAAAAGAGAGCAGGAAAATCATGATGTCATGGGAAGATGCAGTAAAAAAAAGGCAAGGCAAAACACTATCAGTATCAACACAGTTCCTTTATTGTCAGTCAGGCATTCTAAAAAATATGTGTCCATAAAAATGATTCAAAAATCAAAAATAATTGCACTGTAAATGAATGTTCTGCTGAAGAAAAAGAAACTGGAGCCACCGGTCCACCACCTATTCCAAATCCAACAGTTCCATGGCCTTACCAATGGACTGGTTGTGTTGGACCACCTGATCAAACAAGGGAGGGAGAGGAGTAGTTCCAATTTGGAACAAGTGAGTCCCAGGCAGCGTGTGATAGGTGTAGCTGTAGCGAAGACGATGGACAAAAGATAAGTGTACCCAAGTGAATGGGACAGCGATGAACATGGGTGACGCAAGGGGATGAACCTTCTCCAGCTCAAAAATTACCCACCCACGCTCCAACCAGGCAAGACAAGCAACCGATGTTTTGATAGTATATGATGGTAGATCGACGTCATGAAGATGGACCTGTTTCCCTATTTGAACCGGCCGCCGGGGCTTTGCTGATATCAGCAGTGGCATGTGGTAGTCGACGGATTGGCGACAGAAGCGGATAGGAAGTGGTGACATCAGAAATGGTGGGGGAGCAAAGAAGATGAGGAGGAGGAGGGTGGAGGTGACGAGGAGGTGAACTAAAATGGGGATCCAGAAACGACCGTCGGGTGAGAATAAAAACGAGAGTAAGGGACCCATGGTGGGGCTAGGCAAAGGAAGGGAAGTGAAGGAAATGACAAAAACGAGGGCGCAATGCAATGTGTAGCCAGTGGCGACGTGAAAATTTGCCGAAATGCCGAAATGCCGAAAGTACCGAATGGAAAGCAAAGGTGAGTGTGACTGGATTGCCTAATAGAGGTGGTGCTGGTTAGCCACAAGTTCAAAAAAGGCAATATTAATTACTATTCCACGTGGCACTGTGCCTGTGTGGCACAAAGGCGAGTCTTTTTGAATATTCACTTCGTTATTGACACCTGTCCATGCTACCAATCAACTTTGGTGCATGACAATGTTTAAACTATAACAAAATCAATACCCGTCTCCGACTGCACTTGCAGGGAGTAAGAGGTTCAAATGAGCTTGAGGTCAACAGATGCTAGTAAATATAGCAAGTAGAGGACTTGGGAGTAAACTCAAGGATTTCGGTTGAGGAGTAAAACAGGTAAATCAAGTAATAGAAAGCTAAAGAACTATACATGAGATGTGTAGGGCTTATATAGCTAACTGTCCGTCCCTCAGACCAAAAGGGGAATAAACAAAAAGTGGTCTGAGGAATAAATCAACCAATAAGAAAAAGGAATAACTATTGTACGACTTTGAATGATTAATCAGCAGGTGAGAGAGTTGTACTAATAATAGGTGTTGTCACGTATGTTCAGGAACTGTATCCTCATGATGAGGTACGATCCTGACTAAAGCATCTATTAGTATATCCAGGCACTGATGGGGCTTGGAGCTGGTTGGCGAGATGCCTACTACCAGTCCCTACCCATTGTGCTCGCTAGCTTGGAGTGATACCCAGTCTCTGATCTGTGATATAAAGTGGTAGTGATGGTTGAGAAAGCCTGTGAGGGCTATGAGAAGTACAGTAGCAAACAATACCTCCAGCCCTAGAGCCAGAGGTGTAATGGGAAAAGTGTTCGAGAACCAAGACATAGAGAAGATAAGAAAATAATAAAATGGTCCTTACAATCTCCAAAAAATACACGCTTTGTAACGACCAAGAGTTTCTTACTCTGGTGCACAACTCAGACAAGCATAAGAGAGAAGAGAAGGAGGGATCACCCCTCAGGTTTCAACGGGTTTGTTGTGCTAGACAACAGGAGGACTCGCTGAGTCCTTCCCCATGTATTGCTACTAGAATACATGAGGTACTGTACAGTTGTAAATAAAGTTTAAAGTCCGATGTCTAGCATGTGACCGGTCACATGCTGAGTCTAGACACTGGTAAGGTGTTGTTGTTAGTTTTGGTGATTCTGCACCTAGTTGTGCTATCTATTTTCCCTTCTTTCTAAATCACTTTCCTCTTTATTCTTTTTGCTGTATTGTTCAGTATTCACTGAGCATTCTATAATTTCGCCTTTGTGGCTGATTTGTTTACCTTTGTTTACAAAACTTCGGACTAGTATTGCAGAGTCCAGTATTCCTATTCTTTAGTTACTCATACTGGACTCTAGGTACTGTACACATTCTGTACTCTCTGATAATATAGTTACTCATACTGGACTCTAGTTCTGTCCCTGTTAGCTCTCAGCAAGTGGCTAGACACTTCCCAGAAGTTCTCAATTGAACAGTTGTGTCACATGATTGGTCATGTGATTATGAAAGTCCGAAAATGAAAAGTAAAGTAAATAGTCACGTGACTGGTCATGTGACTTGGAAAAATAAAAGTAAAAGTACGAAAAAAGGTGAAGTGTAAGTAGGTACTGGTACGTCAATTGTAACATGCTTGGGCAGTACCAAGCAACCTGCCGCTGAGCCTGCCAAGGTCTGCCAACTCATTTTCAACCTATCTCATATGGGTATCTGTATGGTGATGTTTGCCAATCACCACCAGGAAGTACCAGAGTTCAACCGTTTTCGTGATGAATGTAAGGAATTAATTTTTCATCAATTGTATTAATGTCTTGGTTCTCTCATCCATTCCCAGTCACTCCCCTAGCCATTGGGTGGGAAGTCACTGCAGGTATCCTCTTCATTTCAATATTAGCTTGGATTTGCGCATTAAACACATACTCTTCATTATGAAACGCTCCATTCTACCACTTAACAGAGACTTAGGTGGTTGTTTGGTATTGTTATATAGCTTGGTTTTCTTGTTGCCTGACAGATATGACAATACCAGTGTAAGATTCATAATCCGCTACATTAATCAGATATACCAAATGTTTTCCATAACTTCAAATCCTATTTAGATAGTCTAGGCAATGATATCTTTGTATGAGTCATTATTATCCAGAGCTTTGTAGTATCATGTGGGTTTACTGATATATATCTCTCCAAAGATTGTCATTTAACTCCCAAACACATTTACTATCAAATATGACCATCTCTTTCAGATCTGGATAAAGTAGGGAAAGTCTTCGGACATAGGATTGTTGTTCCAAGTAATCCAACCGGCTTTCTATGCTACGCGGGTTGTGCACATACACAAATCGAAGGTTTGTAAGTGCAGAGGGTAGAGGTACATGTCCAAGGACAATACTATCCATTAAGCCCTATAGGTTCAATCTGTCAGTGTCTCGTGTAAAGAGCTGAAGTAAACCATTGTGGTACCTCAGCGCTACAAGAGTCATTTGTGGGGAAGCCATTGTTGTCCGCAGAGATCAGAGGCAAATATGCTTTGTCCCAGTTCTGCACCTGGAATCGTAGTGGTATTCCAGAGTCGAGTTTCAAAAGCTTTTTCGGACACATCCTGTGAGATATTTCTGTTATTTCCCGCATTTTGATTTCTTCATCAGACATAGTGAAGTCACTATCATCTTCAGAGTCTTCTGTGGACTCTGCAATAACACGGATGAGTGGAAGAGCTTATGGAGCAGCATACATAGATATCGCAAACCATTTTCAGAGTCAGAGTCACTTGGGACTGCCATGTTTCTAACCGGTGGAAGCTGTAATGTGCCCATTCTGGCTCGCATAGCACGAAGCTCCTCAGAATGTGAGATATCATACTCTGGAGGTGTCCGTTTGATATATTTGATCTCTAGCTTCAGTAGGCTAGCTCCAAAAATGGATGTCACGGTAAACAGTATATCTGGTCCTATGGGGCACGAAGGAATGGCCAGACTTTGCAGACTTGGGCTCAAAAGAGAAATTTGTGCCAATGTACTATTCAAAGTTTTGGGAGGAAAGGCATCTTCATCTTCATCGGTTATGGTGATATGCCGCACAGGGCGACCCTGAATGAACAATACTACAGACTCCATCGGCCCACTATATGAGGAGAGTAGAGGGATGGCAGTCGGAGGCAGAATTTGGGAGAGGGTCTGAGTCGTGGCACTGGAAAAGATTGTAACGACAAGTGATGTCAACTGAGGACAGTGAAGGAGGAGCTGTAAAAAGCTTTCGCTCCAGTCTTCCAGTACAAAAGTGTTTAAGTGCGTGAGGTTATTCAAAGGACCAAGTGCAGTAAAATGAGTGAAATATCTTTCCATGTTGGAGGTGACGGAGAGACTAGTCAAAGCTTCTGGAGAAATCTGCAAGATAGACTGGGATCCGAATAGCATGTTGACATGGAAGGTCTTCAAGGGAAGGGGAGTTCGAGTACTATGCTCCAGGGAGCACCTGCACATATGGGTGATGAGTGTCTCGAGGGCCGGTAGATGTTCCAGCGCTGTGCACGATGCATCATCAATACGAACTTGGTGCAGTTTCAGCAATTTGAGGTTGTGGTAAGCAGGAAGAACTGCAAAGAAAGTTGATTGTCCACATTGGGAGAGATCATTTAATAGTCGGTTTTTGGTTTCACGTATGCGGTACGTGTACGCTAAAAGTTCACCAAAGAGCTCCCAGCTTTCGACCCAAGAACGTAGTTGGTATAAAGAAGGATCTCTTGTCAAAACCTCAAAGCGCTCAATCGATTTCTCCAGCATACGCTTGGAGAACATCCAAAGCTCCGCTTCTCTCGATTTAATAGGTGGGTGGTGTTGAAGCCGCCTGAACAGTAAAGGCAAACAGATGTGACGAAACAACCAGCACGTCCGAGAGAGCTGATGAAGGTCATTCCTGTTACAATACTGCTCGTTCCAACATTCTGACCATATTTCAGTAGGAACATTCTGAACGACGGTCAGGGTGTTGAACAGTGACATGATAATATCAATGATTGCAGTCTAACATGAGTGAATCGAATGTGTATATAAGCTTCGCACAGTTATAATGCAAAGTATTAGTACGCACCTTGAACTTGGACTAAGAAACTGGTCCTGGGAAAGACGTCAAGAAGGATGTGAATAGTCCGAGTGTCTGCCAACGCCATGCAAACAAGAGCGACCTTCGCTTGTGTCACACATTCCCGCACAAACAAACTCTTTCCTTCTACACGATCACCGTCTTGAACCCAGGCTTTAGACTCTTCCAAAGCTTCAAATATGGCAGTTTTTGTATAGGTTGACCATGATGATGGTATGATGCCATACTAGTGGCATGAGTGTTCACGCGCTCGGGACCAAATATACATATTTATATATCCGATCCCTTGAAGGAGTTCAACGCCCTCACTTTGGAATTTCGCTTTCACCAACATGTCTTCAAACCAACAACAGGATTACTTGCACGGCTTCTATGGCTGGACAGACACTCTTAAAGGTGTATACTATGGGCCCGGATCACTCAGGAAAGCTCTGCCCGAGTTATTGAAAGTCTTAGGGGGCCATAAAGTTCTCATCGTCACCGGAAAAACTCTGCACGAGAAGGTGAGCATTAGTGTTTCTTATTCGAGATAAAAGTGCAGACAAAATATCAGACAGATATCGTGCGGCGAGTTGAAGCTATACTCATAGAACAAGGTGCCTATGGTGCAACATTTTTTGAGATAGGGCAGCATACTCCGATCGCTGGTATCCGAAGGGGAATACAGGCATTCAAAGAAGCAGGAGCAGATCTCATAGTCTCTGTTGGTGGTGGCTCACCAGTCGACGCCTCCAAGAACATTATCTACAGTCTCCAAAAGGAAAGTAATGGCCCCTTCCTGCGTCAAATAGCCATCCCCACAACACTAAGCGCTGCAGAATATACGGTATGTTCTGTCAGGGCGCATATAATGAATGATAATGTAGAACAACAGTCTTTAGATTGGAGGTGGATATACGGATGAGCGAGGTCAAAAAGTGTCGGTCAACGCTCCCGAGCTAGCTCCCGCTGGCATAATTTTGGATGCCGAACTCACGTTATCTACTCCTGAAAGACTTTGGTCAGCTTCTTATCTTTGTTCTTTGAATTACCTGTTGAGCGGAACTCGGAATATGCAGGCTATCTACAGGCATACGTGCTTTGGATCATGCCGTCGGTATGTTTACCATAATGGGATTACCCGATTTTACTAACCCATCTCTCCTAGAAAATCTCTACAGACCAGTGGTTCCTCTGCCGGTCAAATATCTTTGTTACTCTGCTATAGCTGATCTTTTTGAATATTTGCCCAAATCGAAGGCAAATCCTCAAGATCTGAATGTACGCCAAAGGCTTCAGGTTGCCTCATGGATGAGTTTATGGCCTATGAAGCTGGAGAAATACAGGCTAGTCATGCATTTGACACTAGATATGAATAGGATCTGATATCGACACCACAGTGCCTTGGGTTTGTCCCATGCTTTGGGCCATAAATTGGGAGCAACGTACAGTATCCCCCATGGAATCACGTCTGTGAGTTCTCTCCGTTTTCGAACAACCATCAAGTTATAATCAACCATTACAGTGTTTGACACTTGCTTCTGTTGTCGCTCTCAAAGCCAAGTACGCGAACCAGGAGGGGAAGAAGTGTCTAGCTGATGCGTTGTTTTACCTACGAGAGCCTACTACAGGGTCCGTGGAGGGAGATGCTCACAAATTGGCCACGAAGATAGATGAGTGGGTAATCTGTCTTGATGTACATCGTGCCTTGCTTATTGATTTTTGCACACATAGCCTTGTCCTGCGCCTTGGATTGCAAACCAACCTACAAGAAAACAAGGTCCCTAAAGAAGATCTTCCCAAAATTGCCAAGGGTGCAATCGGTGAACAGGAGAATGAACCGCCTATAGAGGAAGTAGAGAGGCTATTGGAAGGTATCTATACAGCGAAGAGCCTCCAGCTGTGAGCCGATAATCGAATTTTAATCTCGTTTGTATTGCAACAGACTTGTGCTGTATTCCTTCCCTGTTATCATGATGTAGGCTGTACTATCATGCGAGTTCGACAGGTCGGTTGCTTCTGCGGCGATAGCTACGAAGTTGCAGATTGTCCTGATATGTTATTTGTGGGGCGTCAGCTAGTAGCTTGCACGTTGCCAGCCTGTCTCGTGTCCAAGCTGAAGCTTGAATCTGGACGATGCCTTGTCTGCGCGTCCTGGCGGCCGCTTTCAAAGGTGTCAAACGGATCCAATAAGGTGTTCTTCTAATACATGACAGCGTCTAATGTGTATTACTAGCAACATATGATCGTGTTAGTATAACTTGAATTGGCGAGGGCATGAACGGGATATAGGCCGATATGCTGAAGTCATCTGTCAGACTTGCCTCTTGCCTCCATAGCCGGAACGAGATCCACCATAGTATTCCACAGACTTGCACGACGATAATACTGCCACTAGGCATCCAGGTTTGACACTTGTTTATAACAGCCATGTTTGCTGGCGGGTGCACAGCGTGTAGTCGCCGTGCGCTACGTGTGCGCTACGTGGCGGCGGTTATTAGAAACAGCTTGGCGACATCGACCCCACAATTATCTGTATCCAGTTCTAGCCGTTTCTCTTGTGGACCATCAAGGATATCTTTACGCCGAATATCTCGCAGTGCACCCCAGATCTTCGCTTCATCTCCGTTTCTTGAAGCACATTCGCCGTTGGGCAGCTTTAACAGTTCTAGTAGTAAGGCACCACTAAAGGTGCTTGCCAGGTCACCCTCCTTGGTTAGAGTTTTGAACCCAGGGATGTCTCAAAGGCGTGTACATTCGACAAAGAGCAAGTCGGAAGACGAAAAGCCCACCAATGGTCATCGTAAGGATCACGAGCATACCGAAAAAGCAGGCCATTCGCATTCACACTCACACTCAATATTCGGCCATTCACACTCTCATGACGACGGCCATAGCCATGATGCAGAAGGTATAGTAGCAGCATTGCAGGGTAACGGTGTGTAACGTCCACTTTAGGAGATTACATCTCTGCTCACTATGCAGTTTGACGGCTTGTGTGCTAGGAGATAGAGGGAGCCATATTACTCTCGTTGGCTTATTTGCTAATGTCATTCTAACGGGGGCGAAAGGTACCGCTGGTTGGTACATGCATTCAGCATCTTTACTAGCAGATGCCGGTCACTCCTTGAGTGGTTCGTTTAAAGGCCTTTCATCACGATACCAAGTATTTACTCCATTTCTCGTAGACCTCTTGGGTGACTTTGTCACACTTTTCTGTTGGAAACTATCACGGAAACCACCCTCAGAGCTTTATCCATATGGTTTCGCCAAATTCGAAACTCTGGGCACCACAACGGTCTCACTCCTCCTCATTGGCGGTGCTCTGGGAATCGGTTTCCATTCATATAACCTTCTAATTGAGGCATTAAGCCACGGCGTCAATACTCTCTCTCCAGGCATGCTCCACGATCTTCTGCAACAAGCTACTTCAGCAGCGCAGCAAGTGCCTGTTATAGGGCACTCACATAGCCATGTCGACGTGCTTGATCCGAATGCCGCTTGGTTTGCTGCTGTTAGTGTTCTGGCTAAGGAATGGCTATACCGAATCACAAAGAAGGTCGCGGATGAAGAAAGCAGCCCCGTGTTATATGCCAATGCCGTACATCATAGGAGCGATGCATATTCTAGTGTAGTTGCCTTGATGGCGATTTTAGGCACATGGTATTTCCCAGCTTTGCCCTTAGACCCCATTGGTGGTGAATATTTTCATTCTATGCAGCCCTACCTAGAAGGACTGACGTAGTTGAAACAGGCATACTTGTATCAGTGGTAATCCTGTGGCAGGGTTTGGGCCTCTTTGGAGGGGCCTTTCGTGAACTTACAGATGCAGGGATATCATCTCAATCACACACAGCATTAATCCAAACACTAGAACCTCTAGTTTCCCCCTCGTCGCCAATTCCCTCGACGTCTAATGGTGACCATTACGATAACCCTAGATTGCTTGCAATTCGTCATTTACGCGCCAGGCGCGCAGGGTCTTTGATCTATGTAGATCTCACAGCAGATGTCCCTGAAACACTCCATGTGCATGCAACCTCCGAGTTGGAGGAGAAAATTACTCGAGCGCTGAAGGAAGCGCGTAAAGAAATTTCGGAAGTACGGGTGAAATTCCATCCTGTACATGAGGACTAGACTCGGTGATGTGTTGGTGGTCTCTTTTTTCCGTATCGTACTCTGTAGTGTACCGCATCTCACCGTAAGTAATTTATTGTGTTCTTGGTTCTGTATCTGTAGAATCTTTGCATGAATGTCAATGGTCGTCGGTCGTGATTTGCTCAAACTCAAGTTCTGCTCACATGATCTGTGACAGGCGCGTCGAAGGCTCGCGTTTTGATTTCAAGTTCTGTCACTAGTAACTTCGCCTCCTATAAGTATCATCATGGCTGATGGGATAAACCTCAATTTTTCAGCCTCGTCTTGTTCAGAAACAGGCTCATTCAGATTACTGGAACTCCCTCCAGAACTTTGCAAACTGATCGAAGCAGCGGTGGAAAGTCCACTGACAGCACCTCCAAGGTGAAAACAAAACCAGACAGCTCTTTCGTTATTAGCAAACTCACAAAGACCTAGCTTGACAATAAAAGGACAACCAAACGAGGATGCCGTTCTCTGCACTGCAGATAAAACATACACCTTGCGATCCGTGGTTTTGTCCAACACGGTACTAGTCACCACGCCGGCACAAACGGATGGCAGCGTCGAAATACGCGACCAGTTGCATGAGATTGTGGAGCTGGTGCCTACGGTTCCGAGGATTCATAAGTTATCTGGTATGCTAAGAGGAATGGAGTATGATGAAGGGGACGAGGATATGGATGAGGAGAGACGAGTAAGCTTTACCCACCATCATCCGATCAATGTGACAGGACTTAGTAGTCACACTATCCCTCTCCACAGTCAAAGAGACCAAGGTACAGTCACGACCAAGCTCGGGAGGATATTCAAGCGAGTGATCACGAATTGGATCAAGGATTGATACAAAGACGGGTCCTTGTTATTGATGGTATAGCACGTCCAAGTTCCCTTAAGGTCTGCGTAGTGCTTACCTTGTCTTCCATTTAGGCCAATTACGCCCATTAGCTTCAGCTCATCTCAGCACAATACTGGAGCTATTAATCAACTATCTCATATCGTTGAGCTTATCACACCAGAAAGCTCCGGTAGAGGAGCTGGTGTCGACGCTGGCAGATGAACACGAGATACCAAGACAGGTTTCGACGCAAATCATGTCTTGGTTTGGAGATATCAACGAAGGCATTTGGACTATGAATGTGGATGCGATAATTAGAGAGATCGGGTTGGGCATCCTTCGCAATCACAAAGTACGTCCAGTTTTAAGCCTCGAGGGTCAATGAATGCTGAACCTGCCACCCAGGACGAGCCAATTTCCGAGCGTGACTTTATCAGCAAGTGGAAGAACATGGTTGGTGATTCTTTCGAAACAAATGTCCAGTTGTCTTTACTCCTGGTATGGTTTATTTCATTCACATCGTCTCTTTTGATTGTCATCGCTAAGCCATATCATATCATATTAGGGTAATTACCTTACAAATATCTTCCTCACCAGTGGCCCTCCAGTCCAGATGCTGAGTTACTTCCCTTCGTCTGCTCTACCTGTCGATCCCACTGCCCGGTTTGCTGATTTGTTCCTCACACGACCGCGTTGGAAAAGCGACGAAATAACCCCCTTCCTCTCCGACATCGCTGTCAACTCGAAAGAAAGAGACAAGCTGTTACTCAAATTCGGAAGAGCAATAACAGATCCGCAAGGAATATGGTACACAGCGCGCACGAGTTACAACGGCTAGCACGACACAAGTATGAACTATACATGAACAAGGAACTATTGAGGAACATAAATATTGAACAATGTTTATCATAAACTACACCCGACTGCTGTATCGCACATGCTATATTTTACTTTTTTGCCCTTGAGCGCGTCTTCGTAGGCGGACCGAAACTTCTTATTGGACTCGGCCGATAGTCTTCATCTGCGTCATACACGTCGTCCTCATTCTTGCGTTTCCTTCCCTTCTTCGTGCTACTAGACCCTTCAGAACCAATACCACCCAACTCTTTTAGCCCTCCAGGTGCTGTGACAGAGGTGATATAGTCCCACAAAACCTTCCCCGTTACGGTGTTGTTGCGAATATCCCGGAATTGATCTCTGACATGCAAGCGCATGTGGAGTAACGCTTTTGCCCGATCTTCATGAGTATGATTTCGCATTACATAGAGCAAAACACCTATACACATAAATAATGTTCGCACTAGTAAGAGGGAAACGGTGGGCTGAAAAAAAAACACAAGTAAGGCGTACCAATGAAAACAAACTCCACCGGAGCGACGCGTTTGTCGACCTTGACGAAAGCAGCGTTTAACGCAGGCGTTTTCGCTATATGCCAAAACTCGGATAACACATCACTGATTTGTTGCTTGAAGGTATGTGGAGGACTATCAACACGAACAAGCCATTTCTCTAGCTTTTGAGCTGTTGGTAAGAGATGGTCCGGAAGACCGTCGCAGCAATAAACAAACTGCGCGATGCATTGGAAATCCCGACCACGTTTGATATCCCACGTTAAAACTGATGCTAGGCCATCGTCACCATCAACATGTCGACCATCGAGAGCAGCTATCCACTCAGCCCAAGGCGAAGCGATGGCCTGTAGTTTTTCTAATGCGCACAAAACCATAGTTAGTGTGATTGGAGACATAAGTGTAAGAGATAAGCGGACCGGCAGCAGTAAGGGACATCCCTAATTGAACCCTTTGGAATATATCTCGCTCAGTTCCAGGTGGCAGTCCATGGTATTCCACTGGAGTTACAATGTTTTATCGAGCCCTATATTATGGGCGTTAAATCCAACTTACCACACGTAATCTGCTTATTACAAAACACATGCTTCCAAGGCTCTGGAATTTCCGTCTGTGTTGCTTTGCCTACCCTGCCAAGAGTATACCAGAAATTTTTCTTGGTTTTAAAGTCGCGGTCTAGACGGAACGGGTAAGATGGCGATAGGGGGCATAGCGGGAACGCACGCACGAGGTATCTGCATTCACTCAAAGTAAGTATACAGTGATATCGAAGAGGGATGGTTGGTGTGATACTCACTTGCCCGTCAAGGAATTTCTGTATTGATGTCAACCGCTGCTTGCCATCCACACATGTTCTGACCTCTTCTCCGTCATCATCTATGTGGACAGCAAATACAAGGGGAGGGATGTAGAAGTTGCGAAAGATAGAATCAATGAGTCCAATCTGTTTGGATTCCGGCCACACAATGTCTTTGAAAATGCAAGATAAGGAAAAGGAACATTGATAGACATGGACGAATTGAGAAGCTTACCTCTTTGATATGAAGGGTTGAGGTTAATTACACTTTGATGGACGAGAACTATAGGTGCTTGAGAAACATCCAGGCGAGAAGACGTAAGAAAAGCTCACCATGCAAGTCTTTCGTTGAATAACTTTTGGCTGAAGGTGGAGAAAGTTGGTCGTGAATGCGAAACACATTAGGATCTTCTGACTCCAAGTCGTCCATAAGTTCGTCAATGTCCTTATCCTGTTCATAGGACATTTTGGAGGTGTTGATTAAGCCTTGGGCTCACCGAGGGAGTTCAGAATGAAGGAGTATACAGATGGAAGCTACTAGTAAACCTGTGGGACTGTGGCACGCGCCAGTTGCTTGTTCCATACACGCTCTTAGTAAGTTAGCTTGAAGCAGCTCTCACTGCCCTTGGGCTTTACTGGCAGCATAGGGAGCGAACGTCCGGTTTATACCGCTCATCGCTAAATTAATTGTACAGTTGTAATCCTTTCCTTCCTTAAGTTTCACCAACGTCTTTCTTTGTATCCAACCGTATGTGCTTCTGTTAGCAACTGCCAGTGAAACATGTCGTCCTGGATAACCTCGCTGCTCAAACAAGAAAGAATACCAGAGGATGAAGAAGAGAGGCGACTTATTCTGGGCATTGACAGGGAACTCAAGGACATGGACAGGGCGCTGAGAGAGGTCGACAAGACGCTCATATGGACAGAACGGCTGTCAGAGGAAGAGCTTTGTAAATTTTGGAGGGATGCTGCCATCAGCGAACAGAACCGAGCTGGTGAGGCAATAGTGCTTCTGTCTTCTACGTGCTAACTCACCTATTTTGTAGCAAGATATGCGAAGAAACGTGCAAGTAGGTGAGTGCCTAGACTCAATGATAATATGGTCATGAACCAACCATTCTATGGCTTCACGAGCAGAGGGGATGTAACTTAGAAATGTGCCACCAGTACAAACCTTCAAGCTCAAGGTAAGATTGGCTTCAACGTGGGTGAGAGTCAAAGCAGCTCATCAGCTTTCCTAGGTTATGTCCAACAACCAACGAAATTCATTAATTATATCCCTTTCCTCAAGCTGTGACCCAAACTACTTTCAAAACTCTCATCTGCATATATTGTCCATGATCCTAATCTTACCATCAAACATGGCACGAATACTGTACGTCCTCTATAAAATTTTAGGGGCATACATCAAGTTTGATATTGTCACTCTATACCTTAGTCTGTCCGAGCGCGGGTTCGACAACATTAAATATATCATATATCAATATAAGATTGCAAAGTATAACTTGTGTGTGTGTATGTGTGAGTTAGTGCTCCCAAAAAACAACGAAGGAGATTATTGACGTGTGCGATTGTACAATAGTAATCATCCCATTTTTCATGTAGGTCCCTGGGGTATATAAATCATCAATGGAACTTCTTTCCACCATCATTCCAGTCTCCAAACTCGTCAGGATCATCCCGGAAGGCCTCTCGTGATCCACTAGCATGATGTCGGGTAATCGTAGCATCTGAAGATGTAGACCGACGAAGCTCGTGGTCTCCGTGCGAGTCAGCGTCATTGCTCTGTATCAAGTTCAGCCCTTCCTCTCCAGTCCTACTTGAACTTGTACCAGTGACGCCTCTCGGGAGATGAGTTTGCGACCGCATAGGATGGCTGTCTTCCTCGTCGTCACTCGCGTCCCCCACTTGCCATAGATCACCCTGTTCGTCAGTCTCACCTTCCTCCCCAGATCTCAGAGCGCGTCCTTCGTCGTCGTCGTCGTCGTCGTCTTCATTTTCCTCGTCATGCCCTGCTTTTCTGTCTGCTTTGGTCACAGCTTTTGCCTTCTTACGAGCGGGAACAGAAGCAAGCACTGGACCACCTGACGTACGATTAGATCGCTCCGGTTTCTTGTGTGTCAACAGAACAACACCCGAGATAAGGATCATCATGGAAACGAAGATGAGAAAAAGGATCCATGGTTTATATGCATCAACTTGATTGTTGAATATCTAGTTCAACATAAAATATTGTTTAGCGGATGAAATGATATGGACTGAGAAAAGGCTTACCAGGGAATCGAGGAATCTGATGTAGAATAACAAACCAACAAATGAGTATGGGAAAAGAAGAAATTAAAAAGGACTCACCCCGTAGCGGTATAGACACCGTAGAAAACGGGAACAACCAAAGTGGAGTCGTAAACCTTCAGACCGCGATTGAGACAGATGATCTGAAGGACAGCGGTGATGACGAGGAGGACGATAGTGAATATGGGAGCGGCATGACCAAACTGGTTTCCCGGGTTTTCATGGGACAGGCTCCCAGTCAACAGCTTGACGCTAAGTTAAAAGAAGTAAGCATAAGTATGAAATAAGTCGAGATGATGGGACCCACGTGGCTTTGGCGAAAACTAAACAACCACCAGCAAGACCACCTCCGCAGCATGCCCAACCGATGCCAAGCGTCCATGCAAGTTGCTTTTCGTCCTTTGGCGCCGTCCAAGCCTCTAGTTTCTCCTTCACCCATAGCATGGTTCTATCCCAGACCGTCTTCAATTTGCCCAGAAAAGTAGAAGCAGGAGGAAACGATCTCCGAGCGCTTAGGCCTGAAAAAGGCTGAGAGCTGAGATCGGATCGAGAGGCGAGTACGGCATCAAGTGATGATGTGAATATCAGCACAAATATCAGTGCAAAGGCCATGCAGAAGAAGAAACTGAGCCATCCCCCACGCCGCCAAAGGCTTGTCAGGTGGTCGACATTGGTCTCGTCGGAAAGTCCGCTGTTTATAGCACCGAATGCAACTATACCAATCACGCCGAGTACTACGATTAGGGTACCCTGAAGTTGATGTGAGTAGAACAGAAGAGAGGCCAACGAAGGAGTGACTCACATAAATATCTGTATGAGTAACTGGTGTGCCTATGAGAAATCGTGCAAAAAGGAAGTTGAAGATGAGAGATGTAGATCCAAGTGGAGCAACATATTCTAAAGAATGAAGACTCTGTTAGACAAAGGGAATGCAGTAGATGGGGAGTACAAACCAGCTCGCATGTAGTCAAGAGCAAGCGTGCTTCCAATTAACTGTGATAGGCTGTGCGCAGGATATAAGTTCGATCGGAAGTTGCACCATCATTGATAGGTCACTCACATATACAGTAACATGCCCAAGAGCCATAGCGGTCGTAGCCAATCTCTTCTACGTGAGGCCTTAGGAATAGCGCTGGTGCGCACCTGTATGAACAAGGTTATATAGAAAAGGCATGGACCACGAGGATGACCCACATGATCCAATTTCGTGAGATTCAAGCCAGCAGCATTAAGGATCGAAGCAAGAAGAATGATAGCGAGACCTATTATGAAGGCCACTACTGGACTACCATGATGCGCTGGTACTGTATCACTCTGTGTGGAATCTGCAGCGGCTTGTAGTATGGCTGACGGTGTAGGGTCGAGCGCTGTGCTTGTGGACGCGTCCATGTAAGAACGACGGGTCCAGAAAGTCTAGAAATTTAAATGGAGCAGTTATAACCCAAGATTGTTTGATATTCCTTCGAAATGACCAGTGTTGCAAAGGAGAAAGAAAGTCGTGAATGCAGTCTCAGTGGAAACCGTGTAATCCAGCGCCAACTGCCAAAACGTCGTCACGCTAAAACCGTCGGGTGGCGCCAACGGGCAAAACCACAGATGCCGTAATCAGCATCGCTCCGTGGCTGACACAAACCAAACCCTCAGGCGAGCTGCCACTCTCAGCATCCTTAAGCTTGCTCACAACTGTAATGGATCCCGTAATATCTAAGCTGCAGGAAAAGCTGGAACAGAATTCCGATAATGCAACGTTGCAAGATTTACTCTCTTCTCTGATTAACTTGCAGCAGGAATCTCCATCTAGGCCCGCTCGCAGGGCAGCTTCTCCAAGTTGGGACCTTTTGACAAGAGACTTTGAAGTGCTAAAGGCCAGGGCTATCTGGGAGGATACGGACGAAAATGCCCAACTTTTGGAGAACTTGCGTATTTTTCTTACCGCTGATTCGTCCAATCCAGAAGATGCCGTCAATGGCAGCTATCCATCCGCTTCGTCTCAGCGGTCAAACCACAATTCAGGATCTACGGAAGCCATGCCGATTCCATCTGTGATGACGACCAGATTTCCACTTTTATCATCTTCAGTTGATCCCGTTGTTCTTCCTCTCGAGTTAGTCGAACTCCTCAACCATGTTTACTTTCTACATCTCGTTGCTACAGACCCGTCAAAGGTACTACCTCCTGGGAAATCGTTGTTGTCTATGATGTCTCGCACTCATGCGCAAGGCGACAGTCAAGATGATTCCCTGTCAGGCCTACGCACCAAAGTAGAGGACATGGTACACAAAGCTTTCTGGGATGAGGTGCGATTGTCACGCTCAGCTATTTCCCATCTGGTGGGTTCTGAGGCACGCTACACAGGCTTTAGAATCTCTGTCGAATCCTGAGCCGTCTTCTCAACTGCCCCGTCTCAAACTGCTGTACAGTGATTTACAAGTGGCATTATCGCCTCTTCTACCGCCTCACCATCCAGTTCTGGTTACGATGACCGCCCCCTTGTCACCCACCTCATCACCGCTACATTCCGCCATAATGCATCTACGGGAAGTACTGGCAAGTCTTCGACAACGGTGTGCTCCTGTGCGGGATTCGCATCTTGATACTCTCAGCCGCGCGCTGGATGACCCTCCACCGAGGTCCTCGCCACCAGTCGCTCTGGCCACACTAGTAGCAGAAACCGTGAAATCGATACTGCAACTTGCTGATGTCATGAAAGACGACTTATCACAGTTCGTACTAGGGAACATGACTGAACAGCAACTGCGTTCTACTGTTATTCAACAAGCTAAAACACAGGAGCGTAGTATCATTCTCGATATCTGGAATCCAGATCGAATCTCAGAACACTGGACAACCTGGCTTGATAATATACAACAACCCGTTCATGTTCCTGAAGATCGCCATAAATGGGTTGTTCGCCTTGTACAGTCTCTGGGAGGGACATCACCTGTCTCGTGTACGCTACCTACGAAGAAAGTATCAAATTCTTCCCTTTCCAACGGTTCAACAGAAGACGAACAGCCTACGCCCGCAAACCCAAATTCGTTACCTCCAATATTCTTCTTTACTACGCCCACACTGCTCTCCCTTCAGAATTACCTGCAAGCTCTAGTAATCGCCGCTTCATTACGTTCTCTAACTCGTTTGCCTCTACCAAATTCAAGAGCAAATTCTGTCCAGGGAAATAGCCCAGGTGCGGACTTCATGGAGCGGGTCTGGTCCATGCTCAAAGCAGAAGTCGATGAAGAGGAAGGTACAGGCGATACGAAACTAGTCAATCTTGCAGACGAGGTTGTCCGCGCCAGAAGATACGCATCCACTCTTGATGCGACATCACTCGACACAGGCGAGGAATCCCGTCTACGGGCTGCCGTGGATCGTACGCTGAAACCTCACGATCCCGTCTTCGTCCTCTTGCAGAAACGGTTATTGAATGCACTAGCTGCGCGACTTGTCCAATGTCGGGATGAAGTAGTGGCAGAATCGTCTAGGGTACCTGAGCGCATGCAAACAGGCCGAGAGGGAGAACGGGCAGGCAAACGGCCGAGATTAATACTAAACCTCGAAGACGTGGGTGTTAATGGAGCCGATGCCCAGAAGGCTCCTGAGATGGTAGCTGTGAAGGGCTTCGAGGATCCTGTCCTTGCGAGAGCGGTTGGCGAGGTGTTTGGGCAGATGAAAGATTGTATAGACTGGACCGAGACAGTATGGAGCGATGTTATTGAAGGAAATGAAGTGAGTATGTGAAGGATACCTGGTTGTTTGACCTTGGAAGGGGTAATACCAGTGTTGATTTACGATTAGGCACCAATAAAGTAGATGCTACGCTAGATAACACTTTACATTGTACTGTACTGTATTCAAAGACGAGTTGTTACTAATAGTTTTGAGGTGCCCCGGGTCCCACCCATTAAGTCTGGTGGTTGAGTCATCTGCCACCCTTGACGTCCTTTTTCCTTTCCTTCACCACTGGGAAGGCTTCAATCTACGCTCCACATGCCGTCTCAACGAGATGGGAACTATATGAATGTAGATTCAGATTCCGATATCTCTCTCTTGGGGGATGGAGACGGAGACTACCACCTGCGCGGAAAGAACAAAGGGAAAGGCAAGGCTGTCGATAAAAAGAAGAAAGACAAAGGCAAGAGTAAAGCGAAGGATGTAAGCCTATTTGTCTTTCACTTCGTGTTTTGTTAACACTTATGATTTTCTTCTTTATATCTAGCAAGCGTACACTTGGGAAGCTTCGTACACGCGTTCGTGGGATACAGTACAAGAAGATGAAGCTGGAAGCTTGCAGGGCGCAGTAGAGGACTGGATAGCAAGGGGTAGGCGTCGAAGGTACGTCGCGTCGGATGCCACAACTTGAGCGTGAACGTTAACTTGTGCTTTTAGATTACTGGCACCTGCAGCCGCAATTCGTCGCACGATTATTCGACACCTTATTCTCCTACTAGACTTATCGACGTCTATGATGGATCGTGACATGAGGCCAACGAGATTTGATCTTACTTTAGAGTATGCCAGAGAGTTTATCACTGAATGGTTTGATCAAAATCCCTTGGGTCAAATTGGCGTGGTAGGTATGAGAGCTGGTATTGGTGAGCGGATAGGAGAGATGTCAGGTGAATTAAGTTATCTGAGCGCATCGCATAAAGTGAATTCTAATTTCTAATTTGCAGGAAATCCTCAAGATGTCCTAAAATCAATTGCCGATAGACATAGACTAGAACCCACGGGCGAACCAAGCCTTCAAAATGCCGTCGATATGGCGCGTAGTAGCATGAGGTACTCTGCCCAATATTCGCATTTGAGTTTAATCCTCATATATCTAGCCATCTCCCTACACACTCATCTCGAGAGATACTCGTTATATTCGGCTCTTTGACTACTTGTGATCCTGGCAACATTCACGATACGCTGGATGCATGCGTCAAAAACAAAATTCGCATCTCTGTTGTTGCGCTTGCCGCCGAGATGAAGATATGCAGGGAACTGTGTGACAAAACAGGCGGTGGGTAGGCGTCCTTACCTTTCCGAACGTGTCGCTTTATTGGTTTGTCAAGGTAGGTCAATTTGGGGTCGCCTTGAACGAAGGTCACTTCAAAGACCTCTTGTTCGAGCTTGTCCCCCCACCGGCGCAGCGTGCTATGACCCGTGCTGCAGGATCAGGCGCAACAAACCCAGCGGCTGATTTGATGATGATGGGCTTTCCTACTCGATTGCCAGATACGTCTCCAGCCAGCTTGTGTGTCTGCCATTCGGAAATGAAGAGCGAAGGCTTCCTCTGCCCCCGTTGTATGGCGAAAGTCTGCGATGTTCCGACTGACTGCGACATCTGCGGCCTGATGATTGTTAGCTCGCCTCATCTGGCACGAAGCTACCACCATTTATTCCCTGTCAAGCCGTACGATGCGATGTATGTCCCCTTAAGTTATCTTGGGTAGCTCTCTTCATTAACATACGAATATTCAGTGGGTCACTTGCTGATACACCCGATGCTGGGCTGGCTTGTCACGCATGTGCTCGTATATTCCCGACGACTGCACTCACTTCAACGTCGACCGAAGGTATGAGCCCCCTAAATCGCTACCGGTGCCCTGAGTGCCACAATGATTTCTGTGGAGACTGCGATGTGTTTGTGCACGACGTCGTCCATTGCTGCCCTGGCTGTGGCAAGTGATGCTCATTGGTAGTCTCGACTTATATACTTTATACTATCACACATTTTACATAGTGAATGCAATAAAAATGACAAAAAATGGAGTAAAGTCCGCGACCGAATAATGGAGCCAAGCACATAAATTTCTGTATTGGGCCCACTTTTAAATACCGCCTTCGGATGCGAGCCCTCCATCGCCCAAATAACTTAGACCAGTCCGTCGTTGTACCCTAATCAACACCAGCCAGTTTTCAAAATGCTGTTGCTGCCCTTTACACTCCTTTTTTCTTCTTGGTCTATCCTCGTCACCGCCGGCAGCGTCAGCAAAGGCGGCAATTGTTCTGCATCAGACAACCGTCTTGAAGTCGGCACCTATCAGTTCTACACTGACTGCGATGCAGAAACGTATTGTTCTTCGGCTGGCATCTGCGAGCTCAAAGGATGCAGAAAAGACCAATATCCATTTGGTTATGCCCAAAATTCTACTCTTCCTCCTAAATGTCCAGCTGGCCAGTTCTGCCCCGACGAGGGCGATGCTTGCCAACCTTGGCTCCCTGTTGGTAGCCCTTGCCAGTTCGACCGTGATGGTAGGATGGTTTGCTGCACATTTTATGACCGCACTCAACTGCGTTGTCCCTCTAGATCAATGCGAACCACCTCCCAACTTTCAGGAGCTCAGTGATACGTCCAATTTCGGCCGCAACTTCAATGGATCTGTCTGCTTGAACAATGCTTGCATGTATGTACTCCAAAGCCTCCTAGAGGAAATATATATGTTGATGTTCTTTCGTAGGTGGGCCAATGTTACCGTTGGTCTCAACTGCACGGTGGAGAACACGGCATATATCGCGTATGCAGGCGCGAATGAATTCCTTGACATCGTTTCTCGGTACGTCATATTTCTTTTTGTCCAATAGCCTGTTGACAAGTTACGTATGCAGTGGTAACTGTCATGTTGGCCTTTACTGTGATTCGCAGCAATTGGTGTGCATGCAGAGTATGCAACTGGGTGAAACCTGCGAAGCCGACAAACAGTGAGCCCCTTTTTCGCGAGTACTTTCGCAGTCCATTGACATCCAAGCAGATGCGCGTCATTCAACTGTCTGAGCACGGGTGTATGTGGAGATAGTGCCGATTCGCCACACCACTTTGGTGTCTGGCTGTATGTCGTCGTTTGCATTGCGATATTTGGAGGTACGTGCATCTCTGTGCTTGAAAGAACCAAATCCTCGATCAATTTTAGGTATGATTGCCACGTTGACAATTCTCTTCTTCCTCCATCGCCGTCAACGTGATTCCGAGCGTGAAAAACGTCTTCAATACTGGCGTGAACAGGTAATCCTTGCGAATTTCCTTCCGGTGGCTCCTATGCTGACTCCTTTTTTGTAGAACGCATTCCGACAGAACATCATGCAAATGCGCGAGACTGCCCGCGCCTCGATCTTGTCTCTTCCCAGTAATAGTCACAGCAACCGCAATTCAACGTACAGTCGTGCCAATTCGGAGGAATCGACCATGCCTATGCTGCAGCACTCCACGAACAAAGCAAGTGGTCTTCGTCAATATTTCTCTGACGATGGCGATTACGATGAAGGTCTTTTGATGCGGGAAGGTGGGGAGAAGATGCACAGGCTCTAAGCATGAAGGACTCTTTATATGACATTCGCAGACGCTTTTTCCTAAAACCACGGACTAACGGGACTCGGTTTCATGGCTTTCTATCTTCCAATCATCTTCTTATACTTAGAACTAGGCTGTGTCCTCGAGTGCAGATAATATCACAAGTGTTACGTGTGTAAAGCTTGACAGTGCTTTCGGCTGAGCTACTAATAATAATAAACCGGTTAATCTGTACCATACTCGATCCCAGTTACTCAGTCTAGACCGATGATTCAGATACAACCGGTAAGGTGGGAATGTCCCACTCCAACGCATCTGTGGTTCAGGAACGTTGTGGCCAACGTTGGAGCCATATACTCGACTATATTTTACAGTATTGCTAGTGACTGGGTTTGCAACTCACACAAGCGCGGCTAGACACTTGTGTTAAAAACGATCAATCGGGAAACCCTGCGGAACCACGCGTTCGAGCCTTACTCGCTGCCATTTGTAACACACTTCCACACCCTTGTCGACGACGGCGACGAGAATAGGACGCATGGCCTCGCTGGCACCTCCAGAAAAAACATCCCTACAGACGTCGTCGTCCACGCCGCCGTCGCCAACGAGCGAAGAAGACCTTTCACGAGCTCACGTATGGGGTGAATTTGAATACGAACCATATGCCTCTCAGGAACACTCACCGGCGAGCAGTAGTAAAGGAAAAGCAAAGGAATCGGTGTCGGACCATTCATACGACAGCGAAGAGGGGCATCAGAGAGGGGCTGCAACTGAAGTATATCCACCTACGAACGATGAAGCCGAGGAAACGCGTAGAGTGGAACAGGTGCGTACCATGGGTGTTTCTTTGCTAAGCACGCTGTAACCATACTATACTTTCTCTTGTCAGAATCTGAAACGGTGGGAGCTGGCTGAACGACAAAGGCGGAAAGCAGCTCGAGAATCAACACTCGTTACAGGAAGCGGAGGTTCACTATTGACAGACGTCACCCAGAGAGCTAGCCTGTTATTAAGGGGGAGGAAGCCTCAACGGGCCTCGAGCAGTGGGCTCGGTAATCATCAAGCTCTTCAATCCCAGGACTCTGTCGATGCAGTACCCCTTAATGACATTGACGGAAGTCCTTCTGTAATCTTCACCCCCTCGACCAGTCCAATACCCGACCACCCAACACACTCCTCCAAAAACCCTTTTGCCCATCCCGCCGATTCCATATCCCCTTTTACCGACTCCGACCAACAAATGATAGTCATGACCGAATCATCAACACCCCCTCTTACCGCAAACTCTGAAGCCCCCTTTGACCCAAGTTCTGGATCTTCAGAACCTGCTACGATACGTGCCTCATCTTCTTTGCGACATCCTCCCGCTACAGCTCTGGGATTACCTACTCCTCGAACGCCACCTCCCCATGCAGACACACCAAACGATACTCTACCCAAGCCAATACCCGCCCCTGCACTACGACCGCCTGCTGAACCAGTGAATGAGAATAAGGAGGTGAGATGGTGGCATGATTGGCTATGTGGATGCAGCGAAGGACCAGATCGAGGTGGGGAAAACCAGGTCAGTCCGCACTGCATTTACATTCCATGTCGAACGTATCTAACGTTCAATATCAATATCTACAGGCTGGTCGAACAAACCCCTTTGAGTAAAGCAATCATTTTTCGGCCTTTTTTATACATGGATTATAGGCGTATGAGTACACTGATACATTCACTACACACTTCTCCTCATCATTTCAACCTGATAATACAATTACATTCAGGACATTCTATATGTAGTTAGACTTCTCTGGCCCTCGGACATTTCGCACATACATACCCTATTGTTCAAGCCTTTGCCTAGACCGTTCGTTATCAAGCGACAGGGTGTATTTGGACATGATAGCTTTTATTGCACGAAACGCACGGGTATGAACATATATGATCGTAAAGTTCCGGTAACATGAAGAACGTCGAAGTAGAGGTAGCGAGAGAAGTCCGGTGAGGACGCACAGCCAATGTTATTGAGCGTCAGGGAAGCGGACACTTTTAGCATCAGTTGCGTGAACTCGAACGTCATCTCCCTTGGTTTCTTGTTCTCGAACGAGAGTTTCCTCACAATCACCGCGGATATTCTTGACCTGTTACGATACTCCCTCAGTTAAATCCATTAATACCAGATAGACGACGAGCTTAAGTACCTCGGAAACGTCGCCAGAAAGCCGGTTTAAAACCTCTCCCAAAGGCCCGGGAGGTAGAATATCAATAGACTCAGCCGCACCTGGCGCCCCCGGCATAGTGACTGTCGAAGTCTGACTCATGACTTCTGATATACTCGGTCCATGTATCTCCACTCCATTGGGGTTGTTTGAACTCATTACAGCTTGCTCTGGGTCGACGTCAGAAATTGCCTCAGACTGAATGTACGGTGGTAATGGACTCCCAAAGCGGCGAATAGAAGATAGCCACTCGCGAGGAGCATGTGTACTCATTGTCCAGGTAATAGTCATAGACTGGACACGAGAAGGGACTGTACGTCCAAAGGATATGAATGGGATAGACAAGCCATCTGCATCACGTTTAAGAGGTTTTACTGTCGAATTTTTAAAAATTGCAACTTACGAACGATGATGGAGCCAAGGACAACAAACGCGACGATAGTCTGTAAAGTCGCAGCAAGGAACTGGGCTTGGTTTGCTGGGGGACTTTCGGGAGTGGGGAGGCGTGTCAAGGCCATGGTCGATATAAAAACGGCCCCGACACCCAACTACATTTCGGTGAGGAACCTGTCAAATACATTGCACAAATTTTACTTACCGGACCTGTGAAACACTAAAGTCAGCGACGCAAACGGTAAATGTCAATACCACGTTATACCAAAGTGTCCGCAGAAAAGAGCCTCCTTCCATGTAGTGATTTCTGGCACGAATTTATACAATAATAGTAGAGGGGGAATGCGCCGGAGAAACAGGATGGCAATGACCAAAGTAACCAAGCGGCCAATCGTAATGTCAAGTTCAGGTGAGTGGAAAGCCGCAAACGGCAACCAAGCACCGATGTATATGAAGCAGGCACAATTCAGCACAAAGTCGATCACTGAGGCGAATATTTCATTTTCAGTTTGTAAACTGAAGTGACCATCCCAGGATATGGCGCAGCCTACAATAAACATGAGTAATGAATTGCTGAAAGCAGAGGATACCTTTTACCTGCTGCAAAGGCGGCCAAAAGATCGTCACTACCGATTGTACTGGCGACACCGATGGTGAAAATAACCAAAGCGATGTATTGAACAACGTATGACTCACGGCCAATCAAGCCCTTTGCATGAGATAATTTCATGATTCTGGAGAATATAAGGCCTGGGTAAATGCGTTCAGGAGTAATACAAATGAGAAATGTTCGTTTACACACCTATGACAGCACCTATTACTGTTCCCAGAATGACCTGATCTGTTTTGGAAATGTCAGAGTACGCCAAATGTGATATGAGATTTAGATCTTACATAGCCAGCCGACAAGAAACCATTTACCGATAGCAACGCGAGTGGAGGCTTCCACGGTAAGATATATGGAGATACTAAGGAATGGATAGGCCAGACCATCATTTGCGGCAGACTCTGCTGATAAGATGTGGCGGAGCTTTTCTTTAACGTTCTTTTTCGCAAACGTTCCGGCTATATGCATATGTTTAGTTTACAATACCCAGATATGCAAGCTATTAGTGAACTCACACACAATAGCGGCACAGATTATAGGATCTGTCGGTGTGAGGCAAGCAGCTATGCACAGCGAAGATATGTAATTGATGCTAGGAAACAGATAGTATATGATTACTGTACGATGATCAGTGAGGGTGTGGTGGATTACACGTCCCAAGACTCACAAGCTATAAGAACCCAACCAAACGCCATAGTCGGGACAACCATGACCAAGAGACCCTTCATATGGTCCCACATGTAGCTCTTGGGCAACTCAACGCCGATTGTGAATAAACCTGTTGCAAGGACGACGCGCATAACCTCCAGCGTGATTCTAGAGTCCGAGCCCCAAGAACGAGGATCGAATATACCCGCCACGTGAGGTCCGATTAGTATCCCAAAGCCAGTACCAAGAAGTACTTCATTGATGTAAAGCTGAGAAATAACATGTAGATTATCGCCCAAACCCAGCGATGATAAGATCCTTGCCTTGTCTTTGATAAAAATAGTCATCATAGAAAGCTGTATAAACGGCACAGATGCATTCAGTCATCCCGTAAACGTGAACAGAGAGACACAAATGTGGCGCAACAACAATGTTTGCGACTCTACTAGACTGACACCGACCCAAACCACAAAGCGGTATCGATCTCGGTAGTGATAGAAATGTAATGGCAATGAAACCCACCAAAACAACAAAACCCCCTAAGCATATATACGCCAAGCTTGGCGCCGATACCTATACGGGCAAGTTTGTTATGTGCGAAACCGAGAAAATGGTCCACGAACTTGCAGAAGATCCAAGTCCATCATGATGGCAAAATGGCAAGCAGAATTTTGGGATATACTAAACGAACGATGTCCTGATGATGGTTTGTGCTGTTACCTGTGGAAGGTATTGCAATACAAACCTGGTCGTGTATAAGTATATCCGCCATATTTTTGTTTGTTTGTTCTCTTGCATACATGCACCCGTCTACTTAATTGCTTAATTGGCGTGTAACTGTACTTTATCGGACGCTGCTCCTCCATTTTCATGGCAATATTCGCGCATTTACGTCCTTGGAGATAATGGACTTCATCTCCTGTGTCATACTATAAATCGTTCTGAGATTATTACCAATCCATTCATCGTCGCAACTCAACGGTCTTGTGTGGTGTGGTAGGATTAACGGTGGACGCCCCATAGCTGAGCAACTGTGACACGAGGCAAGGTTTGCCAATTCAGGGATGCGGCCATACAGGAACCCGATGGTCTGCTTATAGGAGACTACAGAAACCCTGACTTCGTGACGTTTCTAACAGGAGACTTATCTAATTCGCACTGTCTGTCATGTCCAAAAGCAAAACCCGGCTATTCTTCTCGTTGGTGCTGAAAGTACGATCATCTCCCAAGTATAGATCCGTGACATGAAGAATGGTATCAGAGTGCTCATAATGGAATGGATAGCCAGCGGCGTCTCAGCTTATAGAAACAGCATGCACTATTGTCTTTGTCCAGGGGTGTACCAAGCCAAGTGATGGCCGGAGTTACCCGATCAAGACCTAGGCTAGGATTTGGCAGTCCCATGTCAAGAAACTGCCTGCCAGCACCGCCCAGGTCGACGTCCTGCAGGTCAGAAAGCTCTAATACGCTGACAACGTTGTCCGCATCGGCCTAACTTCGTTCGGAGTACTGTCGTTCCACACCATTTCGGATCAGTACTGAGTATTCAGACGTCACATTGTCACATTTCCTGATACCTGCAAACTGGCACAACAGGCGTGATTTCTGCGTGACAGATGAAAAATGCGGATAACTACTTTGTTTTCGAGCTGGCAAGACTTTGAGGAGCGTTTTTGAGGCCGTAGAATTCACTGAGAGTGTGATCTAAAGTAGGACAGTCGTCCGAACCCCCAGTATAATCCGAAAAGGGGAACGACAGTACCTCAACATTGTCCGCTCTTTTTCCTTATGACCATGCCGTAAATTATCAAAACGTTGTGATTATAATTGTAATGCGGCTACGATCCCTTCAGGCGCGTATGGTGGACCGGAACGGAGGGCTTGCATGTCATGGGAGAACGGCCAAGTGTGTTACGGATTGACAGGTACGATTTCGCGCCGACGGATGTACAGCGCGTGAGTGTGGAAGTTCTGAAAACCACAGAAGCTTTGTGGTCGTATCTTGAAGGAGATAATGTAATATGTTAAGAATGTGGTACGCACATAAATATGTGGGAGCGATAGAAGAACATAAGTATAGACCAGGATGCGCTCATTCTGCAGCGGAAGCATTAGCAGTGATCGCGGCTAATCTGAATCGTTAGATGCGGCAACAACAAATGGAGTTCCGATACATAAGGATTAAAGAGCCGGCTACGGACGTCTGCTGAGCATTTTTTTGAACGTTAACTATAACCGTATGAGTCGAAACAAAAAAAAGAAAATTACCAACATTCGTATCAGCAACATATAAATGCAGGTGCGGTCACAATCAAGGTACCCAAAACGCAGACTCATGGCCCTTCCTCAGTTGCCCCGTGTTCTTCTCAGCATCGCCGTCCTCTTGGCCGCCATTGTTGGCGGTCTTTACCTTCAAATACGGCCGTTACTGCTTGCTGGAGGCCTTGGACGTGTCATTGAGTCTGTCGGGAACCGCAATTGCTCGATGGTGCCAGAACTGCAAGCATGTGAAAGTTCGTACTATCTTTGTATACTTTGATATTATATGTTGACCATCCATGGCTCTCTACAGAGGTCGTGCTCCATCAGCCCACAGGTAAAATATACCTCGCATGCTCAGCTCTCGAAACTCGTGTTTCTTGGACACCGGCTCTCAATCGTTTGGACGCGACTGGCGTGTCAGGGCAAGATTATGTCGCGACATATGATCCCTCAACGCATGGTATTACCCGTTTGAAGTTGGCTGGTTTCAACTCGACGCGCGGCATACACGTACATGGCATGGACGTCGTCCCTTCATCTGTTGATCCGTCATTGCTCTATGTTTATCTCGTGAATCACCGACCACCGGCCTATGGCGATGCAAAGAAGCTCGGGGCCGATTCTGTCATTGAAGTTTTCAAGACTCGCCTCGGAAGTGATGTGCTCACACATGTGCAAACCTATGCAGACCAGATCATCATCACTCCGAACGATGTCGTTGGTTCCTCCGACGGGAACAGCTTCTACTTTACAAATGACCATGGTTTGAAGACGGGGCTGGTGGGTTCCAAGTTCCCGTGCCTTAAGACGCGCTTAACTTACCATGACGGCAATAGAGAAGACTCGTTAGCACACTCCTTTTGACGCCCGACTCGTCCGTTGGCTTCTGCCACGCTGATCAAGGATGCAAATACGCCATCACAGGCTTACACAGTAGTAATGGCATCACCCGGGGTAAGAGTATGAACGACACATTTTATGTCGCAGACTGTGGACTGGGTGATGTCAATGTCTTGGAGAGACAGTGGGACAACACACTCGTTTTGACAGAGGTCATCAAAACAGGTGAACAAGTTGTTCAGCATTTTGTCTGGAACATATACTGACATTTGACTTGATAGGCACGGCGCTAGACAATCTTGCCTTGGATGATGATGGTGCCGTATGGGTTGCTGGTATGTTTTGTTGTTTTGCAGCTGACACAGTCCAAACTCATCATATCGCTGCAGGACTTTCGGATGCCATTGGCCTACTTACTAAATTTTCCGATCTCTCATACAAAGTGGCTTCATCAGCTTTCCGGATCACTATCAACTCAGGACCTAGTTCATTCTATGGTGAGAGGTACCAAGTAGACAAGGTATGTTATTACTCTTGGACAGGAATCTTAACTTGGCTGACATTGCGATTCAGGTGTTCGAAGATTCAGGTGAAATTGCCTCGGGTACCACGTCCGTAGTATATGATTCCCAGAGAAAGAGACTGTTTTTACATGGTATGTTTGCATTCATGGCTGATTTCTAGGTCACTGACTCCTCTTCAAAGGAATTGCTTCTCCTCATCTATCGGTCTGCAGGCTTTGATTTTCTCTTCGTATCTCATCGTTCTGGCTACATATATTAATGGATTACACACACTAGTACGTTATCGCTTTCACATATTTATCTTCATATGCCACAGTCGTTTGCAATCCCCTTCGTTCAAGTTGCTGTTCGTGTTCATGTTGATTTTACGCTAGTGTGATCCATTGGTGTAACTAGTACCCACTATCTCTTATTGTCTCTTATTGTGATCTTCGTTCTGCATATCCCCTATTGTTATCTTTTCGTGTGCGTAACGCTCTGTACAACAATGATAAAGCTTATCTGCATGGGTGTCACAAATAGTAAAGTTCAAGGGCGTTCTACGATAGCAAATTTGTCCTCCTAACGGGTGCGATGCACAGGGCTATGGTGAATGATTAATGATGCATTAATTGTGCAATGTGTGAGCCTCAATGTTTAAGTTCTCTCAAGATAAGATAAGGCGGGCGGCATTTCGCGTACGTATATTGTTTACGGCTTCTGCCGCTAGGCCTCATGGCTGGGACGCAACTTTCGGGCAGCGTTCGGGTGCAGCTCTTTGTAGACAAATGGCTGCCATTCAAGCAATCCACATCAGAGGACATGAAACACGCCCAGAACCCAAACCACACACTGTCTACCGCATAGAAATCCAAGCCCATGTCCGCTCATGGCAAATGTGGAGACGATACTCTGAGTTCGCGGAATTACACACTGAACTCACCAAATCGACAGGCTCTCCACCAGCTGCTCTTCCGCCAAAGCACTCCTTTTCTATTATTCGTACGTTCTCGCGCGAGCAGAAAATCATAGAAGAGCGTAGAGAGGGTCTTGAATTGTACCTTCGTGCCATCATCAGCGCCAAAGAAGACAAGTGGCGAGACAGCATCGCTTTTCGCGAGTTTATTGGCGTGCCAGTCGGTCGTCATGCTGAGGGAGGCGGAGAGAGCAGTTCTGGGAATGGACAGTTCTCTTCATCATCGTGGTTAGACGAACATCATGAACTACAGAACCGTCTACGCGACGTGCGTGCGGAAATCAACAAGCGCGACGCACTCTCTGACCGTGGTGACATTGGTGCATCACACACGGCGGGGGTTCAGGCAAAGAAGAAGCTGGCCGAGATTCTGTCGCGAGTGCGGACGCTCACACAGGGGTTGCAGGCACTTGCAATGCATGGGATGGCGGAGGGCGAGTTGCAGCGTCGTACTGACATGGTGGCTCGCATACAGGATGACTGCGAGAAGCTTGGGAAGATGGTCACCGTTTCGCGGCAGATGTCTAGGGGACTCACGGTTGACTCGGGTTCAGGCAAGACGTTTCCTGCACCTGAGTCTGACCGTGCTGCCCTTCTCGGCCCACCAAGTCGTCAAGTGACTAGAGTGTTTGGTGCTGCTGCTCAAGAGACAGAGCAAACACGACCATTGGACGATACTGGGGTGTTGCAGTTGCAGCAAGTGCAAATGACACAGCAGGACAATCAGCTCGCACAGTTGACGACAATGCTACAAAGGCAGAGACATCTCGGCGAAGCTATCAATTCCGAATTAGCTACACAGATCGAGCTGTTAGATGATCTGAACAACGATGTAGACCGTGTTGGTGGGAAGCTAAGCAGTGCGAAGAAGCAGATGAATCGCCTAGGGTAATAATATACTGGGACTTTCACTACATTGATAACATAGGAGGATATGTGGAGTAGATACCATGAGAATTGACGTCTATGAATGCTGTGCTACTGATGGAATATAATAGAAGAAACCCAGCATACAAATATGAAGTGAGTGATGAGTCTATCGTGATGTTCAATCCTTCTTTTGCAAGAATTTTCCAACGCCCTGTGTCACGGCGATCAGCATCGCAACTGGCGAGGTGGAAAGAATACCATACCTCAAAGCATGCAATCATGATTCCACAAGCCGGTGCAATCTTCGCCGTCCGAGGAACCATCCCAGCATACAATGCACTAATACCTTCTGTCCGTAGTATCAAAGCACACAACGGTAATGTAGATGTTACCCTCCCCGACGTCGTCCCGGACATAATCAATGCTTGTCGCCTCGTTTTCAATACATCGAACGGTGATGTCAACAACGACGCAGTGGTCCCACTAACCGCGCCACTGATAAAAGCAACCCATGGGCCTGCATAGCCCTTGGAATCGAAGAATCGTTTCCAACTCTCGTACCCAGCCCAGTAAACTCCACTGAATGGGACGTCACGCCATAACGTTGGTCCTAGGCCTCGCCAGAGGAAGCGAACCCCGTGAGTGCGAACTTGAGTGCGAACTGAGCGAAGTACAGAAGGGAGTGTATGTGGTCGGTCGATATATTTAGGGGTTGATTGTAAATTAGTCCGGATGAGTTCTAGAGGGGATACCAAGGATGTGATAGATGCACGAGCGAGAATGCCAGCGGTGAGAGGGACAAGAGTGGGTGATGAAATAAAAGAGGGGACGACGGAACGGAGGAGATGGTCATATGTGAGCATATACAGAGTTGATGATGGTACACCTATTAGACTGCATGACGTGAATACAGAATATCCGGATCATGGAATATGAAAACTCACAGTGATGTCCCTGCACCTTTCCACAGTCCTGGCACGCCCTCCGCGCGCCATATGTGTCTTACAGCATCAAGGAAGCCATTGATTCGTTCTGTTCTAAACACGCCATGGTCCATCACACACACGACCTCACTTTCAATAAGAGGACGAGCATAAGAGGACATATTTCGAACGCAGGGTATGTGGGATGGCTGACAACATGTGTATGGTGGTGGACGTGGAAATAATGGCTCTGGAGGTTGAGTCTGTATCCGAGTCTTTACGACGTCAAACGGGGTCACTATTGAGCACACGAAAGCCATTTAGTTCAGCGATGTCTTTAAGATTTAAAATACACACTTGTCAGGGCGGTCATGGTGGACCCCGTAGCTGCAGCCAATAATTTTGCATGGAATGGCTCCATTCCCGTCGATGGGGACGACGAGGACGACGACAAAGGAGTGACCTAAGTAATGGTCAAGGCAAGAAAACGATAATTCGTTGGTCGGCCGTCGAGGATAACTTACTCTCAGAGATTTGTCATGCCGCGCCGACACGCCATGACTGAAATCACACAGCCACCAAGTACCGTGACTTAGGCCGAGCGTTGCCCGAAACGACTTGACTTGAAATCATATCAACGAGGTATAAGCAAAGCTATGCAAGAATACAATTCTATAATGCTACAAAGTAGTTTTTGATTTTTGATCCACCCTTGATATGCCCGTCATGTCTCAACACGATTCCATGTGAGGTATCTCACGGGCAACCATGTTGGACTTGTCCACTCCTTTTCAACCAGCTCAGACACTATCATCTGTGAAATGACTTCGCCACTAGAATTTTTCGCAAGTAAAGTAAGTTACGCAGTTCTTTGGTGATTTATTGGAGCTCACCAAGCAAAGGCGCGGGGCATCCCATGCCCCGAGTAGCCTGCTGCTATGTATTGGCCAGGGTATGCGTTTGAACCAGGGTTCGAAAGATCTATCACGGGGCCCACCTACATCTAAAGTCAGCGACATAACAATGCCTATTTATCTCTCTTCAAGACTCACCAATGGATCTCCTATCTTCGTATACCCCATGATTCCAGACTATTTTCCAAGCTAGTCACAGGCCAGGCGATAAACGACAATTGAGTCCAGACTCACCCATTCCATCTCAGGTTCCCTGCCCGCCCTATATTTACCTTGAAACACTGCAGGCAGAAAATCACGCAGAACACGCCCCACAGCCGGATCTAGCACAGAGTCGTCGTCCTCGTAATGTTCAAACGATTCTGCTGTCTCGCGACCGCCACCTAGAATGACCAAAGGTGACTCTGTAGCAGCTGCCACAGGGCGGGGAAACCAGTATTCAAATCCCTACCAGATCGTACGTCAATGTCAATCCTACACATATATTCTTTATAAGATGGATCGACCGTACCTCGTTTGCGCCCCAGCCATTATTTCCTATGGTTTTCGCATTGGCCACTGCACGGAGTGCAACAACTTGACCACGAACTGGAATGATCCCCTTCGGGCCGGTGAGAAACGGAAGGAGATGTGATGCATAGCCGTTTGTAGCATGAACGATTCGAGAACAAGCGATATGTCCACGAGGGGTTTCCAGAATGTATCTACGTGACTGACACGTAATATCGGCAGCAGATACGCACGAAATTCCAGTCACTGGCGTATGGGTATGCAGTGCAAGGGCGAAATTTGGGCTTGAACGCGCTTGAGCCAGTTGATAGAGTTTTGTAACGAGCTTTAGGGGCCAGACATTATGTCCGGGGATGCGGATTGCAGGATATGACGGTCCAAACCTCTGGGGATTCATATATACATATTTAAAGAGAGAACAAAAGATCGGGCACGAAGAACACATACAGCTTGCACGTCTTTCTTATCCATCCATTCTATACCTTCGAAACTAACACCTGCCTGATCAGCAGCACTCAAGCCACGCTTCGCGTTTGCGACTTCTTTTTCTGTGAACAGCAGCCTCAGGTTGCCACCTTCGACGAGATCTACCTCGTCTTCGAGGTTATGCTCGTGGATGATTGATACCAGAGTTGCTGCTGTGTGTTCTTCCAAGGCAACAGATCGAATGGCTTCGTCGGTGCCATATTGTGCAGCTACGTTGTGGAAGTTGCGGAATGCTACTGGAGTGAGGTGCCCACCATTTCTGCCTGCATCATTTCAACAGCAAATCAGTATCAAGCACGGGTATAGGAATGCCTACTTTACGCACCAGTGGCCCCAGAGCCTGTTTCGTTAATGAAGGACGCCAGTTAGGCTTACGATTACTCCAGCACTCGTATACACTTACAAAAGTCTCGCGCTTCGAGTATCACGATTTTGAGCGGCCCATGATAACCCGCGAATTCTAAATACTGAACTGCCTCTGCTAGGTGATATGCGGTACCGACACCGGTAATTCCAGAACCGATAATGCAAATGTCAGCATCAGTGGTGAGAGGTCCTTCACTTCCCTCTCTTGCCAGAGGGTTTACATCGGGCGCAGAGTCGAGCCAAAACGAAGCAGTGGGGTTAGTAGAAGGGAGACGCGCCGGGCATAATGGTATTGTGGGAGGCGCAGACAAAAGAGACTGGTGGTGATCAGACTGGTTAAGGAGAATCGGGAGGATTTGCATCGAGGTAAAAGACAGGAGAAATACATCACAGTGCGGGGTGTGTATATCAAGATTAAGGGATGACCGAAAAATTGGTGGGTCAGGATATGTATGTAAATGATTGGAAACCGATCAAATACGAGAACAGAGAACTCACAACAGCTTTTACGGCCGATATCGATGCGGCGGCAAGAGAGGCCACATGTCCTGTAAGAAATACAAAACTATAGCGCTAAAACTTTATTCTTATATATTATTGATTACTTGGAATAGAAAATTATACTCACCGAACGCTGGTTTTGTCAAGCCCAGGTGGACACCGACAACCAAATGAACGAGAATTAACCTTGGAGCCTTGTGCCACGGCGCTCTTTGTCACGTCGGCGCCGAGTCGAGTATGTGCGACTCTCCGAATCCGAATCCGAATCTACCGCGAGCATGATTTGCGATCGTCCTTTATGAATTCAATATTCAGCTGATCAGGTAACCCCGCAAAATGATATCTGGTTTGTTGTCGTACATGAGTCGTACATGTCATCAATTATTATGTTTCGCATGCATGCTTGAGGCTATAATAATCCCGTCTCAATGCTTCTTCAGTCCTTCATCAAGCTTTATCAAGTTTATCTCCATCCGGCTTCACAACAACACTTTCCTGCTTCTCCTCCGCTAAATATCCGCGGACAAGAACATGGACTCATTAGTGATAGCGAGGGAACCACAACAGTGTGAACAATGCTTTGACGACTGAACCGTATCTTCACCAGTGGGGATGACAGCGGTGTAACACTGGCATAGTCAGGCGTAAAGACAAAAAGACGCATTCGGCCGTGATGTATCATTTAGGCCCGCAGTCGTTGTGCCATGCGGGGACACGATCATGACGAGGCAAGCGTGTCAGGCACCCTGTCCTAAAAGTACGATCGACCCCCCTCAGATCTCAGTGATGCTTGAGCAGACTTCACGTTCTGCCTCTGCTTGGAGTCTCTGTTCAAATGAAACCACAGGCCTCAGTCTTCTAATAAATCAGACTGAGTTACCATTGTCATCTACAGTACATTACACCAAATATTTGCCAATGATTCTATCACTTTTTGACTCAACACACTGGTGTTTATCATGCACTCATTTCTTGTTGTGTTATTAGATTGTTGTCTTCCAATCAACATGTTCCAATTATTGGTTATTGTGTGAATCTTACCCATAGGAGGGACCTCGCATAGGACATACAGACGTATTATCAAGCTACAAAAATACCGTTGAAATATTTTTTCAATCCTTCCTCCCCCCGCACTATTGCACCAACAACACCATCCGGCCTCACAATAACAACCCTTGTCTGCTTATCCCCAACCACATATCCAGCATACGCGTGGCAATTTTGATCCATCAACGTTAAATTCGCAGGGGTGGACACGGACTCATCGGTGGTAACCGCGTTTGCAGGAAGGACTACGACGGTTCGAATAACGTTGGAATCGTACAACCCAAGAGCAGAGACGATCTGTGCGACCGTGGTATAATCTGCTGTGAAGACGAGAACTGTGTGATAAATCGGCTGGAAGATGTCGAATAGGCGTGTGGTCGTTGTACCACCCGGGTACATGATATCTACAAGGCCAGGGGCATCAGGGGCCCTATCTCCTGCCTGAAGACATCCATCTTGAATAAGCCTATAAGAATCAGCGGGTTTCGCATCCGTCACGAACTCGTCAAACACAATGGGGCTCCCACGGCAGTTCACACCAAGCATGTATACCTGTTCTCCACGTTGGAAGCGCGCTGCAGCCGTTTGGACATCTTTGCCTTTGTTAAAAAGCACATTCGTCAAATTAAGCATCTCTGCGATAACAGGAATGCGCTCTGTGTTGTACGTATCGAGGATGGAGACAGGTGAAATGTTCTTCTCGACCAGCGCGATCTTCCAGCACAGGTTGAACTGCGTAATGAAAATAGCCGTCAGTATCAGCATGACCATACGGTCAATGTACTCACAGAGTCTTGCACGCTCGAATTGAGCCCCTAGACCAAGGTCAACAAAATATAATGAGTACTATAAACCGACGTTACGGTACCTGTCCACCTGAAGGGGGGTGTATACTATACCATAGAACTACATTAGCACGTAGCGGTGATGAAAAGGAGACAGAATACTGACTGTGCTGCATCTGGAAACAAGGATTAAATATCAAGGTGAATGGTATGTACGACTAAGACAGACCTCCTGCGACAAAGACTCTGCCCTCCCTAAGCTTATTCACCATCCGGACATTCGGCCTGTACTCAGAGCTCCACATCACCTTTTCAATAGTCAAATCGGTTTTGATCAAAGACGAGAACACCTTCAAAAGCTCTTCCTCGCTGGAAGCTAACTTAGGTATGTCGATGTTTCGACCTGAAACCACAAACTGGAAGCCATCCGGTGCAATTTCGTCTGTAGGACGTAACACGACACTGAAAAATATTTTTTTAGTACAATGAAATCTGTTATATGACAGGACCACATACGCATCAGCTTTGAAATCCCCAAAGATGTGCCAATGCTATGCCAGAGAATCAATTTGAGAACAGGTTCATGGACAAATATACACACCTCTCTGTCGATCCCTGGTCCATGCAAACGTATGTCTCCTGTCAACCAATGCTTATCATAGTATGATTCTCCCAAGAATGTTAATCCCAGCTGCTTGCGAACAGCACCTACATCCATCATGATCATTGCTATCATCATTACCAAACACTTAGAATAGAAGATAGTAACGCACCTCTAGCTCCATCTGATCCAATAAGCCAGTTGGCTTGGATAACCTCGAAGACCTCCTTGCCATTATCCAATTTCCTCACGACATGCGCCACAACATGGTCAGAATATTGCTCGATGGAACGGAGCTCTGTGCCAAGTTCAACAGTGCATGATAGCTTTTGTATATGAGAACGTAGGATGCGCTCGAGTGTCTCTTGGCCTAAGGCAGCAGGATTGTACTTGAAGGTAATCAGTGACAACGTAAAGTGTTAGCCAAGAAAAGGCGCATACATAAGGGATAGCCGCTGTTGGCTCGGTATATGGAAACATCGGGAAACTTGCGAGAGGCTCAACAGTGCCCGGTTTATAAGTTTGCATCGGCAAAAATGGCTTTAACATCTGATCAACTTCGGGGACACCGAGAAATCTGAAAAGTTCTTGCGAACGGGGCTGGAGATGACGGACAGTGGCTATTAGCCAAGCATATATGGCAGAATGAAAGAATGTAGATCGTACGTGGATGCCTCCACCGCGCTGACCTACACGATATTTCGATTCCTTGTCTATGATACGGACAGGAATACCATTGCGAAGGAGCGTCAGAGCTGCCACAAGGCCTGAAGGGCCAGCACCGACCTGAACAGAAGGATAAGCGCATGGATATATGCGCGAGGCATAAAACTCACTACTAAGACTGGAATGGTAGTCATGGTACGAGTGCGATATTAAGAGGTGGTAACCGCAGAATGGGTTAAGTTTCTGCCAACAGGACGATGGTCTTTTATACGAAAACTCTTGTTGCTGAACTGTAGCCCTTTTTTGTACACTTCTTTACCAGCGGAAATGTTAAGACATCACTATGACTCGTCTTAAAGCCGCAGGAGTGCCCATGATGCCAGGACGCGTCTCGCCGGCAGCTTCAATGGGTTTGCCCATGCCATGTCTGTATTGTCAATGACGCCAGGGCCCGGCATAGCATGTTGAGTATTTGCCCAACATCGTCGTAGGGAGTCAGAGCCGTGTCTGCGATATGCCGATGGGCTGTCGTGTCCACCTGAAGAAGTATTATGTTTGACTGTAAATAGCTACAGCCTAAGGTCATGTGCTTGACATGTTACGGCACCTGGAGAGCTTCTATATCACTGCGGCGCATACAGATACTATGACTATAAGTCTAAGTATTGTAAGAGCCTGAGGGAGATCCGAACTGGACCCAAAAATCCCGTGATTTCATAGATGGACTCTGTTGAAGAAATTGAAGCTGAACTTGAAAATCATATACCATATCTTTAATGAATACCCTCATCGTGGATGGAAAGTGTCGTTGGAGGTCTTACGATAATCTGAACAACGTTAACGTTTACCTACAGTGCGCCGAGCTGTTCGCCACCGCGACACAACTCTTTGAACACTTCCCACTATGACCATGTCAATGGGTGGGGCATCACATCCACGACTCGGTGAGAGCTAGCTCTAATGTTTTGATTTCACCTTTGTGATAGCCGGTGGGGTTGATAACATGTTGGTATGGTCCGGTGTCGTGAAGGATAGCGCACACTGCGAGCGAGTCGCACTTTAATCCGAAGAAGGTACATGCGGTGAAAGAGCTTGTGACCAATCACAAGCGTTGTGTTATCGTGCATTGCGCGTCTCGCGATAGAGACCGTCCTAATATATAATGGTACTCAACTGTAAGCGGTGCTACCCCTTCGTTCCTTATCCCCAGCTCACAGTCTACAATCATGGGTGCCTCACCGTCGAAACCCTCCCCATCTGTCGTACGTTCGTCAAAGGCAGAGTCTATCAACGAGAAAGACGTCCTTCAGGATACACCACCATCCATCGTCACCTCTCCATCTTCAGCTGACGGGTCCATATCTTTGTCTAATGTCGCTGCATGGGAATCGTCAGCTGCAGCGGACCCAAAGCTTCAGCTTGCTCGCACTATCCTCTCTCACACTGACATTCGTTCTGCCCTGTCTTCGCGGTCCGCGCATATAGCCAACGCTCACGTGTTCAACACAGAGGTCGACTTCAAGACTGGCCCAGTCACCAACCAAAAGTCAAGTGGTCGGTGCTGGTTGTTCGCTACCACGAATATCCTTCGGTATGATATCATGAAGAAGTTGAAGCTGAAGGAGTTCCAGCTATCTCAGGTATGCGCGGCCGAATAGCAAACGGTTCTGTACCGAGTCTGACGTGTCAACAGTCCTATCTTTTCTTCTGGGACAAGCTCAACAAGTCCAACTATTATCTTGAGCTCTCCATCGAGACTGCTGATCTCCCAATTGACGATCGACTTGTGAACTTCCTTTCTGATGACCTTATCAGCGATGGTGGTCAGTGGGACATGGTCGTCAATCTTCTCGAGGTAAGGGTCTCGTCGTAGTTGTTATTTACACCAATTCACCTTGTTTCTGTAGCACTATGGTGTTGTTCCCCTACAAGTTTACCCGGAATCCTTCCACTCTTCGCTTTCCGGTCCTATGAATTCACTTTTAATGAAGAAGCTCCGTGAACACGCCATCACCCTACGCTCACTCAGCAGCTCCCTACATGCAGATTCCTCGCTCACTGCAGAAACTATCCTTGCGACGCTACGTGCGAAGAAGGAGAAGCTCATGCAAGAGATTTATACCATCATGAGCGCGACATTAGGCGTGCCTCCGAAGCCTGACGAGCCGTTCACCTGGGATTATTATGACGAGAGCGGTAAAGCAGGAAAGTGGGAGGGCACCCCAACTGAGTTCTTTAAGGCATTTGTTGGAAAGTACTCCGTGAGCACTTAGCTATATGTTATGGCTTTCCAGCTGCTCATGACCATTTCTAGCCTATGGACAGCTTCTCCCTTATTAATGACCCGAGGAACGAATACTCTAAGCTGTACACTGTGAGCAAGCTTGGTAACATATGGGGTGGACGCCCAGTTCTGTGTAAGTGGACAAGACACTCACCCTAGCTGCTCAACACTGATTATCTCGCAGACGTCAACACCGAGATAGAGAACCTGAAGGCCGCTGTGGTTAGAGTATGTTCTATCCCTTTATGAATCACGTGTATCGGGCTAACATTGTATATAGTCCATCAAGGCTGGCCAGGCTGTATTCTTTGGATGTGATGTTGGCCAGTCTTCCGACTCGAGCGGTGGTGTAGGAATTATGGATACTGACCTCTTCGAGTACGAGGTATCAAAGTATTACCTTCCTAGGTCGCCCCTCTGCTCACCTTTTCTCCTTAGGATGCATTCAACATCAGTCTCTCCCTCACGAAGGCCGAAAGATTGCAAATGAATGAATCTGCTATGACACACGCCATGGTCATTTCTGGTGTTCACATCGACGAGAACGGTCGACCCGTGCGGTTCAAGGTGGAGAACTCCTGGGGTGAGACATCCGGAGAGAAGGGATTCAACGTGATGAGCGAGAAGTGGTTCGACCAGTGAGTTTTCTTTCAGATACATCTTTCGAGTCAGAACTCAGGTTGTACATGTGCAGGTATGTGTACCAAGTCGTCGTCCACAAGTCGCTTGCGCCCAAAGAGCTCGTCAAGGTGATAGAGGACGGACATGCAGTGGTGCTACCCCCCTGGGATCCTATGGTACGTTTCCGAGATCGATGAATCCGCTTTGTTCAACTGCTAAATGGGGATCGCTTGACTAGGGTGCTCTTGCGTGACCGATGGTCGATCCCCTTACTCATGTAGACGGTATGCTTGATGCAGCATTTTAGCTGTATGTTTTCGTTGGCGGGACTTTTAATCGTTTGTTGTTGAGTGTACTATTTTGTATACTTTTCGTTGTGCTATATATTTTGCAGCCGTTCATTAAACCGTTTTGTGGAGAAATGTCTGAAAGGTGCTAATTGACTTGCCTAAAATTTTCGTCGCAAGAGCGTGCTTGTAAGATATTCTCGGGCTGGCGCTACCAGGCCACCGATTACTTGAAGGGATCACCCGCCGGCGCTAACCGCATGTTTCTCCTAACTTCTAGATTGGCATGTGGGTGGATCTGTGCAACCTGGTAGTCTGGTAGTTACCAGAAGGACCGACATCTACGGGCTTGGCACCAGCATCGCCCATTGTAATGAGTACGGTGAGCAGAGCAGGATATCCCAACGCGGGTTATGGATCACTCTCGAGCCTCGTTTTGCGCTTCCAGGTACGCAGCGGGATGAACATTCCGACCCCCCTGAACCGTATGCAACAAAAAACTTATCAAAATCTATCTAGATGCTTTTGTATTCCGACACGCGCGGACGTGCCTTGCCTCGTCTGTCTCAGCCCTGTTGTTCTCGACATTTCTCCGCCAATTGCAGGTCCTGCTCAAGTCAGAATGACAGACAACAAATCACATTCTGGGGAAACGCTTTCACAGCGCCTAAGAAAAAGAAGACACATCAAATTCTCAATTGACGCCCAGGTCAGTTCGCGTCTTTATCATCCCTTAAAAGACACTATGTACTCAGCATGGGGCAAATTCATTTTATCCTTTTTTCCAGACATTCTTTTTTCCAGACTCTAGTACTCGTTTTTTACAGTATCTTTTCGTTCGTTTAAAGCATGCCTTTTCCTCGCAGGAATACCAACAACAACAATAACGGAGGCCTCGGTTTCTTTACGATGGTCGCCGCCGTCACGGCCGGGTTAAAGCTCAAAGAACGCTGGGACGATTGTGAGCTCGATTTTCATGCAATATTATGCATCGTGTAAGAGTTATCGACCTAAATCGCGATCCTAGATAGAGCTATCCCCGGCGATGAAGGACGGTTAGCGTTGCACAGTCCAGTAGATCCTGCTTATATGGATGAGGAAGACAACATCGGATTAAACAACAGTGCTACCTCAAATGGCTTCCTCTCTACAGAGATACCTCAAGTAACAGCGCCTAAGAGAAAACGCAGCAAGAAGTGGTGTATCTGCTGTGGTTTAGAGTAAGTGTCTTGAGTGTAAATTCTTGCATTTCCCAGCACTAAGGGGGGTCATCAGCTGCGGCTTGTTCTGGAAGGCCTTCGGCATTGTCCTTCTCATAACGATTGTGTGGAATGGCTTGAAATTTGGCAAATGGCTTGTGACCGTACGTGACACTTTGATGTTCCAAGTAGCTGACCCAGTAAATTGTTCCCGTTCACTAGCCTTCTCCCACTGGTCTGGAAGGTTTACCTGCTTATGGTGCCTCGTTAGGGTGCCCCTCTGCATCCCACATCTACATGGGATCCAAAACAAACTTTACTGTTCCCGTCGGCACCGAATCCGAACATTCTCTGGAAATCAGCGGAATAGCTTCTGGTACTTTGGTCGTGGCTGAAGGAGCGTCAGATGCCACCGAAATAGTCTACGAGTTGATTCTCCGCAGAGATGACAGTGATTCTTTTGACGATACCTCAGTTGGCTCGACCCAGGAGGGCCAATTTGTCCTACAGACCCCGGTTTCAGGATCCTTCTGCATGCGGTACGATATGACTGTCTACATCCCTCGCAACCTGAAGAAACTCCAGCTTGCATCTCGCTCCACCACCCAACTCAAATTCGCTACAGAAGGAAACGTCGTGCTCGACGACATGTCTGTAACCCTCTATGCTTCGAACGATAATCTCAACCTGCTCCTTCCCAACACAAATATCCAGGCTACGCGGATGTCCCTTGAGGTCTGGCGCGGTTGGGTCGTTGGAGATATCTCGATTGTCAACTCTACCACCATTCAGACTAGGAATGGCGATGGTGTGACCAACGTCCATGTACACCCGGATCCTCAATCGTCCGATGTCGCTTACTTGGAAACCATCTCCGGTGCGGGTCGTACGGACGTATTCTACGAGAGCGATCCTAGTCGCTTGCATCGCGTTATTTCAAGCACACACACGTGCGAACGGAAAGGCGACATGTACCTCACATACAAAGAAGCGGAATTCAACGGCCAAATCGATCTCAAGTCACAATCCTTCACTGGTCATGGGGTCCAGGGTATGATTTCTGCAGCACCTGGCCGCCCGAATAGCGAACTGCCTTGGGTTGGCAATAAAGATGGTGGAGATAGCTTGAAGATCAGGTCTCCGCAGGGATGGGTGGGACTTTACTTCTGAACGTATCTAGGACCTTCTGCTTCAACCACTCTCAATTCATGTCCGCGGGTTCTCGAGCGATCTGTGTGTTATAGGGCATTTGGAAATCAATGACAGAAAGAAAATCATGGACAAGCAAAATGAGCTGATTTCAGCTACGTGTAATGGGATGACACGTTGTGGTCCTATTTATGAACCTATATCGATGTTATCTGTAGATTGTATGGTACCACTTCAGTCGATCCAGACCTTCCCCATTGCTTGTTCAGTGCTGATATGTCAGATCTTGACAATGCATGATCATATCTATAAACAAAGTTGAGTTCGATATTTTGAAAGTTCGCGCTCGATCAAGTCTTCTTGTAAGACGTAACGCCACCTCGAACGAACGATAACGACACCGTCGATCGGAAGCTAATTGATATGAGCAAGACAGCCTATCTTATCTTGGCGCGGGTGCTTGTATCCCTGATAAGTCGACTTGTATATCACTTCATTGCCAGGTATAGACACTCGAAGCTGGCACGAACAGGTGTGAACACGTTCCATCATGCACATTCTTTTACTTGATGAGCGCCGCTCGGGATTCCAGCTATCCATCGATTCCATGCACCTGTTCTTAGCCATGCTATAATAACATGCCCTTCATCACGCAGAGTGTTCGTGAATGCCATGGAGCTTCTAAAGGTCCATATACCGAGCGCACTGCATCTTCTGCAACTTGGGTATCATAGTGACCGTATGTCGGACTCCGAGGTCTTATAACATTTACGTAAGCCAGCTTTCGAGTCACAACAAGAGCGGGAGTGGGATGGAATATTTATTGTGATGCACTTTTGGTAGTCTCTGTGATACACCTTAGCCACAGTCGTAGCTTGACAAGGGGAAAAAAAAACGACATACCCATTGATCCCAAAATGAATATCTCCCTGTCACTTTTCCCGGTGGACGTGAGTTCACCAGAGGAATTCCCAGCACTCGTTCATCTCTTGTCGGCACACACGCCATATTCCCTGACCGTGCTCGGAAGTGTTCTGAATTCAGTCAATTCGCACCCTCGCAGCAGCACCATAAGCGCTGTGGACCCTTCCAAGGTGCTAGCATGGACGTCCCAACCCTTGACCAGCATCTCGCCATCGGACCTCTATTCCGTACTGGTATTCAATCCCATCAGTCATCAGTTTCGTTATTTCTGTTCAGCAGAATCGTCCCCCAGTTCTCCGACAGAGGGAGAAGAGACGCATGTGTTGAACGTGATCCGATCAGTCTTGCAGCTCTCCCTCGTGGAGGCCCCAAAATACTATTCAGACCTGCAGCCATCGAAGACGACTACAATGGCAGCTCCGACAGAGAGGAACGAGGATGAGCCTGGCATGGCTCTGATAGGTGCTGTACATGAGAAATGGGCGTCGTGCTTGCGTCCTCTCTCAGCCAGCCAAAACCCGTGCATGCGATACATTTTACCGCCTATACTTGCAAATGAAGAGTCGAGCGATTCATCTTCTGACTGGCTCATTTCCCAACTCCAAGAATCCGATATCGAAACTGTGCGCGGGACCTCGCACATTCCACGCTCGAAGGAGTATCTGCTGTCACGTTCTCCCTGCTCCGTGTGCATCAGGGATCAACCTAGTGAAGGAAACAGTAGTGGAACGCCAGTTGCGTGGGTACTGATGCATGCGGATGGAAGTATCGGAACTCTCTACGTAGATTCCAAATTCAGAAGAAGAGGTCTGGCACAGTTAGCGATGAGAGAGCTTGTGAAGAAATTAGACTTCAGGAAAGGGGGATTCCTCATTTCAGAGAACGACGATCTTGGTGGGGGAGCGCTGGGGTGGAACTGGACGGATACTGACGTGTATAATGGTCAGGGAAGAGGGTTTTTCGATTCCTTCGATGGTTGGCAATACGGCTGGACAGGTCATTGGACATACCTTAATGCTCTATCTCACGAAACGACTTGATTAGCCCTAGATATCCCAAACGGGTTTAGGGCTAGCACCGAAACTACAATCACTTTCCTCGTTGTTGTCTCTCAAAGCACACTAACTCCAGGGCATTTAAGTGATATGTTCATGCAGGGACCCAAGATCAGTCAAGTTTCGGTGGCGTGGCTTGAAACTATGCATCGTGCCTTCACGTCCAAACTCATGGGCAACTCTTCCCTCTTGCATATATCGAAGAATACCGGTCACAGTATTTCATAGCTGATGCATGTATTCACTGTTACCATCTGACCGTAAAGCTTTCCCTTTTTCAAGCTTCAAGGTTATTTATCACCGTAAAACGTGGAAGAAAAACGCACTGCATACCTACCAAATAGTTGCTGATAGTCATCGATTAACTGAAAGTGCTTAATGGAGGTCAGATTGAACGAGTGGATGTAGCACAGCACAGCATGGTCTGCAATAGAAATTCAACACGTGAATGATCTAACTTCATTATGCAGCGCCGAGATGCAACATAACCTTGGCATAAGTAAAGACGTGAACAATCGTACCGCATTACATGCCATAATTATATGATTCGCATTATCGTTGAATAGAGGATTTGAAAATTCCTTCCTTGTCCACATACTGCTAGCGTCGAATTAACATCGGGTAAAACCAATCCTGCTAAAGAATGTCCTTGCGTTTCGGTCATGTGAGTGTCCGTCTATGGAAGTATACAGGTACAAATGGGTCTGCGGAAGAAATAGGCGGCGGGGGAGGTGGGGGTGGAGAAGATCCTCTGCGAGGTTTGAAAATCAACACGATGATCAAACCGAATATGATCAAGAGCAGGAGAAATATACACTTCCGTCGACCTGTATTCTTTTGGTACCTGTATTCCGATGACAGGGGGGAACGCTAGTAAGAAATTGCTTTCGAGTCACATCTACACATTCACCGTACCGTGTTGCAACATCCAACTCTTTAACGGCCTCAGCGACCTGCACCGAGGTCTGTTCAACGTTGTACTCCACACTATCAAGAAGGGTGCCTTGATCAATGACCAGAACTGATAAATCTTTAAAAAGCTCCGCCAGAGAAGCTATCGAATTGGCAATTTCCGTGAGTTCGCGATCACGCAGCCGGATATCGTCAGCCAATCTGTTGTCCAGCACTTGAGCCTGACTTTGGTACTACAAATTTGAGTAAAAAGGGGAAACTGATGAGCCGAGATTGTGGATGAAGATGGTATAACTTACAGCGGCTTCCACATCTTCGTCAACTGCGGTCATGCCTTCTAAACCACGGGAAGTGATTGTTCCTGATGCAATAAGCAGATCTTGATTTTTGATCGCATGCCCTTGCAAATCTAAAACAAACCGAGGATAAGGATGTCAAAACCGTTTAGTCCAGCTGAGTTAGAGAAGCCCGATGGAGTGGGCACGTACTTTCCATGTAAACACGTTGCTTCTTTCGAAATGTCGAACTCAAAGCCTGCACTCTTGCAGCAAGACCTCGTTGCACATTTTTTGCGGCTAGAAGCTCGTGTTGATTGCTTGGGACGGCGTGAGAGGATGGAGGGAAAGTGTGAGTCTGTCCTGGGCCTATCCGTTGAATGAAAGTATGACACCGGCGAAAATCCTAATCATGAAAGGTAAAATGGGAACCAGAAGTAAGAATGGGTCAAGCAGGCAGGTTGATGAATTTACTTTGGTAATGTCGGTCGTTGCCGTCTCTATCTCCTTCTCCTCAGCACTCCGGTCCGCAAAACCGGGTAGTACATGTCGTGCATGGAGCTTGTCGAGCGCGGTTACTAGAGGTAAGTGACCAGAACATCAACTCGGGTAGAAAGGACCAGGACGTGTGAGACATACTCTTAACTTGAGTGCTGGCTAGAATCTCCTCGACCTGTTCGGATATATCAACCCTGCATAGACACGAGACAGGAATTAAAGATGTCAGAGAATCCAAGAAGCGCATCAAAAACACGTTTAGATCCCACCATTTTGGAGGCAAGTCTGCGTCAATTGCAACGTGTCTTGAGTTGGCGTTTATAAGGCCTTCGCTTTCGTCTGTGCCGGTATACGGATCATCGTAAGAGAGCTGGGGGCGAGAGAAGTGGGATGAGCGTGCTCGTGAGTCTCTATATGAGATGAAAAGAAGTGTCCTTGAGCGCGTCGTGGGGGACGGTGAGGAGGACGAGGACGAGGGTGCGGTCGACATTCAAGCTACATGGACTGTGGCGTGACGCTGTGTGTCGTTGTTTGCAGGAAGTTTCATTGTAGCAAACAGAGACAAAGCGGTCCGGCAGATGTCGGCATGCCGTGACTGCATTCCCGTGTGCTGTTCTTCCGTCAAGGTTTTATTGTCCACGGCCTTTTTGCAGTGCATCTGGAGGTATTTCTGTGAGCGCGGAGGTGCGGTGATGGTGGATGTGGAGACTAGCCGAGAATTCAGTTGCTGGGGGATGTGTGGATAGCCAATCCCGGGTGATCGGAGCTTTGGATCCGTGCGCTGCAGACGGTGTTGTCTCGTTCCTGTGACCCCGCATTTCTACTAAAATACCACTTAGACACGTCCGTTTCCGAACATACTACACCGAATCCCTATACTGTCTCTCTTTCCCGCTTCTGTCCTGTCACATCGTGTCTGATCTCTCTTCATGGTCTTGTGACTCTCCTCCAGTCTTTGCCCATCAATTAACCTCTACAAATCCTTCTCTTATTTACTCTATATCCGGTCCCTCATCTAATTTTCACTATAAAACCCCCTCCCTCCTTGACACCAACACATTCCCCCCACTTTACTTTCCTCGCCGTCCTTTCTTTCTCTCTCCCCGCATTTACATTCCCACATCTTCACCGTCGGTATCTTCATTGTCTTACCCTCTTCCGGCCTTCCAAAAGTAATCACTGTCCCCCTTTCCGCCAGCCTATAGCTGTCCGCCACACACATATTTTGGGATGTGCAACCTAGAAACGTCAGTTCCTATTGGCCGTTCCTATTCTGGTCGCTGCTGACTGTGCACGTTTTTTCACAGCGAAGGAACAAAATATGGCTGCGGGGTAAGTGACTTCTCCTGTGATCTTCGAATCCCCACTCACAACCCCGCGCCTCTCCAGCATTACAAAGTGGTGTGTATTCACTCCAACTCAATATATTATTCACCCTTTTGACCACCGTATAAGACGAAGAAAGTGAGGAAGCTAGACTGCATGAGTCCTTACTGCATCCATTCGTCTCGGCACCCAAGTTATTGTCCAGACTGCCACTGTGACCGAGTAAGCACCTTCGTATACCGTTCTCGCCAGCACTCAATTCGCAATTTCCTTAGTTTTTCGGTCCGGATGCAAAAGAGACGATCACTCTCACTACCAAAGAATACTGCACATCTTGTCAGTACTGGTTCAAAGGCGGCGCGCAACAACGTCGATAGCGTTGGCGCCATTACTCTCCCCGGCTAAGAGTCTGCTCCCCTATTCCACGTGTATTTAATCTCTACAGTCCTCGTCTTCACTATCATACAGCTGCTATTCTTGCATGTCGCTCTGCCATATTTTTTGCTCTGTGTATTATAATTCATAGTTTTGTCTCTCATCACAGACCTATGTCACCCATATCATGATGATCCATATGCATGTTAATTAACCTATTAATATTCACGTTGCATGCCCCAAATCGTGTGTTTTCTTATCATTTGCCTCGTTCACATCACGAGGGACGAAGATGAACAACACATGTTCGTCGCTGGGTGAATGCCCCAGCGGGTGTGATTCAACCCCGCTATGTTTTTCCTGACGTTCCTCGAGACAAATTCCGTTTCAATCAGAAAAGACCGGGAGCAGTAAAGAACGATGACGTCTGTGAAACGCCGACAGGCCCCACACCTACTGAGGTCGCACCACAGTTGCTCATCTTAGCATTCACTTTCTGTTCCTCCTAGCCCGAAAGACCGGATATTGTCGATGCAGTGGGCTGAGACAAAATCGAGGGTACCACTACGTTGCAGCCACCATTTGGCCTGGTATGAATGCTCGTTTGTTATTATAGTTTTGGACATCCAGCGTGGTTCAGCTCCACTCATTTGCAAAATATACGAGCTGCAGCTTGAACTCAACCTCGTCATATTCTCCCCAACGTACCATGCGTATCTAGTGTAAGTCATATGCAATTTCTGGTGAGTAATCTAAGGAAGTAACCGTTTGGTAAGTACACTACTGTCATCTAAAGTGCATGTCCCTTGAAAACACCGATTGTAATATGCTAAACGGATGAAATATCACCATTTGACGGCCAACCCTACTACCTCGCTCTCTACTGCCCGATATTCGGTTCTAAAAAAATGTCTACGCCTTGATTCAGCCTCCACGTCCATAGGAACTGCCCACTCTGATGGTATCCCAGTGACTCGAGGGGCACACAGATCCATTTTTACTTGAGCGGCTAGGCGATCCGCACGAGCTATCGATGTCTTCGGATTTGAGGAACCTTGCGGACCTGGCGATGGAGGTGGCGTAGGTAAATCGTGCCAGTATGACTTCTCCACCACTTTCGTCCACTCCTTACTGCCCCACTTTGGTCCTTGCAACATCGTGGCCGTCGGATCGTCTCCAGACTCGGCTCCAGGTAACTGCACACCGTTCTCCCCCCAGTTTCTAGGGTAACCTTCTTCGTCTTGCGTTTTTGTTGAGGCGAGTGCGATGGGCTTGAGTTGCCCACCTCCATTGACGCACCCTCCAGGACATGCCATCACCTCCACATAGTCGTATCCTCTGTCTGCTTCGCCATCGGCGTTCTTCTTCAGCCTAGCGCGGATGCCCCCTGCCATGCGTCCTGCGGCACCTTTCCCAACCTGTACGCCAGCCTCACGGCCCACTTTACGGACGACATTCTGGAGGTTCCGGAATCCATAACATTTGGCGCCTTTAAATACGACCTCGCCCGTCTCCTGATTTCGTAGTGTATATTCCTCATAGTCTGAGGTTCGCACGGTCTTGAAAGAAAGGCTGGTAGGTCCATCGGAAACACGACTCATCGCTGATATCAACGAGTGTAAGTATGATCCGGAACTCGTTCCAGGGTGAGACAGGAGTTCCGGAAGGAACTGCTCCTCATGGCTTGGAGAGCTAGGGGTAAAAGGCGGCGCATCCTCGCTGTCTACAGGAACGGATAAATCCCAGCCCTTTTCTCGCATCATGAGTTCAAGTTCTCCCGTTGTGATGACACAATCAACGTCCCTTGTCGAATACATTTCATTATAGAAATCCTGGCGCGAGGCCTCCAGCTTCTTGTCATAACAAGGCATAACAGAGACATGATAAATCTCATCAGGCCTTCAGAGGTAATGGTTGAGTAAACGAAGAACCATTTTGTTATGCGATTTGATCCGTGTGACGTACCGTTTCCCCCATTGGTTCCCTATCCAAGACTTGACCAATGTGCCCATGATCTGTTGGGGACTCTTGGTACGAGCAATAAACGGCAACATCTCGGAATGCGCTTTCTCAGCATAACAGATCCACCCGGGACATGCACTCGCAAGCATAGGGAGCTTCCCTTCACCTCGTTTCCTCTCTAAGAACTCTTGCGTGTGTTCGAGCAAAGCAACATGTCTTGCAAATGTGGTGTCATATACATGCTCAAAACCCAGAACCTGCTTACAAAACACTTGTACGCGGCGTAGAATTTGCTGTAGATTCACTGGCGAACTGGAGGTGGAAGAGACGGACGCCAAGAGTGATGCTAGGCTTTGCGGTGCGATCGAAAGCACGGGGACCTTGTGCGAAGGCGAAGAAGAGGGGGGATTCACTTCTAGGAAGTTCAGAACCTCCGTATGTGACTGCATTGTGATCAGAACAGATTCGGCCGACGTTATGCACCCACTTTCGGATCCAGTCAGGAAAAAGTTGACAATCGATGAGTAGTATAGTACGACGAACCTACATGCAAGACAATCGTTAAGACTGATTTGAGCTTGTTGTAGCTTTTTCTGCGTATTCTGAGGTGCCAAGTTCTGTGATATTTCATGTGTAGAGACTTCGTAGTACGACCCCGTGGAATCAATCTTGATTTCAGTCTGAAGATGTGGATGAGCTATTGCCTACAGCTATTTTAAACGAACGCACAGATGCTGCTCCTGGCTCTTCAACCTCTTCTGGAACGTTCACTTGTTCCACTGGCTTGATGCAGGCTTGAGACGGGGTAATGAAATCGTTCAGATCGGTGAGCGTCTACAGAAGTATACCCATAAGCACAATATATTGTGAACTCCTCGCTTAGGCTTACGAGTGCACCAGAAAATGCCATTCTGATACGCCTGGCTCTGAAACTTGCTGAATTGCAAGTGGTGGATCGTAATGAAGTAAGTGGACTCTGGTATTCGGAGGTCTGCTCGGAAGTGACAAAGATGATTTAGATTGGACCTGACAAATCGTTCCCGGCATTTCGGGCCGTATGCCATAGCAGTCTCCCGTACACGTCCAATACTATCGTTGGACAATAGGTGCAATTGGTCCGGGGAGAAGTTGAATAACTCACCAGTCGTTGAGCTTTAGACTGTCGGAACTTGACCAGTAGATATAATTTTTAGTTTTCTAGCTGCCTATGTAGAAAAATAAGCAAGAACTTGAAGCATTGGAGCAGCGGAACAAAACCGGAAAGACGACACATGTTTTGGAATGGTTCTGCAATTTCTGGTCACACTGGGTCACAGCGGCACTCACAGACCAAATCAGGCGGAGCTTACAAGTCAAATTCCGCCAGGTCACACCAAGTCCTGACGCTGGTGGTATGTGCGGTACGTACCGAAGCGGAGCTAGCGGTCCTTGATTGATTACCTTGGTGTGTGATTGCCTGTTTCGGTCGCCTAGTCACGACTCCATCATTGTTTTCGTTTCTCCAGACGCTTTGAGGCCTTGATCAGCTCAGTAAGTATCTGGCATTGTAGGGGCCTACCTATTGACGTTTTCTAGAAAGATATTGCAATATTCCCAGCACGAGATCTGGTCAAATCTGGCCATCTTTCCCTCAAAATTCACACTTCTGGAGTTCAAGAGCATAGTGTCAGGTCTGTCGTTGTTGCTACAGATAAGCTATTCACTAAATTCTTTCACAATTATATTCTCTATACTATATTCTACATCTGATAATTTTCTAGCTACCTGTACAGTGATCGTTGAGCCTCTGGAGGCCCAAGTGCATATCTCTTACTGGTTGCATCCGGTGTCCAACAATAGTAATGGAATATACTAGAAAAATATAATGCCGAAAGGATATTAGTGACACATTATTGAGTTGCGCCTAACCTAGGTAGGACATGCGTACAATAAAAAGCTGTTTTTATATGATCGAGGTCAGTCCAAGGATACCGGGATGAGGTTTTACGTAGTTATTTGAGGTACAGTGTTCAGGTATCGTAGGGATGTAGTAAGGATGTTCAACAGATATATGCTACTAGACACATAGGCGCTCTCGTAGCTAGATGTAGGACAGACATATGAGACCACACATCTGCCCTATAAGCGTGTAATATCGTCTAGACACCCAGTCGATAAATCTGATTATAATCTAATATCTGTTCTCACTATCTCAAATCCTTGCGTCTGAATGTAAGAACGAGCGAGTAACACAGCTTATTGTCCACCAAAATACAATACATAAATTTGTAGTGATAAACAACATATTTATGTGCAAGTGTGATCCATTAAATAAAGGCGCAGATGTGAGGCAACGCTAAACTATAACAAAAACTAAACCTATCTCCTTCTGCACTTGCAGGGAGTAAGGGTCCAATGAGCTTGAGGTCGACAGACGCTATCAAATATAGCGAGTAGAGGACTTTTGGAGAGGTAAGCTTCAAAGGTTCTTGTTGAGGAGTAAAGCGGGTAAATTCAGTAATAGAAAGCTAAGGAGCTATACATGAATAGGTACGTCTTTATATAGGGAACTGTCCGTTCCTCAGACCGAAAGGAGAATATACGAAAAGTGGTCTGAGGAATTAATCAACCAATAAGAAAAAGGGAGAGTAACTATCGTACGACTTCTGGCTTGATTAATCAGCAGGTGAGAGACTTGTACTAATAATAGGAGATTGTCACGCGTGGTCAGGAACCGTATCCTCATGATGAGGTACGATTCTAGATAAGGCGTTATTAGTATCACCAGGCTTTACTGGGGCTTGGAGCTGGTTGGCGAGATGCCTACTACCAGTCCCTACCCAGTGTGCTGGCTAGCTGGGAGCGATGCCCAGTCTCTGATCTGTGATATAAAGTGGTAGCGATGGTTAAGAAAGCCTGTGAGGGCTATGAGAAGTAAGGTGGCAAAGGATACCTCTAGCCCTAGAGCCAGAGGTGTAACGGGAAAAGTGTTCGAGAGCCAAGACATAATGAGGATAAGAAGAAAATAATAAAACGGTCCTTACAGCAGAGCTCAAATACATATTTTAAGTCAAAGATACAACAGCGTGAGGGAAAAATAGACCTGCATGTGTGAGGAATCGATTTTTCTTATCGCATTCCCAAAGCTATATAAGAATATATATGGTTTAAATAAAAAGAGGGAAATGCTCACATCACCAGAATGCAGTGACTGCTCTGACCTAGAATAATTCCAGGAGACCGCTTGAACAACTGGGGTTGCAAGTGATTTGTATTCTTCTGCTAGAGTTACAGAAAGTTGAATGGCCTATAAGATAATGCACAGGATTAATCAACAAAAAGGCAATGAAGGGAAGTCTAGATACTTACAATGCCACCATCAACAAGATGCCTTGGTAGAACACCCGGTGTCGATGATGAGAACTGTTGTTAGAAAACCACACACAAAGACAAACTAACAAACAATCCTCCCAGATTCCACGGAACTTGTTTATGGGCTTTGCCTCCTAGAACAGTGGAGTGGTCTGGTTGTTCGTGGGGTGGTACGTATAAAGATCCTTCAAAGTAAAACCCAGAGGTGTATGAGTGTGGGTTTTGAGGAGGAGGGATAGTTGAATTTATAGAAAGATAGGGGCTTTGTGGCGAGTATAGACGAGCACTACCTTGCTAATTGTAGCACAAGGTAGGTTTGAGAACAACAAGGATGACGAGGTGACGAGGTTCCCAGTGATAGCAGGCTCCTGACGCACAAATTGTAGTGCTCAGAAGGACTCTAATCAAAGGGGATGACAATCACTTTTCAAAAGTGACGAGTGACGATGATAGCAGTTAACAGTGGTAGAAGTGGTAAGTGTTGTGACCACACTGGATCACAAGTAGCAGAGTAGTGAACTTGAGAGTAGAGAAGAAGTCTGGATTGGAGTTCTTGTTTTTTTACAAGGTAAAATACAGGGGTTTATATAGTGAAAGAAAAGTAGGCTATGCACAGTATAGCTGTGCAAAAAGAATGAGAAAGAACATGAAGGAAGGAATGTATGCTGACGAATCCTGCGTAGGTAGTACAGGATAAGATTGTCAAAAAAAGGAAAAGAAAGAGATAGAACAATGAATGCTGTGAGTAATGTCACAGGTTTGTACAGCCATAAAGTAAAGTCCAATAGCAAAAAGAGAGCAGGAAAATCATGATGTCATGGGAAGATGCAGTAAATAAAGGGCAAGGCAAAACACTATCAGTATTAACACAGTTCCTTTATTGTCAGTCAGGCATTCTAAAAAATATGTGTCTATAAAAATGATTCAAAAATCAAAAATAATTGCACTGTAAATGAATGTTCTGCTGAAGAAAAAGAAACTGGAGCCACTGGTCCACCACCTAGTCCAAATCCGACAGTTCCATGGCCTTACCAATGGACTGGTTGTGTTGGACCACCTGATCAAACGAGGGAGGGAGAGGAGTAGTTCCAATTTGGAACAAGTGAGTCCCAGGCAGCGTGTGGTAGGTGTAGCTGTAGCGAAGACGATGGACAAAAGATAAGTGTACCCAAGTGAATGGGACAGCGATGAACATGGGCGACGCAAGGGGATGAACCTTCTCCAGCTCAAAAACTACCCACCCACGCTCCAACCAGGCAAGACGAGCGACCGATGTTTTGATAGTATATGATGGCAGATCGACGTCATGAAGATGGACCTGTTGCCCTATTTGAACCGGCCGCCAGGGCTTTGCTGATATTAGCAGTGGCACGTGGTAGTCAACGGATCGGCGACGGAAGCGGATAGGAAGTGGTGACATCAGAAATGGTGGGGGTGCAAATAAGATGAGGAGGAGGAGGGTGGAGGTGACGGAAAAGTGGATTAGAATGGGGATCCAGAAACGACCGTCAGGTGAGAATAAAAAGGAGAGGAAGGGGCCCATGGTGGGGCTAGGCAAAGGAAGGGGAGTAAGGGAAATGACAAAAGCGAGGGCGCAATGCAATGTGTAGCCAGTGGCGACGCGAAAATTTGCCGAAATGCCGAAACACGGAAAGTACCGGATGGAAAAGCAAAGGTGAGCGTGACTGGATTGCCTAATAGAGGTGGTGCTGATCAGCCACAAGTTCGAAAAGGGCAATATTAATTACTATTCCATGTGGCACTGTGCCTGTGTGGCGCAAAGGCGAGTCTTTTTGAATATTCGCTTCGTTATTGACACCTGTCCATGCTACCAATCAACTTTGGTGCATGACAGCGCACTGAGCAGTGATATTAAGGAAGTCATTGATAGTCCGCATTAACTTGGCTAAATACACCTCAGTATTGTCAATTTCTGTGTGCCAGAGGAGGACCACAAGTTCTCCGATTAATGTCCAGGCATCAAGAACACTCTGTGGGACCAGATTGTGAATGAGAAATGGCATAACCTGTGCTAGACTTTTGAAATGCTTGCCTATTAACCCGCCATTATACTAACAGATGTAGTCAGCACTCATGGATGGCACATTCAAACCTTCTTTGTCAAAAGAGTCAAGACGGCGGTGGAATGTATCAAGTGTTTTTGCTTTGTCGAGTAAGAAAATTGTCTGGCCCCAGAAGTATTTGACAACGCCCAGTAGCACTGTATGGAGGATCTCTGTCGGAGTATCCAGGTGGATATTCAAATCTACAAAAAATAAGCATTCATAAGCATTCATATTAAGATACAACCTACTATCCATTCCTAAAAGTGGGTTGATAATGGCCCCAAAATCAGCGCCAGGTAGCATTTCCCCAAGTAGTTTTTCCTGTGCAGCCCGTATGTCAGACTCAGACATTGCAGAACTACCTGGGGGATGTTTGCAGAGCTTCTTTCCTAGTTCAACCAATGTATCGATGATTTTCACCGTGGTCTTGTCGCTTATACCAGTAGATGCTGTTGCGGCCTTGATCTTCTCTGTAGCACCTGGCTTGAATGCCAGTTCAAATTGTTTGCTGATTTCTGCAGCCGTATGCTCAGGAGTGCGTGCTTCTCCTGACTGTAGTGCCGATTAGCAATCATAAATTGATGATGAGACCACTTACCACAAAAATGCTATTATATCCTACTTCAGATTCTTTATACTCTTTTGTCCTGCCAACATGACATGTTCTTCAAAAGTAATTACAGCAGAGTCCTGCATGGCTACATTCCTCTGCTTGCATGGGATTGTCACCTGCAATAAAGAGTTTATTGGGTATAAGTAGCACTTCTTTGTCAGTTTTACAGTCCCAGGCAGCAATGCCAGTTTTTGCAGCTTGGCTATTGAATTTTTGTTTGAGACAGGAAACTTGAGAGTAAAACTTGACGGGACTCACACAATTGATTGTTTCATGGCTCGCATCAGTTCCATGGGTGCTGCATGTGGGGAAGAGGCCACTGTTTTGAGATGTTCCCTGATACATCGTCCATGAATACAATGAGAGGTACCATATATACCATGCGGTCATCTGCTTTCTTGCAAAGTGGATGCGGAGCAAGTGTTGCATATTTTTTAGAGGACTCTGCCACGGGATTAGTCTACTAGTGTTAATATGCTTGTGTTCATCACACACCTGTAAGTCCACAGTCCAGTTCACCTGGGTACGGAGATATATCTTGGAATGAACGATAAAATGTTGATACAGGAACAATTTCTTATTCATCATTTACGATAAAGCCAGCCTCTGTTTTTTCAACCGCACGTCCGAGTGCATAGAGTTCTTTAGCCTTGGCAGGATTGTGTTTTAGTCCATCCTTTGCTAAAGAATAGGACCCCATAAAAAAGTGCTGTGGGATGTAATAGTGACCTGAAGACAGCTGTAAAATCTCATTCATAAAGTATACATTGTCTCCTACACGAGCTGCTGGTGGTGAGCGACCCTCTTTCAAAGACTTATCACCATGCCATGTTTCTGACATTCCCTCGCCAGCATCTTCAGGAAAATCTTGCATCCAATAACAAATGAGGGGATTGGAATAATCCTAGAGCAAAAATAAGACAGATAAACAGATTAGAATTAAAACCAGACTAACCTTCGCAATAGCGCTGCCTATATTATTTATGTAGAACACATCACCTGAAATTGACGTTGTTTTTTCGGTTGGATTTCCAACCAACTCGCATACACACTCCCTAGTAGTCTTGACTGCATTCATAACAGGTACATCTTGAGCTCCTAGCTTCTTGGCCCGCGAAAGAACTGCCGACTTCTGCTGTTCGGAAAACGGTACACGTGCTGACCCAAACAAAATAGCAGTGAGGAAATGCTTGATAGAGAGGGTTAATTAAGTTTTTGCAATGGTGGTGAAATAGTTCAACTTACAGCCTTTGATTGCCATGGATAGTACAATGAGCCTGTAGGTACTTTTGCGTTTAGCTGCAAATGACATTCATTGGACGTCTCAGCTGGAATACAACAGTTAGTAAGAGCAGTCTGAACAAAATACACACTCACTTGGCATTTCAATTCCGAAATCATCTTCAAAATGTTCTTGAAGGCCAATCTCATCAGCCAAGGGAGCAAGGTGTGGGGTGAAAAATGTCTCTCCTGCATTTATGGAGTCCTTTAACTGCTCAAATAGGTCCGTAGAGTGTGCTCCGCCAATTTGATAGGTACGGTGTCATGCACCAAAGTTGATTGGTAGCATGGACAGGTGTCAATAATGAAGCGATATTCAAAAGACTCACCTTTGCGCCACACAGGCACAGTGCCACGTGGAATAGTAATTAATATTGCCCTTTTCGAACTTGTGGCTGATCAGCACCACCTCTATTAGGCAATCCAGTCACGCTCACCTTTGCTTTTCCATCCGGTACTTTCCGTGTTTCGGCATTTCGGCAAATTTTCGCGTCGCCACTGGCTACACATTGCATTGCGCCCTCGCTTTTGTCATTTCCCTTACTCCCCTTCCTTTGCCTAGCCCCACCATGGGCCCCTTCCTCTCCTTTTTATTCTCACCTGACGGTCGTTTCTGGATCCCCATTCTAATCCACTTTTCCGTCACCTCCACCCTCCTCCTCCTCATCTTATTTGCACCCCCACCATTTCTGATGTCACCACTTCCTATCCGCTTCCGTCGCCGATCCGTTGACTACCACGTGCCACTGCTAATATCAGCAAAGCCCTGGCGGCCGGTTCAAATAGGGCAACAGGTCCATCTTCATGACGTCGATCTGCCATCATATACTATCAAAACATCGGTCGCTCGTCTTGCCTGGTTGGAGCGTGGGTGGGTAGTTTTTGAGCTGGAGAAGGTTCATCCCCTTGCGTCGCCCATGTTCATCGCTGTCCCATTCACTTGGGTACACTTATCTTTTGTCCATCGTCTTCGCTACAGCTACACCTACCACACGCTGCCTGGGACTCACTTGTTCCAAATTGGAACTACTCCTCTCCCTCCCTCGTTTGATCAGGTGGTCCAACACAACCAGTCCATTGGTAAGGCCATGGAACTGTCGGATTTGGACTAGGTGGTGGACCAGTGGCTCCAGTTTCTTTTTCTTCAGCAGAACATTCATTTACAGTGCAATTATTTTTGATTTTTGAATCATTTTTATAGACACATATTTTTTAGAATGCCTGACTGACAATAAAGGAACTGTGTTAATACTGATAGTGTTTTGCCTTGCCCTTTATTTACTGCATCTTCCCATGACATCATGATTTTCCTGCTCTCTTTTTGCTATTGGACTTTACTTTATGGCTGTACAAACCTGTGACATTACTCACAGCATTCATTGTTCTATCTCTTTCTTTTCCTTTTTTTGACAATCTTATCCTGTACTACCTACGCAGGATTCGTCAGCATACATTCCTTCCTTCATGTTCTTTCTCATTCTTTTTGCACAGCTATACTGTGCATAGCCTACTTTTCTTTCACTATATAAACCCCTGTATTTTACCTTGTAAAAACAACAAGAACTCCAATCCAGACTTCTTCTCTACTCTCAAGTTCACTACTCTCTGCTACTTGTGATCCAGTGTGGTCACAACACTTCCCACTGCTACCACTGTTAATTGCTGTCACGTCACTTCCCACATTTGAAGTCATTGTTATCCCTTTCAATTAGAGTCCTTCTGAGCACTACAGTTTGTGCGTCAGGAGCCTGCTATCACTGGGAACCTCGTCACCTCGTCATCCTTGTTGTTCTCAAACCTACCTTGTGCTACAATTAGCAAGGTAGTGCTCATATATACTCATCACTAAGCACCTATCTTCTACCAATTCAACTATCCCTCCTCCTTAAAACCCACACTCATACATCTCTGGGTTTTACTTTGAAGGATCTTCATACATACCACCCCACGAACAACCAGAGCACCCACTGTTCTAGGAGGCAAAGCCCATAAACAAGTTCCGTGGAATCTGGGAGGATTGTTTGTTAGTTTGTTTTTGTGTGTGGTTTTCTAACAGCAGTTCTCATCATCGACAGTGTCATACCAACCCTTGTCTTGGCCCTCATCTTTTCCAGAACTGATTCAAAATCAGGATTATGCATCTTATCTATCTCAGTATTCACCTGTGCATGGTCATCCTCTATAACTCAGTACTGCTAACTACAACTCTTCTGAAGGGTTCACTTCTCATGTGCCGATTTCTGGAGTGTGTGCCGAATTTCGGAGTATTAAATATGATTTGTATCAGGTACCCTGCTGCTTTTTCACTGCCTTTTGTTCGACTTTTCATCTTTTCATCTGTTTATCTGACACTCACCAAAAAGAGATGCTGAAACAGAGCTCAGAAAATCCTATATCAAAGAACCCAATGAGCTCCAACTCCAAAGGCAAAGGTCGAGTATTACCTGCACCAAATGCTAGAAGCAGGCCTCCAAACACCATTTGTGAAAAGTTGGACCAAGTTATAAGTGCTAACTTGTCCGTCCACAGGAGGACACCTTCCAATGGCCCCTCAGAAACAACCTCATTGAGATTACATGCCAATGTACCCCAACTTACAAGCTCTTCTAGTCGCTCTTCGACCACTGGTGTTTTACCCCAGCCCCTGCAACAAACATGTTTCAGCCACTATTCAACCACCGGTGTTTCACCTCAGCCTCTGCAACAAACAAGTTCCAGTCATTCTTCAACAACCGGTATTCACAAAGAAAGGGATCAGGACGATGAGTGCACATCCATGCAGCTGACTCCCCACCACGCAAAGCGGCTCAAGTTGGTTGCCAAAAAACTTGCGGCAGAGTATGGCGTTGCAGAGAAAAAAACTTTGCGATTTTATAGAGGTATTTTTTTTAAATATTTTTAAAGCTTACTTTATGCTGATGGATTGCATTGTAGTCCGGTGATTTGTTTGTCATGCTTCTCGATCTCAAAGCAAATCACCTCCAGAAGGACAGTGTGATGGCGGAGTCAAAAGTTGACGAAATGGAAAAGCAGCTTGGATCGAAAGACTGTGAAGTAAGAACAAGCCTGATTTGTTGGCAAAAAGGTCTGACTTACCATGTGAAGATCATCATGAAGATTCATCTAACCGGATGCATGCTTTCGCCCGACATCAAAGCCTACCTGTTTGAAACACAAGCACATATATTGGTAATGTCATTGCTTACTTTTATGTATGTTTCTGACTGTCAATTTCAGATGCTGATTGAAGACCAGTGTGATATTTTCAAACTGTCCCCCAAACTTTTCCAGGATTTACAATTACGGAGAAAGTTGGGTAAGATGGTTACTAGAATGCTTGCAACTATCTGTGGTATATTCAAAGCAGCGGTAAGTCACAATCTATGAATTAAACTGGGGAGCTGAGACCGTCAACAGTTAATCAAATCCCTTGTGCAAAAAACCAATGTTGTTGATGTGCTCAAATCACTGGTAAGCAACGGGATGGAGGTTGACTTGGCACATTGGACTCGCTTTGCTTTTCTGGTAAGGTATCTTTCATTTCTCCTATGCATATCATGTATTCACGGGTTGTTTAGCGCCGCTGCCTTCGAGTGTTTTTACTTGACACAAGTGACTACAACTGTATTTCCCCTGAGGAAATTTTCTCTCCCTCCCTTATTCCCGCTCTCCCTTGGGATGTTTGTCGCAAGGTCAAGAACGAGCTCAATCTTGACTTGAGTGCAATGTGACAAATTATGACATTTGTTTATAGTATGAGAAAACATGCATTGGCCAGGGCTTGAACCTGGGACTCCAGCTTTCATGGTCTGGTGCTTTACCAACTAAGCTACCAAGGTGTACTTGGAAAGCATACTGATTGGTTGCATGCCCAGAAGGTCCAGAATCACTGTACACGGGTGCGGATCCCATTGTGTTGTGATAAGCGGCTGAGGTATGTTACATTACATTTATTAGAGATCACCTTAAACTAACATCAATTGTAGTTTCACATAGGTAAATAATATAGTCGTTTCTATAGCCTCTTGGGCAGCGGCTGAGTTTCACATAGATTTATTAAGACAATGGTATGTATTAGATATAATCCTCATGTACTTCCTCCTACATAGTTTTGATGTTGCACTTGGATATATTTTTGATGTTGCACTGGATATATTGTTCTTGTCGCACTCAGATATAATTGCTATGCGCAAGGTCTACATAATTTTCATGTGGTGCTCAGATGTAATACAAGTGTGGCGTTCAGATATAAACTGAATATCTCGCAGTACATGACTATGATGTAGGTGCCAGAGCTAGTCCAGAGATTATGCAACGGACACATGATTGACATTCCGATCAGATCGTAGGTGGATCAGTGGTTTGTTTCATTTAGCAATGATCGGTGACATCGGATTTGCGAATATTGGAAACACGAGTCATAGGAATGCGGAAAGCAAGGGCCCGACATCGCATTAACATCAGTCGCATGATTTTGCTAATTTATATTGTGATGATATCTCACGTTATTGGACGTGTACTTAGTCCAGTCCAAAAAATTCGAAGGAAGGCAGTCATTCTTTCTCAACAATGGTCCTCATTATAATGTATGGTAGTAGAAATAGAGTACGAATTATAGTCCAAATAACAACATCAAACCCAATGCGAAAAACCATACAAACGTCCAACTACATCCTTCTACTAAATTATGTGACGCACCACTGACCTTTTGTCCTGTAAGATTTGATGGCGACGAGCTGCCCCACATTTGGAAATTGCGGAAATAGGTATGGGTTGTCTGTGGAGTTGCCCAGCTACTGTCACTGCCTGCGTGCGAGATCATCAAATAAGCCGGTAAATTAGCGGAAAGGAGTTCTCACCTCCAAAGAATGTCCTACCGAGCGAGTACGCTTCATAGTCAGATAGGGGAGATGGATATTATGGTACATGAACTTACGAGAAATAAAGGCCACCAATATTGATATCAGTGCTACCTCGGAGCTGTAAGCTTCCTTGAGATATACCCTGAACATCATTGAAACTGAATGATAGTTAGTGACGCGGCAAGGATCGGCAGAACTATGAAACTTACAAGAGCATGATGTTCCCATTCGCTACGTTTGGAGGGTTGTTGAGTTGGACAACAAGTGTTACCCGGCTCCATCTGCATCTGGTGAGTAATTGTTCCGGTATCCCACCTAGTCCACTCACTGTCCAGACACAAATCCAAAAGCACCGCGATCAATGCTGACACCGAAGTCCGAGTTGCAAGTGATGCTATCATCACCGCATATATTATTTGGTGTAAGCATGTATGTATAGACTGCGAGCTAGTTCATCAAGGTAACCCAAGACATTTGTTATAACGTTGCATACCTTCACCCGCTCCATTCTTTCTCCACATCAGTCGAGCGCTGAAGCAATCCGAACCATTCGGCTGATTGCCCCCTGAGCAATCAAAAACATCAGGACCCCCTCTAAGTCCTGGGAGTTTTCCGCCTTGCACCCAGTTAAAATTAGAGTCGAACGCGATTTCGTAAGATAGAATCATGCTGTCAAAAGTTGATCCATCACTGGTGTTCCAAAGGGAGTACCACTGAGCGCCTCCTGTGTTATGCGAATAACTTCCTTGAGGATATGTTATCTGGAGCACTGGGCCAGTCTCATTGCCCGTTGAACCAGGTACAGGTGAGTTGGGGAAGGGATCGCTAACAAAAGCAATGTCGTTTGCACCATCTTGGACATTCCCCTTGCTGAGAGACCACTGTGAAGTAACAAATGACAGAGCATCTGAAGCACTTTGTGTTGCTGTAGGGAATGACATGCTTGTGCTGGTTGTCATTGCATATTGTGTGGCCAGGGAAGCCGCTGGGGTCAACGCAGATGTCACAACAGGTAGAGATTTTAACCATAACAACCCGATTGACGCTATGATACTGGAAGGCAACATAGCAGCAAATGCGTAAAGGACAGTGCACTGTGCAATCGGGGACCCGCCCAATGTTTTTGAACTGGACTCCGAATCGCCAACGGTTGAGGCGGATAGAGAGATCGGACTTTAAATATTTGAATATCGACTGGGTCTAGAGCTACTAGTCTGCATCCTCACTTCACTCCTCTGTCATGGTCAGTGTGCTATACTATACAGTATATTTTGCACCAGCCCCACAAGTAATACCAATTATCAACAAAATTGGAGCTCGCCTCTCTGGATCATACTTGACGGGGAAGTTAGCTCAGCAAAGTCAGCGAAGGTCCATTTGCATTCCACAAGTCGTTCTTGGGACTTGGTTGGGTAACCCCTTCTGCTGTCTCCGTTGAATTTTATGCCTTATAGGTCTATAGCAGCAGGTGCATATGTTGCCGCCGATAAGATCGAAAACCGCGCCTGAGAGATAGCAGATGATCATATAATCTACGGACAGTGGGACCAAACTTCCGAAGGCGAGTTCCTCTAAACGTATGTTACGACGAGGCGTACAATTTGACGATAGGCAACCGTAGTTCTGAACACATCGCGCACTGGCCTACAATTTCCTCGAGACGGAAGCTCTTACTGCTGCTGATTATGCTTACGTTTGCAACAGGTATCAACGATACAAATGGAACTGTAGGTAGTAAAAATACCTGCTATACCTGTGGAAGCCTGTGGAGGCCGCTCTACACCACTTTGGTGGGGAAGATTTCGGTGTTGTATACGTATGAGTATATGCGGGGCTCTCGACGCGCTCTAATCACGTGATCGAAATCAACGCGAACGTGGCACGGGCGCTGCACACCTGTGAAACGCAGTTCAAACTTATACCTTTCACTTACACGGGCCTTTCTTCGTTCCTTATCTAAAACTAGTTTCTTCACCCCATGGTAAACATTGAAAATGTTCGGTAATAGCACTCGACCGAGGGAACGGGGCTTACCTGTGGATGGCGAGGTCAGACAGCCGCTATTAAGCGATTCACGAGAAGACCTGGCTGCGGAAGAGCCATCACATGTTCTGTTCTCAGTTCAAGACGACGATGACTCGGAGAATACAGAATCATACCACTCACCGATAGGAGGTCGGGCTGAGCATAGCGTTAGGTTCCAGGAGGAAGTTCAAGTGATTGGTCCTCCCTTGAGGTCGACTATGCAAAGTCGAGAAGCAGGTGAGTACTTTCTTTTCAAATACGAGCCTATTCATTAAAACATTACATATAATAAGAGTATGAGATGGACTCGGATGAGTTAGACGACAGGTCGCTCGCCGAGATAGAGCGAGAACAACGTAATGCTCGCTCTCGTTCAAGCCGGCGTCGTGAGCGAACTGTACCACTTTTGGTTGGATTAATGGACTCGTCGGCGGCCCGGCGAGATGCTCAGGACTCTATACCTCTGTACCATGGGAATGGTCAAGAGTCCAATCGCTACGAAAATATTGACCTGGATGAGTTGGCTGCCAAGCAAAAGGCTGGTGGTGGAATGATTGATTCTGTAGCGAATATGGCAAACTCTATATTGGGCGCAGGTGATGTCGCATAAAGTTCGAACATTATATTTCTGCTAATTCAGTTTACTTTGCAGGTATCATCGGCAAGTAGATCACCCATTTCAACTGTAGCTATCCTACTGACTTTCAGGTGCAGGTCTCCCATATGCAGTTAGCCAAGCAGGCTTCGTGCTAGGCATCATCCTACTAGTTGTATTATGTCTAATCACAGATTGGACAATACGCCTAGTTGTCATTAATGCCAAATTAAGTGGTAGAAACTCCTACATCGAGATTATGAACAGCTGTTTCGGCTCAAGTGGTCGAGCGGCTGTATCAGTCTTCCAGTTTTCATTTGCCTTTGGCGGTGAGTGTCACCCAAATGTTTAACTGTGTTCCTCGCTCACTATTTATTATCTAGGAATGTGTGCCTTCGGCATCATTATTGGTAAATACTAGTTGATAGAACCAGCCAACTTTTTCTTACTTTCATTTTACAGGAGACACAATACCGCACGTCATACGTTCATTATTCCCCGCACTACATACGATACCCGTCCTCTCTGTTTTCACAAATCGACAATTCGTTATTGCTTTCTGCACTGTCTGTGTTTCCTATCCATTATCTCTCTATCGTGATATTCATAAATTATCACGCGCCTCCGCACTCGCTCTCATCGGTATGCTCATAATTGTGGCATCTGTGCTTGTAGAAGGGCCCCACGTTGGGCCAGATCTAAAGGGTGACCCCTCCAAGCGGCTTAGTTTCGTTGGACCGGGGGTATTTCAAGCCATTGGAGTTATGAGCTTTGCCTTCGTTTGCCACCACAACTCTCTCTTGATATATGGTAGTCTGCGTACTCCCACCCTTGACCGGTTCGCTAAGGTGACCCATATATCCACGGCCATATCACTTGTTGCTTGTTGTACGTTGGCCATATCCGCTTTCTGGGTATTCACCGATCGAACACAAGGAAACATACTGAACAATTTCTCACGGGTACGTCAAGCAGTCTTTGGTATGATGAATCCTTCTCAAGCGTTTGTGCCCCTGTAGAGTGATACCATAATCAACGTTGCGCGGTTTTGCTTTGGACTCAACATGTTTACCACTCTACCATTGGAACTTTTCGTATGCAGAGAGGTGTGTCTTACGCGCCTCAGTTTGCACTGATAGGCTCACAACGTCACAGGTCATCGAGCAGTATTTCTTCTCACACGAATCATTTAATCCGCAGCGACATGTCTTCTTCACATCAGTGATTCTCTTCTCATCTATGCTTCGTGAGTATGTTCATTGAAGAATAGACGATCGTGAAATTCTGATTTATATTTAATGCAGTCTCACTCTTTACATGCGACCTGGGGGTTACGCTAGAAATCACTGGCGGGGTCTCAGCAACTGCTTTAGCTTTCATCTTCCCTGCGGCCTGCTATCTCAAGCTAAGCGAACCTCGCATACCGTGGTACTCTCGAACAAAACTTCCAGCCTCAGCATGCTTATCTTTTGGCATCATTGTCATGATTACATCTCTCTTCCTTGCATTAGGAAAAACATGGACGCATGAAGGCGACGCAAAAATATGTCTCTGAGTACATAGTAAAGAAAGTGAAGATGGACCTCATATTTAGATCTATTGTCGAGTAATTCGGATGGTTTGTCATAGCTTACGGACTTTCATTTACTGTCGAAACACAGTCTCCTTCAATCCAGGGATATTTTCTAGCTGTTCAATGCGAGCCCCTTTTGCGATGCTTTCGCTTGCGGAAAGGGGCGAGACATCGAGGGATGTGAACGTGTTCCAGACTCGTTCGACACGATGTACTGGCTGTTGTTGCAGCGAAGAGTCGGGTGCGTCGCATACTAATAACCAGATCGCATCGTATCCACCGGCTACAAAGCGAAAATGAACTGTTGGGTTCCAGGTAAATATGAAAGCAACTCACCGCCAGGAACACCGCCTCCGATAACACCTGCCTGATATACGCACGCGTCTAGAAGACTTGTCTGTTCAGGGGGTTCAATCGGCACGTTTGCAAGTTGACCCATTTCCCGCATGTTCGCCCGGACATCCTAGATAGAAGTTAGGTCCTGATAAGAAAACAATTGTAAACAACTCGTGAAATGTTCTCACTTGGGTAAATTGATGAACGTCATAGAAGGCATGCACCAGGCGTTCTTCAGACGGAGATATGCTTGGATTTGCTAGCCACTGCATTATTTACGTCTTTCAATCAGATGGCCACAACTATGACCCATGGAGATACAATTTACCTGGACCGGCTGAAGAGATGAAATGTACCTGACGGCTAGCTCATATGCGATAGGGTCTTCAGAGTGCAAATCAGATAGGATAGCAAGAGCCTTTGCCAGATTTTGATTCGAGTTGTTGATTGCAGTCCACAGCGCAGTTGCTACGAGGGCCTATGGTTCAGTCTTATGGACTTTGAACTGAGAAAAGGGATTACCTTCTGATGGGTTTTGCTGTCGCCATTTTAAGACCTGACCAACTAGAGAGGGGGTGTCGCTGCCAGCATCGACATCGGCCAACATAAGTCTGATAAGTGGTGGAAGCTTGAAGGGTTCTACGCGGTAATTCCACGCCTTGTTAGATGGTGAGAGTATTGTCAAGAGAGACTGGGTATGTATCTGTTCACAACAATAGAGCCGGGACACATCAGAGGCCAGTGATCACCGATATCACGATACTTACTATTTCATCATTCATCAGTGGTTGAAGCACAACTGGGTCAAAGCGGGTGTAAAGCTGACTACCAAAGACAGCAGCCGATACGTCGAATCCACTACCAACTTTGCCTTGAGCTAAACAATGCACAAACTGAGCAGTATTGTGAGCAAGACGCCTGTCTACGCTCAAATCCTCAAGAAATTCTGCTGGAGATACAACGGAGAAGTGTAGTAGGAGCGCGGATACAAGGGATGTGATAAGCGCTGCTGAGGAGCCAAGTCCGGTCTTGTGAACATCTGAGATTGACACTCTGCAGTGGCAGAAGGGAGGGATTCGGGAGAGAGAAGCAGTTGACGGTGTGAGTTTCATAGAAGCAAGCTGAAGAAGTGTACACAGGACAGAACAACATTAGGACGAAACTCAGAACGATGTTCTCCAGCTGACCTTGGCTCGCTGCGAATAGAAATCATTATCGCCCACGATAGCGATATCCAGACCATTCACTAAGTCCTTCTCGAGCGATTCCACACCTCTAACCTCCAGGGCCAGCGAAAGGGTGTGCTGTATGGCCAGGTGTACAAACTTGTTTGCTCTGGTGCTATCGTGAGCGCCCACGTTACTGTGACCGATATCATCGTGAGTGGTGGGCGGCCATGCACATGCATATACTTATCACGATGAATATACTCACCAGGGAATTTCTTCCACTACAACACGAGCTCTATCAAGGCGCACAAAGTACCTCCACTCGGCCTGGACAAATTGAGGGGATCTTACCACTACCACATTGGCGCCATATGCAGAGCCGGCGTCCTGTACGACTGCATAGAATCGCGACGAAGTAGAAATTACGACTCCAGAATATGATGGGTCGAGGACAAGATAGCCTCCGGCTGCGAGGACCTTGCCCGGCGAGGATACAACAGTTGTACCAGGCATGGTTTTGTGTAAGATTCTGAGGTATTAACCGCCTGACTGCATTTTCTGGCCATTCATTAAGTAGAAACCCGGCAGCTGACTCAGCAAGACACGATCCGCATCTTGTTTTCGTTTCATCTTGCACTGGCTTGTAATGCAGGCACTTGGAGCCTCCATGCAACACGGAGAGACATAACTCCTACAAATAGCTCTATATTATATACGCATTACTGACAAGCATTCATGCTGGCTGGTAAAGACAGAACTCGAATTCGAGGGCTCGGAGATTTGAAGGTGTCGTACGAAATTGATTGTACAGCGGCCGTATAATAATGCCTCGGACTTGGCGTCAAGTTCTGATGCACATGTGTAACTTTGATCCAGTCGGCGACTCTTGAGGTTTGCGGCAGTGAATTAAGTCCGTTTAGTAGAAGTCTGGATCGATATTCAACAGCGCTGCGGATTGTTCCTTCTGACGTCTAATTGCCCTGAGAGGCGTTTTTAAATTTCACCGGATGTAAGAAGACAAAGAAACGCAAAGGGATAACGACTATTCACAGTTGGATCTTTATTCCCAGAAATTTTCGAATAATGCGGTTGGAATAAAAGAATTCTGTTGGAGACCTGAGGAAATGAACAAGCCTAATTTTCTGGGATGGTGTTATTTGAATCATCTCTGTATCGAATCGTGACTAGCATCTGGGTGTGGCGCCGTGGGACCCGGGTTTACTCACCAAGAATCTTAAGAGGGAAATACATTTGACAACCAGGGCTCGTGCTGTACACCGGGGAATAGTCCTTTCGCAAGCGTTGTACTTTCTGGGTCTTCATCCTTATATGTCAATCAGTCTCAAGAATAATATTCACGCGACAGTTATGTCAGATATGGAGTCCACCTACCATCAACGATGGAATGCACATACCAAAAGTATCCCCTCGAAGAGTTCTGTCCTGGCTATACGGCTCAAGCTCTAGACAGCAGGAAATCGTCAGCTTCCCCGCAACGACAGCACTCAGTCTACTTCCCGAAAGATGGCTGAGCGTGTGTCATAGTCTCCTGCTGCTTCACAACACAAGTCGGGAGGTATCAGCCCGCGCATGTTCACGCGAATCAGTGGTTTCGACAGCTTAACTCACCAAGGACACTATGCTACTGTAACCATCGTCCTACGCTGCGCACCTAGTAGTTTGGTGCGAAGGAAAGAATGCAGGACGCGATACGGTCGATGGTTAATAGAGGATGACATTGGCAGAATCGGTGCACTAGATTACGAGCAAAAACAGCGAGCGGTACGTGGGATATCTAGAGTTCATCGTGCTTCTTCTCCAGGCCAACGAGCTCGACGTCGAAGACGAGAGCAGAATTTGGAGGAATAACTGAGCCAAACCCACGTGTACCTGAAAACCAAGATTCCATCATTATGTGATTGTCAAAAGCAGTTTTGGCTAGACTCACCGTACGCCATCTTAGCTGGAATGGTCAACACACGTTTCTCATTGAGACACATTCCTTGCAAGCCCTCGTCCCAGCCCTTGATGACTTGGCCAACACCGACTGGACACGAAAAATTAGAATAAAGTCATGCAACTAAATTATAAAGACACTCACGTTTGATGGCCAAAGGTGAACCCCGATCGAGACTGTGGTAAATTCAATAAACAGTCCGCAACGACTTTATAGAACGCACCTCGAGTCAAATTTGTTTCCGTTGGCGAACAGTGTACCGGTCTATGCGATCACATCCGGAGTTCAGCCTGATGCTTTGCCACGAGAGTACGGTAGATAACCACTTACATAGTGCACTTTAATGGCGTCTCCAGTCTGCGCTTTTGTAGAACATTCTTCAGGCAAATATGTGACTTGAGTCTGCAGTTCGGTGGGGTCTGCAGCCAAAGCGCATACAGCAAGCAGAAGCAGCGTCAGACAGTACTTCAACATTTGCATCATGGTCGTTGTTCGGTGGCAGCCGTGCAGAAACAAGTCAAAACAAATGGGGCCGTGGCACGCTGAGTCAGCAACTGTACAGAGCAAGTACTCGTTAACCTTATTTTTCAACACCGTACACATCGTTCACCAAGGCCTCTGCAAGACTAATCGAAATGGTGAGCTCTACAGCCAAAATTAAATGTACTCAATGCTGAACCATGTTTGTGTTTTTCTAGCCTTCCCAAAAATCATTCAGGACGAAACGCATCCTCGCCAAGGCCTCGCGCCAGAACCGGTATGTACTCAAGGACTCACACAAGAGTTACAGATCTAACTAGTCTCTTTTTGCACCACAGACCCATTCCTCAGTGGTTCCGTTTGAAAACGGACACGAAAATCCAAGTGCGCTCATTGTATAGTGTCGATTTTGTCGAATGACTTGCTAACTTTGTTTTTAAACGCAGTACAACGCAAAGCGTCGTCACTGGAGGCGTACCAAGCTTAACATCTAAATGCTCCGTTTTGTATCATTGTTTCTGGCACCACGATGGCGAGGGGAGAGGTGGAAGGCGCTCGTTTATCCTCAGAGAGAGGTATCACACAATGCAGCATGTAACACTCCGCTATTCGCATGAGATAAAATCACCTACATGCACTATGACTTATGTTCTTCTTGAATCTTCTTGTCGTTGAAAAGGATGTTTTCAAGGGCTTACATCGATGTCACTCGGCACTTGGAGGCACTATCAGCAAGATCATGTAGGACTCGATCACCATAATGTTGTCATGGTCAAAATCACTCTCGACTTTGGGTGGAATCAGAATAGCTCGAAGTACTCATGGCTTCCGTCATCGTATCATTTTTTGAGTTTGACTGCCTCGAGATACTAAATTGACTGTTCTGCGCGCTTGACGATCGATCTCATCTTTTTTACTGTGAATTATACAGATTTGAATATGTGGTCCGTAACTTGAATATTCTTCATGATTATTTTAGTTGAGATTACGGGTCTATGACTTGATAAAATGACACTTGCGCTTCGCAATAGAACTAGAGCAGTGCTCGCCAGTGAGTTCTGCAGCATGACAGCAAGCCAGCAAAAAGACACGCCGTGGCGGCGACTTGCGAACGTGTCATCCGCGCTCAAGACTCTGAAGAGTACTCATTCATAAATACAACCAAGGTTACAATTCCCCGTATTCCTTGCACTCTTATCGTTTGTTATCCAAGTGACCTTCAAGACTCACCCAAAATGTCACTCATCGTCCTCATATTTATGCTCGTTTTCGTCACAGAGCTCATATCATGGATAGGAACATCCGTTCTCCTCGATCTTGTTCGTGTTGTTCATGGTACTTTTTGTGCTCAGAGTAGCTTACGGTGCTACACATTCAGGCATACGGCCTCTACATAAGGCTCTTTTACGCCTCTGCAGTTTCGCGACAGCGAGAACTCAAAACCGAAATTCTGACAACGAAGAAGGAGCTTCTCAGTACAAGCGCGCAGGACCAATTTGCAAAGTGGGCAAAACTGCGAAGGAGCGTTGACAAGGGGCTTGCGGAATTGGAGAAGATCAGTTGAGTAACAGTCTTGCAACGTTCTGGGTGTCTTCGTCTGTGCCACTGACTCTTGCTGTGTGAACTGACAAACCCTGAATTTCCCAGATGGAGAATTATCCTCGAATAAAACCACATTCTCCCTCAAGTTCAAAAGCATGCTCTGGATTCTGACAACGGGTCTGCAGTTTGTCGTCGGCTGGTGGTACAGAAAATCTGCTGTATTTTATCTCCCACCGGGCTGGTTAGGCCCCATCACTTGGTGGATGTCCTTGCCTTTTGCACCCAAAGGTAAGCTGGCACTGAACCGCTTTCAACCGCTTTACTCAAGCAGCCCATGGACAGGTTCAGTGAGTGTTGGAGTGTGGCAAATGGCATGTCGCAGGGTGATTAAAGTGGGAGAGCGCACAGTGCGAGATATGATTAGTACGGTTCATCTTTCGCATTGAAACAGATTCCTACGTCCTAATTATGGGTCTTGTATTCTTTTTTTGTCCTCGCAGAACCATCAGCGATACTGTCAGAACCGGTGGCTGTGGAAACGGAATCCAAGGCTTCCGCAGAGCAGAAGAAAAAGTCGTGAAACGGAGGACAGCTACGCGGGTGTTAAATAATGATATTGTAGGGTTCTTTGGAAGTGCTCGCACAACCGGCGGTACGGGATTACAATATTGGTATTGTTTGAGGACGGAATGCCATTTGTGTGATGCGCCATTTGGGTGAAAAGATACGGAAGGCCGTGGAGGGTAAGTGCGGAATGGTGATGGTCGGTATCCGTGTGATCAGGCTTCGCGGACCCGTAGTGAAGAATGCCCCAGACGCCGTGCGATGAGAATGCGGGCACGCACGTGAAAGATATGTATCGAAGGATTCCGTGTCAAGAATATGTGTCGGTCGGTGCATGTGAAGAACTGTCGCGTGTTCTTCCACTTCGCTGAGAGAAGTGTACACAAATAGGCAGGTACTGTCATGTAATACCCGAGCCATATCTGTACATGTTATTACGTACCGCTTCCTCGATATGCAACTTAAGTATCCATGGTTTGGTCCTGGCTGCTGATTGCGACCTCTTTTGGTTATGCCATCTGATGATCATTCACCCATTGGCTAGACGCTGATATTTGTCTAGCTTACACCGTTTTTTTTAACAGCAGGTACGTACTTGCGGTAGCCCGTCGGGGTGGTGAGTGTTTTTACTGCCATCTTATGCGACTGTAGCTTTGATGCGAGTTTCACAATGTTTTGGATAAACATATGATATCTCGCCCGGAAATGACGTCGGCTCGGATCCCGGATGTGGTACCCAACTGACGGATATTTCGGAGTCCCGCCAAAACTACATAACCAAGTTGCAGTTCTACCTTTCACATTACACACTTCTCCCCTTTACAGCAATCAACATGGTCTCAGGCGTTGTAATCCACACAAAAGTTGCTCAGAAGGCTCAGACAGAGATATTGACCGATGGAGCTTTGGCTTTTCTCGCAGCTCTCCACAGAACGTTCGAAAGTACGAGGCAGAACCTCCTCGTCGCCCGCGATGTTGCACAGCGCAAGTATGACTCAGGGGCTCCCCTCGACTTTGCCCCGGAGACTGCTCATATTCGTGCGGAACCCTCATGGCACTGTGCTGCCCCTGGCCCAGGACTAGAGGACAGGCGGGTTGAAATCACTGGCCCAACTGACCGTAAGATGGTCATCAACGCGCTCAACAGTGGTGCGAAGACCTTCATGGCTGATTTGGAAGGTGAGCGTGCAAAATATCCATCATTCGAACCGTGTGTTGACATGCTGCCGAAGACTCGAGCGCTCCTACCTTTACCAATATGATAGTTGGCCAGGTCAACTTGCGCGACGCTATAAAGCGTGAGATCGACTTCGAGTCTGGAGGAAAGCAGTACAAGTTGACAGAAAACCCCTGTGTCCTCCTTGTTCGGTTTGTCAAAAAAAAATGTAACGTCTTACACACCTTACAAGCTGACTCTTGTGATCTAGTCCTCGCGGTTGGCATCTTGACGAGCCCAGGTTGACTGTAGATAACACTCCTATTTCTGGGTCGCTCTTCGACTTTGCCCTCTATTTCTATCACAATGCTCATGAACTCGTGAAGCGTGGTTCAGGACCATACTTTTACCTACCGAAGATGGAGCATTATCTCGAAGCTCGTCTCTGGAACGATGTCTTCTTATTCTCCCAGTCATATATCGGAATGGCCCACAACACCATCCGAGCGACCGTGTTGATTGAGACTCTCCCGGCTGCGTTCCAAATGGAGGAGATACTTTTCGAGCTCAGGAATCATTCGTCCGGACTCAATTGTGGCAGGTATGAGGTATTTTTGTGCTATGGCACTCATGTGAGCGGTCACTTGCTAATCGCTATAACTTTAGATGGGATTATATATTCAGCGCAATTAAGAAGCGCAGGGCTGACAGGGGCGCCGTACTTCCTGATAGGAAGGATGTCACCATGACTGTTCCATTCATGGACGCCTATGTGCGTCTCCTGATCCAAACATGTCATAGGTAAGCATCATCTGCTACTCTGTTTTGAGAGTATCGCTTATAGTCTTCATAGACGCAAAGTGGCTGCTATTGGAGGCATGTCCGCTCAAATCCCCGTTAAGAATGACCCCAAAGCCAACGAGATAGCCATGGAGAAAGTACGGGCTGACAAGTACCGCGAAGTTACAAATGGACATGACGGTACCTGGATCGCACATCCTCTCATCAATGAGATTGCACGCAAGATTTTCGATGAGAACATGTTAGGTCCCAACCAGGTACGCTTAACTTTCGGTACTCTCAGGGCGTCGCACTGAACTTTATTGTTACAGTACCATGTCCGCCGCGAAGACGTGAGGGTTGCAGCAGCAGACCTACTCAGCACATCTTTCCCAGGCAAGATCACTGAAGAGGGTGTGCGTGCCAATGTCGCTGTTTGCCTTGGCTATACAACTGCCTGGATTGGTGGCAATGGCTGTATTCCCATGAACTACCTGATGGAAGACGCTGCGACTGCAGAGATTGCTCGCGTGCAGCTATGGCAGTGGGTCCATTACGCTTCACGTATGGATACCGGAGAACCGATAACCACGGATTATGTTGATCGCGTTATCACTGAGCAAGCACCAACTATCAAGAAGCTTGTTTCAGGCATTAAAGAAAGCGACTTAAGGATAACGACGTCGTATCTGAAGAGTCAGATCAGGCAGCAGTGGCCGAGCGAATTTTTGACTTCTGACTTGATGCCATACTTGTCGATGGCAGATGGTGTCGAGGAAAAGTGGCAAAGGAGCGCGCTCTAGAAGGACGCTGCTTCTTGGAAATCGTATTTGCATGTTTTCGTTCTGTACTCATCTCATCTTCTAGTGTACGATTACTGGGTGTTGTGATGGTGACTCGCATCTGTAACTTGTACACTTAGTATTGTAGCTATCCAGGATTCGCATAAGTTAATATCGTAATCATATTTTTTGAAGCTGAACTTTTGATTCACCTTTTCAGTATGCTTGCCATGCGGCTTTTTCTCACTTATCGAGAAATGAACTAACAAAGTTGCAGTTGCCTATCATAAAACAGTCGAGTGCCTAATGTAGTCAATGTCAAAAGCCCTGATCGCTGTCTACGCCTTGGACACGTTAACCACCGCGCCGTGCTTGAGCGCCCGACTATAAGGACAAGCCTAGGCATATAAAAGTCAGTCATAAAAATATAACAATAGCCGGCATAGGGCTTGCTATGCGAGATCTATCGAAAAATCACACACCTCATGTCCAGCCTTGATGAGCTCTTCGTCTTCTACACCTTCGACTTTGATATCGACGGCGATACCAAAGCCGCCTAATTCTTCTGGCTCGCCGAGATGCACGCTCGTGTAAATCACCGCGTTTTTTGCGGCATCCGTCTTTCCCGTTTTTCCGGCCATCATCTGTAGTGCACCCAAAAAACATGCTGCACCCAGATATAGACATAGATATTTAGGGGGATGTATATTTTAGACTCGTGCGCCTGCAGGAGACCCGAGAGGGATTACTTACATGCGTAACCCATGGCAAAAAGCTGTTCGGGGTTCTGTCCGTCACCTTTCCCTCCCAATGACTTGGGCATTGCAAGGCGCAGTGTCAACCCGTCGTCATCGTCGGACTTGACCTCCCCATTGCGCCCTTGACCAGCTGCTGAAGCATGGGCAGTGTACTATATGCGTCACGTAAAAAAGAAAGTGAAAACGCGGTTCACATGAAGTAAAACAGGCTCAGATATACTTTGTGATGTTTGAGTGTCATCAATGTCCTTTGAGACATTACGAAAGGCCTCGAGGCTTGAGCTGCACGAACACACGACACATTCAAACCACGCGCGCTGCGACTCAGCATGATGATATGATAGATTTTTGGTGTTTGGAAAGGAATATGAGTGGAAGACAACAAGGAATAACGGTACCTTGGCTGCGAATACGTTACAGGCTATATATATGATCGCACTGACAGGCTGGAGATCGGTCAACAAACGTCATCACAGATCGAATATGTGATGCTACGACATACATCACATTATTATATGCAACATCAGACAACAAATAATAAAATACAGAGTTAGTTGATTCTACATTCATGAACACCTAGAACCCACTGGCAGTTACGCGCAGTTGTTCAAGCTTTTTTAGCACCTCACCCACCGTCCGATCGAGTTCACCAGCAATAGCGCTCTGCTTTGTGCCAGGTAATCGCGCATACGTCTCGCAAAGATCACCATCGACCACCGACTTGACTGGCGTGTAGTAGCCTCGCCAACTAAGCTGGTCTCGCCCGACTAAACTTCCCTGCTCAGTGCGCATGTGTTGCTCCAGTGTTGAAATAAAGTCCACGTCTTCTTTCGACACGAAAGGGACGAGAATACCAATTGTGCCGTGCAGTCCGGTATACAACAGTACCTCGCGACCACCAGCAACCAACGAGACCTTGTTGATAGAAGTAACAAGATCACCAATGTGGAAATGAGCAAGCATCTTGGTCTTGTGAGGTGCGCCCATAAGTAATCCCTTTTCATGGAGGATGCCTGCACCAGTAGGATCGTCGTCGACTTGCTCCGACACTTTCGGGTCAAGCCTATTGACAAAAATATTGCCAAAGCGGTCACCCGCAGCGATTGTCGTGTAGTCTACCATCGTCGTCGCAGTAATCCATCTAGGCTGGTTATCGTCCGCAAATACTAAAAGACGATTTTCAGGAGCTTTGTAAGCGACAAATGATATTGACTCTTGCATATCGCCAACGATTATTCGAGAGCCCTGAGTGTTCAACGTGACGATAGCTGTGGAAAAAGTCTACTATATGTGTTACTATGAATAATAATATGTATGAGCTAACAGCTCTTGCCTTGTTTTCAACCTTTCGTAGAAGTTTCTTTTTCCCGATATCGTAAATTCTAAGAGCCTTTCCTACTCCGGCCACCAGGCGACCTTGGAAAGCCATTAATGCCAGAGGAACATCATCTGTTTCAGTCTATGCCATCATTGTAAGCATAATTCGATAGTAAAGTAAGAAGGCTAAGGCTGACCTTATGTAGCAACTCTAAGCCCGTACCATCCTCTGTAAACTTGTATGTTCGCAAAAATCCACTACTACATGACCGAGGAGCAAGGAATGTATCTGCTGCAGTACCAACCACCAGATGCAATTCGTTTCCACGAGCGGAAAATGGCACAATAGCAAGAGAAAAAGCACACTCGTTACTATCTAGAGTTATCATGCTGAGCGTTTTGGCCTGCGTCATATATATCAGAGACAGCTATCACTGGGGCGATGAAATAAAAAGTATACCTCAACAGGGTCAATGATCCGAATGGCAGATGCCCATGTTCCAGCCGGAGCTTTTGGTCGACCAAAGACTTCAGGTGGCAAATCAAGCATATTATCGTCTACCATTTTACCCCTCTGCCTCTAACAGGCCTATGTCAGTACTGACATGCCGGTATAGAGGTTTAATTATACATACCATTTCATCCAATCTTTTAGCTGCCGCATCTTCCCCCAGAACACGGTGATCACCTTCAATGAGGTAAAAATATCGGTTTGTTGGATGTGATATGAACTTGCGCGGAGTGTATGAAAGAGGTATCGTGTCTTGTTTCAGCTTTGTACCCAGCTTGGGAATCTGGAATATACTGGAGAGAAAAAAGAATACGATTGATCAGAACCACCGCAGAAACAGTATTCGATCCAAGAAAGAAAAAAGGTTGTCTCAGTAGGAACAATTGGTACAAATTAAAAGTTCTTCGACATCGTCCCAATAAGGGTTTACGGTCTCTTGTTTACATCTCGGACAACCTCTTCTTTGTGAACTTAATGAATGTTAGATACTCACCGTAATACACTACCGGCGATACCAATAAGCCCTTCTGGACTGAGCTCTGCAGAAAAACTCCATGCATAATCAAGGTTCTCGAAAATTAGTGGTGTGAAGTGCATCAGATTTTGGTGTGTATAGTTAAGCCAGGATCTTGATGAAAGTGCAAGGATGGCAGGATTCCCATGAATTTGTACGCGAACCAAGCGTATGGGCCTTGTCCCTAAGAAGCTGTTTACAGATCAGTAAGGGTATATAAGGTTTTCTTTAAGCACGAACCGAGTCCTCGTGTCGGTCAACTGGCCATTGATTGGATCGAGTACCGTGCGCAGTAACACACCATTTTGTAAGCCGATATTCACAAACATAGTTGGCTGCGTTTTGTTGATACTCGCGTCCAGCATATCGGCAATACAAATGGCTGAAGGAGGTGCGGTTAAAGCTTGTAAACTAATGGTTTCCAGGGTACTCTCAGGGTCCAAAGAAATGATACGGACAGTCTGGTCCTCACACCCAACAGCCTGGAATAGTAAATAGACGTTAACAAGATATAAATACTGAGAAACCAACCACATACAAGATAAGGAGTCCTCTGGCGGCCTTCAGGAACCTCACCAACACTTAAAGCCAACACAGTGGAGCCCATTGCCTTGCGATCTTGGTACTCGTTGAGTTGTCCATCCAAGTCAAGCTCGAAGTAAACCAGCTCAGCGGAGCTTAGGGCAACAACGACCTGCCTTTTATTGGTTGCCGCACTGACTATAGTCTTGCCTTGGGGAACACGCCATTCGTTGACGCGTCGGTCGGCCAAAACGTGACGAATACCCTGGGGATGTACCTGCAGTAGGGCATCGGCACCAATTTGTTGAACGGCCAATGTCGGAGCAGACGAAAGGAAACCAGTGTCCTGAACTTCCTCGATGGTTTCGCCAATAGACAAGACGAGAGTACCGTTCACGAATGAGAGAATAATATACGAGTCGAAGGGATCTAAAAAATACGTTAGAGCGCAATTAACAGTTTATAGGTGCGGTCGCAAACTTACCGTCCTCTTTCCGTTTAGTAGTCCAGACAGCATTGGGAATACCTGGCAATTCAGAGCTAACGGATTCTTCAACATCGAGACCATGCCTTAGCATTCGAAGTGAGCTACGTGCCCCACGCCCACAGGCGGCAAAAATTTGTGGAGTATCCGAGTTGGGTAGAATATTCATGACCTTCGAGTCCAGTATTGGATCTAATGATTCCATTTCGTCAGCGAGTGCAAGGTTATCTAAAGCACGAGGATGAAAATGTGCATGAGGCAAGGGCATTGAAGGTTCGGCCATGCCGAACGAAGGGTAAGACGTGGAACTGAATTCTGGCTCGTTGTCATCATCACCTAATTTTTGAAATTGGTAAAGATAACTGGAAAACAGAAGTCAGTTATTCATTTTCAGGCGAGTCGTCAGCAAAACCAGACTTACTGATTTCCGAACTCAGACGCAACAAAAAGGAAACCAGATTTGAGAATACAAAGACTGGATGCCACAGGTACAGTATCAAAATACTTGATTTTTAATGCTTTCACTTCATCATCTTCATGCTCGATGGTCACCTTGTACAGATCACCGTCTTCGCTTTGCAAAAGGAAGAAGAAAGCACCCTATAGAAAGAAAGAAATGAGACCAAATTAAAAATACGTAGTAACCCATGACCAACCTTCATTTTATGCATCACAGCGGCTACGATAATAATGCCTCGTTCAGGATCTTCAAGCGGATGTCGTCGTCGCGGTATAGGAATGCGATGCTGAGGAACACCCATATGTCTATATATAATATGGTCTTCACAACAAACCAACACGCCAGAAGGGCCATCAAAGCGCTCTGAAGATGCCAACTGTCCACCAGGAACTTGCACAAGCAGGTTAGCCCGGGGATCGGTTGGTTCACTCCACTTTCTAACAACATGATTAAGGCCCAGGTCAAGTTCGTAATATGTTAACATCTGGAATTTAGACAGGTAAGGATGATTCAATAGATGAATCGCGAAATGACTAACTTTTTCGGCGTTGTTAAAAGCCTCACCAGTTGGATCCTGGTCTGATTCAGTGTAATCAACTTCCAGAGCAGCAAATAAGGGGTTCTCAAATCCGACGTCAAGACCAACTATATGGTGAATAATTGCTGCATTTTTGTGCGCCTCGAGAGGTGATGAAATCGTTAAGTTCGCAGCAGCATCTCGGTTGAGGATGTACACGAGCTTGGCTTTTTCCATCGCAGATATCATGACACTGCGTCCCTTTGGGTCCGTAGCAAGATATTGACCAGGAACAATACGCCGCGAACCGGATTTTCCAAAAGTTTCTTGGTGAAGCTTAACGAAACTTGAAGTACGTGGATCATAATCCAGAATAACAATGCGGCCCGAGTCTGACCCTACTATTGCGTAGTCTGAGAAAATAGAGCGTAAATGCACGAAGATGAAGCGCATACGTACAATTGCTCACCCTTCGTACCACCCGTCAACCGAAAAGCAGCGAGAGAACGGATGGAGCCAAACACGTCCGTGGCAATGACGGTAGACAACTTCCCGGTTTGCACATCTGGTCGTAGAAGTTCAAGACGAGTTCCATGGGATACGATGATTTCTTGTTGTCTGACCCCAGAAAAGTTGCCCACAATAGCCTGGGTCACTGCAGAAGGAGGTTGCAGTGTTAAATTGTACAAATGCATCCTGACCACTTGTGGCGAATCACTCAAGACCCACACAGAGCAGAAGAAATCAGAATTTCGAGGGGACAAAAGAAAAGTTGGGAAGAAGGTGGTTTAGCGCGAGCAAGGTTTGGTTTGCAGAGTGTTGACATGTATTTGATATGTGGCACTGACGTGCCACTAGATATTTGGAAATCACAAAAATCGACAAAAAGTACATTACGCACAGCCCTGCCTTGAGAGCGAGAAACCGCAAAAATAAGAAAAGAGAAAATTTCGTGCTGAAGAAAAGCTAAAGGATTATCGTAACATATTTTCTAGTCCTGAGACGGCAGACTGACGGTGCTACTCGTAGTGTGCTATGTAGACCCATTGATAATGAGGCCTTTTAGATTATATATCTAGTTTTCAACATAGTTAGCAAATCCATGACGACGTCGTCGTTGGTCATACCTAAATAACGGGCTCTCGTCGCCCATGTCCTTGAATTGGTCTTCTTGCGTATCGCTTATATTTTCGGCAAGACAGAGAGCTTCTTTTTCTTTGTTAAGTCTGGTATAGTTCCACATCTTTAACGCGCTCAAAATTATACTAGAGGATATAGGGAGGTGTAATCAAGCGCGTGTGTCATGAAGTTGGGATACGCATACCTGAGGCCGAGGAATCCCATCATCGTTCCATGTCCGATATGGAAACGAGGAGGGTCGATATAGACAAATGAGGAGCATATGCTTGAAAAGTTATTGTCATTATATGTAGGTTCAAGAAAAGGTGAAATTGTAACACACCCTCCAAGATTGCCAATACCGATAACCATAGCAATCGCAACTCCTCGCTTCATGTCGCCACCTGCACCACTGGCAACCCAAGCTAGTTCGACTGCCACAGTTGGAAAGACGCCGACGGCAGCTAGAATTGCACCAGCGTAAGATGGACCAGGCCTATCTTCCACGTACAAGATAATGAATCCTATAAGGGACACAAGCGCACAGCCAATGATGTATGGTCCCCGCAATTGATGCTTATCAGATATGATGCCAACGACAATGGTGAATATGCAACCCGCAACGAAGGGAGGGACAGATAAAAGTTGAGCGTTCGCCGCGGAGTAGCCAAGCTCGTTGATGATCGTGGGCATGAACAAAGCAATGCAATAAACTGGGACTAAAATGCTGAAAAGAACATAAAGAACACGCATGAATGCAGGGAGAAAATGAGAAAATGGAAGAAAAATACCCGATGAATATTCCAAGATGCATATACGTTTTGTAGTCCTTTATGGCCTGGAACACAAAGTTTTTGTCGTAATGGGTTGCAAGGGAGCGAGAGTCTTTCTTCAACATTTCTACAACGGTGATCCGCTCCTTATGAGTCAAGAACGCTGCAGTTTCTGGGTACTGAAATGAGACAATATATGAGCGAAGGTATTTTGAAGCATGGTTTCACTTACATCGTGCATGAAGAAAAACGACAATACTGCAATAATAATAGTGGCTATTATGACATCAACATATTGAAAATTACGTGTAGGTGTATCTGGCCGACTTACCTAGGCCTTCTAAGCAGAACTAAGATCGATAGGAATGAGCATGTTGTAGCCGATAGAGACATCTTCACTCACAATCCATTGCCAGCCGTGTAATCCCCCGACTCTAGACTTTATGTCATGACACTTAACACCCTAGGTAATTCAAGCGACATACCCTTCCATTCGTTCAATTCCAAAACTTAATCACGAGATGTCAACACAGTACGTGGTAAGAATAGAATGTACGCACGCTAAAAGACCTCCAAATGCACCTGACAAAAGGCAACTACTTAATCTTTCCGATCATATACGACCAATCACAGAACTACCCACCTGCAATAGTAGCAGCCGAGAAGAATATTGCGACTCGCTTTGCTTGTTCTGCTCTGGGATACCATAGTGAAATATAATAGGTCACTCCAGGAAACAGTCCAGCCTCTGTTAAACCTAAGAAGATTCGACAGCTGCGAACCGAGTTAGCTGCAACAGTCCGAAAAGAAAATAGGACTACGTACACTATCAAAGAAGAATAGCTATTAACAAGACACATTAAAGTTATGACCAGACCCCACGCCACCATGATCAGAGGAACTTTATGACAGTCAGCAAGACAAAGAGAGCATGTTTAGAAGACATACTCCATCGAGATGGGCGAAACACTTTGAGAGCGATATTCCTGTAACACAGTTATTAAATCTGTGATGTATAACTTATGCTACATCCTTACGAGGGTACTTCAGCCAAACAGTAGAGAATCTAGCAAGAATATCAACGAGTTGATGATGAACATAATTAGAAGGTGACTCACATAGAACACGGCCGACGCTGTGTTATATCTCAGTCCCACCAAATTCAAGTCTGCCGCCATCCCAGCAACCTTGGCATTACCTGGATGATCGGCGTTTCGAGATCTTGTTACCCATTCGAGCAAGTCAACTAAGAATACTTGCCTACATTACTCCGATCCCTGAAGCTATGTTTAGGACTTGAATGCTTGTAACGTGCTGTAAACTTACAAAAAAGACAGCAAATAGAGCAAAGACACGAAAGGCAGCAAGTGCCAGTCAAGCTTTCTCAATATCCGCCTACGCTCCTGGGAGGTCAGTTCAATCGGGATGTCCTTTTCGCTATCCTGAATGGATGCACCATCTTCGTCCATTGCGTTGTTGGACAAGGATGCGGGCGGGAGCTTGGCCATTGAAAAGGGAAACGAAACCAAATCACAAGTGTCGCTGGGAGGGCTTCAAGTTGGGGCTTTTAAATTACTAAGTTACTTGGGGCCGCCAACATCCGTAACACTGTACCTGCCGACCATATCGCTTGACCAGCGCGCGGAATCAAATGTTAAATTCTCGCTCAGATGTGAGGCCTGTGAGGTCATGAGAACTGATACCGACCAGAACCGAGTAGCTACTGCACCTACTACTGGCTACAGCTATAGTAGGCGGTCAGTTCAATCCATATTTACTCAATCGCACTCGACTTCGAAGTAGGTTTGTCGCAAAAATCCGTTTTTCATGATTTGGCCGAATGCGACCTGATAACGCTGTAAGAAATTTGGATAACATATTAGATACAAAACGCTGCGGACAGGTTCGATCAGATGCCTGTAAGGATAATACGCGTGATGAGTGTGAATACGCTAGCCACGTTGATCGCGCTGACATGGTTGATCGTGCTGACACGGCTGATCGCGCTGAAGTGCCGAAGTACGCTGATCGAGCTCACCAGACTGACCTGTCAATTCAGCCTGAGTGCTGTGATCAATGATATCCGTCGATTCAGGCAGAGGACACGGACAACGCTGACCTGGTATCAGTAAGGCTCAACAGTCCTATCGCGCCTGGTTCGGCCTAATACGGAGTTTTTAATATATGCTTTTGTTTGCTTTTTGCCGGTTTTCAATTTTAAAGCTTAGAGTAAAAAGAGACAATAGAAGCCATAGTATTTCGTTGTAAATAGTATCTACTAGTTGTTAAAGTGATATCCCCGAGGTAGATTTGTATATTACTAAGCCATTAGTATCAGTAAATACCGTACACGTTGATTCATGATTCTCATCCCATTCCTCAGATGGGTAGCAAGTTGAGTGATAATGCAAGCATTAATATGGGATGGTCCAGGCATCGGAAGGGGAAATTTTGCTCCTAGTGTTGCAGAAACAGCCAGCGAGACTGACTGCTTGATGGCTGCTATAGCGGAAGACAACATTGAGGCTGATGCCAAAGTCAGAAAGATTATAATACATACCTGAGTAGTGCGGCTCCTAGCCGTGTTCTTTGTTGGCTGCTGGCTTCCTCGTTTAAACATCAGGGTTGATTGGCTCTGCAAGCATATTTGAGTTATCAATAAATGAGTGTGCATCGTGTAGCCTGATGACATACCTTGTAAGTTTGAAGACTCAAAGGCCTGCAACATCAAGTGTTCGTGTTGGTGGTATTCAAAAGGGAGAAAGCATGTGAACGACAGGCGGGAGCCTCGCCCTCCTTATACACAACATGTGGCGCTGGTGGAGCTAGAAACGTCATGATTAGTTAATTATCAAGAGATACTGTATCCTCGCTCACTGGAAGTGGAGCCCAACAATACACTTGGACCCATAATCCAACAACCCATGCCATCATACACAGGAAAGCGACGACGACGTAGTTCCACGCCTTGTATTGAAGAGACGTCGTCGTCAGAAAACAGCTCAAAGTCATCTACTTATAATAATGCTGCTCCCACAGTTCTTGCACATGCTGCCGAAGGTCCCAGTAAACTCGAGCAACACTGGCTGAAAATTCATGGAGACACATATTCAGTAAAGCAGAAGGAAAATAATGCAGGGCTTGTAGCTGCAACAAGTCCCCTGGTCTCACCTCGTACACCTACGCCGCCTCCGCCAACCAAAGACTCTCCAGTGCTGAGATTGGGCTCCACAAGCACGCACACATCTGACGGTGTGATATCATACCATGATGGTGGTGGATTTGGTCAGGGTTGTCCTGTGGATAGAAAAGGGCGTTATAAGTACAATCGGCTTGAACGATACCAGCAAAGTACCCCGAGTTTTTCGACACCCACTAAATCCCGGGTAGATGACACAGCGAGTGCTGATAAACTTCCTACGCCTGGTGTGAACCTGGTCAATTCTTTTAATGCGGCAAACAAAGAGGTAAGAAATTCAATACACAAGAATTATGTTTTGTGACTTACCAGTTTGATTGAAAGAACTCTGTGGTAAATGTTGCCGAGACAACAGGAAAAAGTGATGGAAAAGGCACCGTCCCTTTGAAGCGTCACATAGGTGATCAAGATACCATTGACAATGAGGTACACATATTGAGATCACAGTAATTTGGGCTCACCGTTGGTACCATTCAGCAGATGGTCAATATTATTCCCCCATTGACTCCTGGGACCGGTCGTGGGGCGCGTCAATTCCTCGTATCACAAATGGAGCTCTCACCGCTTAACCCAGGGAAAAGGAGGAGAGTTGCAAGGTCAGAAGCACCAGACAGTCGAGTCTCTCAAGATTTGGAAGAGACATTGCGGAACATCGAAAAGAATCTTGATGAGGTGGGAAAAGTGTTGAAAGAAGACGTTGGAGGGGCGATCCGCGAGCAGACTGAAGTGCTGAAGGGTGTTCTCCATGAGTTTGTGTCAAAGTAGAGCGGGTACAAATCACTGCTGTATCATTATTGTTGATTGTGTTAGTAAAGACTGTACGAACCTGCCTTTCTCTTTGTCCAACTTGTCTCCCATAGTCTTGGACAGTTTCTTGAACTCGTGTTTGGACTTGGCGTTATCGACACCTCAGTTACAGTTTGAGTCGTCCAGATTTAAGCTTGATTGAAGCTTGATTGAAGCTTGATCGATTGATCATTGATAAGATTACAAAGCCAATCAGTCATTCAAGGTCTGGCCATTGATAACATCAATTCGCTAGTATTTGTATCTTATCTAATAACAGAGGCACTATCTATACACATGTGCCTTCACTCCTCGAAGTTATCGCTTCCATCTTCGCTGTTCCCACCCTCGTTGAGTCCCCCAGAGCCTCGTTCAGAATGGCTGTTATGGCCTTCGGGCTGTTCATATCCATCCTCATCATGATTCAATGCAGCCATCACACTTTGCATTAATTGATCCCTGTCTGTGTTGCTCAGTTGGCCTGCGAGTCCATGGCTTGTATTGGGGAAAAGGACTTGATCCCACTCTCGGAATATATTGAGTACACTTTTTTTTTGTTTTTGAAGGCCGCTTAAAAGGTACTCCAGGTAGTTGTCAAAATCATCGTGCCAACGAATGCCAGATTCGTTCCCCTTTTCCTTGAGGCACTCGTCTGGAGATAAGGCCCAACGAGCCTAAATAAATCCCTGTATGTTAGTCAGATTTCTCTATGAGCTCAAGAAGTACTCACAAGGACAGCAGAAGCTGCGACCATGCCAGGCGTTGTATGGTTTAATCCCCATGTTAGATCCATCGTTTCATTGTTTCTTGCAGCACGGGAAGATTCGCCTTCGTTCATTGCAATTACGGATGCAGGCCCTCGTATGATACAGCTCATTGTCTGCTTGGTTGGCTTTTAGTTCTTATTTTTTTTCAGCTGTTATTGACTCACTTTCTGAAGAATTGGATTCAAAAAAACTGTTTGGATGTCGAAGCGTCCCTTGTAGTTACGATGAAGGACACTGACGTTCCATGGATGATACGTCGAGGTACCGTTTGCATTTTCTACCCGCCCAATATCTTCGCTAAACTTTGCACATCGTTTGCGGGATATCCTCAAGTCTTCCTCCGTGCAATTAAAAATGGTGGCACCTCGAGATCGAAGACGAGTAGCTGTGTTTGACCGCTGTTCTTGCATTCCATCACGGAACTGAAAATCAGGTGAGTTTCGAACACTGCTTACAAAATTCTGGACCACTCACTGAACGGCCTAACCAGTGATTCGGAAGGTCACCATGGTATGTGGCAGGAACAATGTCTAAAATATCACGAAGCTGACCTTGCACTTTAGCAGCTGTGCTGCCAAAACGGTCCAGTTTATCATACTCGTCGTCAATGGTTGTTTGAAAAGTCTTGGTAGGCTCATGTAGCCAAAGAGCATGAGTTATCTCAAACTGATGCCCCAGTCCCTTGATTACTTGCTCGTGGTGCGTGTCATCATCTCTTGAGCTCTTGGTTTTTTTTTCCTTCTTTGATCCCCTTTCAACAGACTCATCCTGATGTACCTCATTCATAGCATCGTCGTATTTACGACGCATAGTTTTAGCTTCTTCCTTTGCAGCATTAGCTGCAATTTGAGCGTTACGGGCAGCCTATATACACCATCAGCACATCTTTGTGGACAAGAAACTAACTGTCTCTACCTTATACAGTGATGCTGGTGACATTCGCAGACTGATTTGTGATAAATCACTATCTGATTCCGTGTTACTGATGGGTTTCTGCGCAGAGCTTGGATGCTCGTTACTATCTGGTGAGTCTGATACCTCTGAATCATCTCCACCTCTCTCTCGTTCACTATTGCCCTCCATTTCGGTACTAGACGCCTGTCTGCGTGAAACAACTCTGCTCTTTGCATAGGCTATTCTTCTTCCTGGAGCTTGAGCAGTCTGACGAGCAGCCTTTTGATTGGTAGAGGTCTTCTTCTTCTTGTCTTTGATATGTTTCTGTTTTTTTTCCATCTGCACTGTTTTGGTTGGAGACGAGCAACAGTGTGGAGTATCTGTTACTGACTCTGATTCAATTGTTACGTACACCAGGCTAACCGTGACTTGTAGATAACATCATGATCTATGATTTTCTCAACAACGACGTCTCCATGCTCAACTATACTAGCTAGCTACACTATGTCTCATATTCCTAGGACAACCGAGGCAAAAAAAGGACCATGGTGTAAATATTGTCAACAACACCGAAGCACACAGCGCTTTGACAAGCACATCAAGTCCTGCAAGGTCAGAAATCAGGAACAATTAGAGCTAGCGGCACGACAAGAAAACCATTCAGAGAAACGGTGCTTAGGGAGATCACTCGAGGAGCCAAATCAAAAAAGAAAGAAAACTGTTGAGGTGTTAACGTCTCTCTTTTTCAACTTCTTAAATTTACAGTTCTGTGCATCTTATCAGGCTGACGGAGACCAGACTCAAGTCAATGACGAGGTTGAAGCGGGTCCTCCAATCAGCGGTGCGGGAATATTTCATTTCATTCTGTCTTTCAACTGTGCCTGACAGACTTGAGTCTTGACTTAGCAGAATCTGGTAACGACGAAACCAATGTCCAACAGATATCAAGTGCAACTTTTATTCAAGTTGTCCACCATCCTCAAAGTGGGAAGCACGACCCAGTCATAATTCCCCTTGACAGTGTTATCCCTTCAGCTGATCAAGGCAACCACGAAGCTGGACTTGGCTCTGCATTGGAGATCAAACCGTGGGCGCCCTTTCGCAATCGTGCCGACTTTGAATATGCGGAAACAGCTGTCAAGGGATTATTAAGTAAAGCAATAGTAAACACACAGTTATATGGGATACATCATGGATGGGCAGATAATACTAACATTACATTTCGGAACTATGCAGACATCGAGAAGACTTTACAAGTAGCACGTGCGCAATATGTCCAGGTGGGCAAAGACGACCCTCAAAATCGATTCTTCTAACCTTTCTTTCAGTTTCAAGAAGGAAATGTTTCTGCATGTTATCTAGGAGAAACTCATTACTTCAAGTTTCAGTACCGAGATCCGTGGAAAATCTATCGCAACTGGATTATGGATGAGACATTAGCGCCTCTCATCCTTTGGCATCCTTGCCGCAAATATTATTGCCGTCGAAATGGTAGGATAGTCTTGAAAGAACGCATATACGACGAGTTCAATTCAGCCAACAAATGGTGGGACGTACAGGTAAATATATAGTATATACATTTACATGCTTTCTGATGTGGATTAATTTGAATGCAGGAATCCTTTCCACAAGAAGAACCACCGCATTGCTTTCTACCGATCTCTCTCTGGCTTGACAAAGGCAACATCACTAAGCGGGTCAAGAAGCACCCTATAATTATTCGTCCGCTATTTTTGCCGCGGGGGGTAAGAAATGCGTCGGGAAATGGAGGAGGTGTTCTTGTAGGGTATATGCCCATTGTAAGCGTTTTTTCTGCTACACAGGGGCTTCTTATTGCATTGTTTTTACAGCCTTTGGACCCGGCCGACCCATCTGACAGAAACACTGCTGATACCATTAAATGGCAGTGCTTCAAGCGTGAAGTTTACCACAAGGTTGCCGAAGTAATATTCCACTCACTACGATGGCCTGCACGCTTCGGAGAAGCAATGGCCTGTGGTGACAAAATTGATAGAGTGATACATCCAGGAATACCAGTCAAGTCTGTTGATGGCGAAGAAAGCTGTGCGCTAACAGCTACGCGTGCGGCCCTGGCCAAATTTCCATGCCCGAAATGTCTTGTCTGCCATGACAGTTTAACGAAACTATGCGGAAATTTTCAGTGTCGCACAACTGACAACATGGAGAAGGTGTACAAGCGTTCAATCACAGCATCAAATAAAACGGAGGCTGAACGAATCTTACAAGCCCACGGATTACATGCAACCAAGGTTTTCTCCCCGTATTTTTTTTATCTTCCACTCACTAGCTTTTTACAGAACTTTTTTTGGTCACTCGACCACTCAGACCCATATTGTTCCATTTCATACGATAAATTACACTCCGATGATCTAGGAAAATGGGGTAAGCACATCTGGCCGCTCCTCCTCACAGTGTTAGCAGAAAACGGAAACAAAGGCCATATGGCCAGAAAGTAAGTTTCAACTACACGTCAAACTTGACGTCTCACTAAAACTCGGGATATATAGCATGCGGAATGTATCAAGATGGCCTGGACTCAAACACTTCATGAACGTCACCACAGTCGAATATGCGGATGGTCAAGTGTTTTATGATATACTCAAGGTGCATAGTCCTTAATACATTATTTATTAGCGCTATACACTGACTTTTCTGTTCTTCTAGTGCATCCTCCCATGCATCGTCCAAATTCTCCCTAGGAACTCAACATTAGTACATGGTATCCGAGCCTATGCTAGATATCGGCTCATGATTGGCCTCAATTGTATGACCGAAGGGAGGACACACCGGCTAAAACAATATATTATTCAATATGAACAATGTTGTGAAGTGAGTAACGGTTCTACATGTGTCTTGATTGTTTTCTAATGGTTCTTATAATACAGCACATTTCAAACAATTACGAGAAGGACTTCCACTTTAGCAAGCAACACGCCATAAATCATATTCTCACAGAAATCCGGCAGAAGGGTGCAACGGATAACTACGACACACGAGTCAGCGAGGGCTTTCACCAAGAGGCGCAAGAAGCCTACGAGCAGACAAACCGGAAAGATACAGACAGCCAGGTAAGCAAACATATTTATGTGTACCAAAAGCCCGATGTTCAGTTTCCACAGATGGCTCGCATTGACGAGAACCAAGAAGCCATCGCCCACATACGGATGACCGTCGACAACTATGATAAAGCCCACCATAACGACACTGAGGACCAAGACTTAGGAGATGACGCTGGCAGAAATGATGACCAGAGGTCGACACAACCTACCCCCGATAACCACTGGATGCTAGGATCTCCCACAAACCTGACAAGCTCGGTAGTCATGGAGCATTGCGAGGGCCTCAAAGGATTTGACAAGCGTCTGCGGAGTTTTTTAGTCTCAAGTTGCAATGTAGCCGTTGGAGATGGTCCCATCTCAGTAAGCTGATATTAGATATACTTTACAGCTCTAACATTGTTCTATGTTCCACAGATCAGGAAATATCAATGCATTTATCTTAAGTATCAATCACACGAAGACTGGAGCGAAGGACGGGACATCCTTCGCTGCAACCCCAACTTCAATAAAGAATCACGCTTCGACTGTGTTCTCATTAACACAGACACATCGGAGCCAGTTCCTGCTCAACTCCAAACCGTCTTTCGATGTTTCCTTCAGTCCTCTTCGTTTGATATTGTGTCGGTCAAGATATTCAAGCCATCAAATGGAATTCCGAGGACCAGATGGTCGGGGGCACTTTTGTATGATGAAGCGAGAGATTTCAAGCTGGTCATGGCTAAGTCCCTGATTCGGGGAGCTCATATGATCGAGGCTTTTGATCTGAAGGAAGGCCGGTTTTATTTAAATGACTTGATTGATGGTGATATGTTCCTACGTTTCGGGAACTGACAACTAGACTGCTTTTATTGTTAACTACCACTAGTAAAATCTCAGGTGTCACATTTTGAACCGTTGAGCTAAGTCTGTCTGATGGCATCTATTTCAACCCATACATGCTCTCTTTTGATCTGGTCATGTCTGGTCAGAGAATATCTGTCGCTCGTATCCCTCTTACCCCAGCTAATCCGCCTGATCGTTTTCTGTCCCAGTTCCGATATGTTTCTCATCAGACACAATCTGTGTCTCTTATCTTCTTATCCCAGCTGATCCGCCTGATTATAGTCTGTTCTATTTCTGATCCGATTCTGATCACCAACGGCTCAGATCATCAGGTGGCCCAGGTAAGTTACAGACATTCGTAGGGTCTGATCTGGTTAAACGGATTTTTCCGACATTTAGACTCAGGAATTCGGAACCAACATACTTTGATAGAAGGAGATTGCGGCCCGGTGTCTGATTTTACTGCGATCCGCCGATGTGATGCATAATGCTAGCGCTTTGAATATGCTATCTCACTAACAGACATCCAGTGGCAAAATTTCGCTCGTAAATGGGCTGGATAATGCCACAATGTTAGTAGCTATCTTCCCGTCAGATGTGTAAGGTAAAAAAGGCTAAGAAGGATTCTTGAAGGTCAGATGCTTGATTTGCAGGATCAATATTCTTTGCCCAGAGCCGCACGATGTCACGCGGCGCATTCGAACGATGGTGATACAGCATAAGTTTACAGGTCTACAGCGGAATGAGTAATGCATAATACAGTATAATGGGGAAGACTGAGAACACGAAGACAATCATACAAGCTGTGTTGCGAATCCATGAAGGTAGCAGGCATTAAAAGTCGTCTGGGGCACCGAAAGTGTTATTCTTGGTTTTATCTCCTTTTTTCCCGCGTTTACTTCCTCTGCCTCGAGTGCTACCGCCTCTCCCACTTGCTGTTCTCGTTCTAGAAGTAGATTTGGTTGGTTTAGGTTTTGCTGATGATGCCCCGTTAGGACAGGCTGGAGAGAATTGTGATATCAAAAACTTCATATAAAAGCTGAAGACGTACCGGTGCTGTAGTGCCCAGGTTCACCACATCTATAGCACGTCCCTGATGCACTTCCCATGGATTTAGTTTGCTTGAAACCACCAGGTTGAGGGCAATCTGTTCAAAGCTTAGGCCTTCTTTCGATAATGGTTCGAGAACACCACTTACCGGCTGCCCAGTGACCCTCTTGATCGCACTAAAAGTTCTGTGAGTAACACAATAACAGAACCAGCATAATATTTATTGAAACACCTTAAAACATGTCTTCGAAGATGGTGTACCGCGTTGATCAGTGACCGAAGTACTTGGTTGAGGTCCTGAGCTACCGGAGCTGGCTTTTCCATCATCCCATTCAAAGAAATTGCAGCCGTTGTCTATGCCTTTCGAACAAGCAAAAAACGGCCGACCTTTGTTGGGGCCTTCCTTAGTCACAGTTCTTCGGACCGCCTCCTCCTTACATCGACATTGAGGTGAAGGTCTAGCTTCAGTCACCGCCTAGTGATACAGGTCAAGTACGACATATACACGCCATGCATTTATACTCACTGATCGATCGGAGAATGTTCTCTTAGTGGGTACGACAGAAGAGGGATTATCTTCCGTCCACTGGAAAAAGCCACAAGTATCACCTCTGCCACATGCAAAGAACTGCTTCCCTTTCACGGAAGATCCATTCGTCATTGTTTTCCGTAGTGCTGGCACACCACAGAAGCACATCTGTCCATTGCCATCCTGGACTCGGGCGTTGCTACTATGTGAGGGCACATGTACTATATCGTCAGCCACTAGAAGTCGAGGATTGTTAGCAGGACTTAAGTAAAGAATAATATAATCCATACCGCCGTCCAAAGCAGCACTGTGTGGGGCTGGATTAGACGCCACACGAGTTCCTCGCGCTCTGCCGCGTGTAGCGGAAATGACACTACCTCGACCTGTTCCGCTCCTTGGGGCTCTTCTTTGACCCTCTCCACCATCCCCATCACTGTCTGGACTATCGTCGTCATCATTATCAATATTACCCCCGCTTCTCCTGCCGCTCCCACTTCCTCGCCCTCGCCCACCACCACCGCGTCCCCTCCCCCCACCATTGCCACCGCCACCTCGCCCTCCGCCGCCTGGACCAACACCACCGTTACCGCCACCTGCATTTTGCGCACCATTACGTTCTATGTACCTACGTACACTCTACAAGGCTTTCATGAGGAGGATGCGCAGAAGTTGGCCATATAATGAATACTTACCGCGACAACTTTCTCGAACTCGCGTTTCGCAGTGATAAACATCTCCTTATATTGATCGATACTTTCAGCGAGCATGTCGCCCTTCGACTTATTTCCTTCGCAAACCTGAGCCATACTGCGCTCTGTCTGACGTTAGATCATAAACATAAGTATGACATATTTGGTCTGGTGATTGTTGACATAGATGCACCTGTCGCCTTAACTGGGGTTTGCTCAAGCTCCTGTCGAACCCAATTTGATTGTAGCCTTCGATCAATCCAATTCCGAGGGTTGAGGGGATGAGGTGTTTCGTGGAACCTTCCATGCGCTCGATGACGTATTCTCTGTCGACTATGGTCTGAATGTGTTGAGCTATAGTCGCATCAGTTCCTAAGGATACTCGAGTTACAATAACATTAATTTCACAGACGAGCACTTGCATACCAATCCCATTCTTGTCCATCAATGTGACTAAGTCTGCCTCTGTCAACAGCGAGGGCGCCGAAGTCTGCCCTTCTCTCACCTCGCACACAGTAGGTCCAAATTCTTCGCCCTCCCTAAACTCTGGGATCTCTTTACTGGACCACTTATCGTATGGATAGACCTCAAGGTAGTTGCGCTGTAATATTACCAGTCCTGTTCATAGCATCGAATATCAGTAGGATGAAACGGGTTGTAATACCACTACGAACCTGTCACATAAAATTGCTCGCCACCATATTCGACGTCTACTGTGGTTTCCGATCCTTCAGCGTCCTTGGAACAGCATGCTAGAAAGCGCCGTGCTATATACTCGTATACTTTCTTTTCGTCACCAGCCAAGTTTGCAACATGTGCAGTAGGGTGAATGGGAGGGTGAGCTTTGTCGTTATTCTTCCCTTTTCTGGGAACATTGAAGCCACCTTCTTGCAGACTGGACGAATGTAATTATGTATAATTTACGAAAGGACATAATCAACACTCACGATGTCGCAAAGCCACCCCACGCAGGGTCAGCAGTCTGTTTTGCTATCAGATGCATGAAGTCGAACTGAGGGTCAAACTGGTCGGTTTCCGTGCGGGGGTAAGACAAAAATCCTTGTTGATATAGTTTTTCAGCGATCTATCGTTGGGATTACTATTAAATAATTAGTTTAAGTCACACTGGAAATACTCACGTCTAGGACTTTTTTAGGCGCTAATTTGAGCAATCTTGATCCAGCCTTCTGTAGTTCAACGGTGGTGAGGGGTAACGGTTTCCTAGATGCTTATTAGAAGAGTATGATTTCATGATCAAGCTGATCACCATTTTTTTGTGTTTTTCTGGGTGACTTTAGTCACTCGAGCGGTACGACTTTCCAGAACACCTTCATACAACGCGACAGCCACATGCCAGTCAAATATATGCCCTCTCCTCCAGTTGAACTGAGTTTCTTCGGCTCCCAGTGGCCGTGAGAGAGACAAGTAAATGTACCAGAAAGGTTCAGGTAAAAATGATTTTACTTGATTATATCGTGAAACGACAAATCCCAAGGTAGGAAACTGGCAAGGGCCTATATAACACGCAGATATCGAGTCACACCTAATGTCCGCTATAGAGAAGATGACGCACCATAAGATACCGGTTCTCGTTTGTCATTGAGTTGAGCGAAGTGACTTTGCAATGCTAAAGTTTGCATGCGAGTAAACGCAGCACCGATTCGTAAATCTAATATTATGCGTGCCTCTACAGCATCTGCTTGAGCCAGGTCTAGCTCGATTGGATGCTGTGCAGCACGATGGATTTGCCTGCATGGATAAGTGACATATAGTAGATCGCATGGCAGCACAGAAATTGTGCTCACTGTGGTATAATTGCGCTGAACCTGGCTCTCTTCACAACAATATTAGGTCGAGCTTTTTGACAAACTTTAGCTACTTCATGTCCAATATTTTCCCCTTCTCTATCGCAATCCGTCCATATCATAAGAGTATTGGCAGACCTCGCTTCGCTCATCAAATTACGTTCAATACTTTTGGAGTCGGTGGGAACCTTTGATTGAACAGGAGCATCGAAGAGATAGAATGGATCGCAAGACTTCCATGATCTACATGTATCCGGGAAGTCGTAAGTCAACAAGTGGCCTGAAACAGATGTCACAGTGAAATGTGCATTTGTTTGGGGATAGTCAAAGTCAAAGTTCTTAATGTATTTATTCGTGGTTTGCCTCTAAGTATTGAATTAGCCACTGTGGTCAAAGTGACCATGATGTGTAGACGTACGAACCGTCTCAAAGCGACCACCTGATAATATTTGGCTGATAGACCGCGCTATGGAAGGTTTCTCTGCAACACACAATACCCGCATGACCTGCGTCGAACAAGCCAGCTACGACACGTAATATTACAAGCCAGGATAGAGATAAGGTCAAACAATGGGAAATGTTCGACAAGTACGAGTGAAAGAAAACACGGGATATGACCGATAGCTTAACGTTTTCTCCGAAGAGAACCAAAATTGCCAGTGCTGGCTTCTGACAATCATCTCTTAACACGTCCTGTCACGTCCTCATGTAGGTCACGAGAGGGTCACTTTCCCGTGATTATCACGTGCCCTCGCGAATGCTCGAAGTTTTTGATGAGCTGCGAGTCGACGAGACTTCGTTATGGACGACGGAAACAATACAACCACCAAATTGTTGACTCTCCTCAACGTATCGGCTCTGAAGCTTGGAAAGCGCAAGCGAGAAACCCAAGTCGATCCCGAACATGTTCTCACTCCTCAGAAGTTGAACAAGCGCGCATCCATCAAGTTCGCTATAGACTCGGAAGAATCTTCCCCTGAAGAACCACAGTCTTTATCCCTTGATGGTGCACAAAATGCAATGGACCAGGAACCTGATAGTGTTGACTCACTAGACGAAATAAAAGACGATACCGATCCACAAGGTAGGTTGAAATGGTCACTCATCGAATTTTACGTGGTCCTTAACCATGTTAGATGCTATGGAATCATATGAATCCCATTTTGGTCCCAACCCTTCTATTCTAACTGAGGAATCGAGAACTGCAGTTGATGGCCGTCAGTGGAAAACCGCCCGAGCTAATTATGAGAAACTTTCGAGCGTCGTATATACATCTCACGATATACCGACGTCACTCTTGAAGCCTATCAAAAACATACCAGTAAGATCGTTGTTTAGAATACTTTCAGATTATACGAGCTGAAATTCCACTACCAGGTTCTAGAGAGATTGAAAACTCCATTTGAGGTTCGGCAAGTTTTACAATCCCCAGGTCTGTCTCAAATCGCCACGATAACCACATCCGGATACTAAGGATCGTGTCTATGTAGATGAAACCCAACTTCAGAACAACTTACTATCAATATTGGGTTCGCACCGCGACCTATATTACCCATCCTTGTCTATAGATCATAAAAGAAGGGCTCGCGAAGCTATCGCACTGCACGCTCTGGATCATTACACTAAGTAATACACTAATATGTTATACTTTTCCATATCTAACCGCCTACCTCCAGAAAACGCCGACGAGTTCTAAAAAATAACGAGCGCATCGCCCATGCAAAGTCGGCCTCCACTCCTCCGCCAGAAGACGTTCAAGATCAAGGATTTACTCGCCCTTCGATTCTTGTCCTTCTCCCCTTCCGTTCCTCTGCCCTAGACTGGCTTAACGCATTCACCACCCACACGCCTGGATTTCAAATTGAGAACCATTCACGGTTTGTATCGGAGTATGGCTTACCTCCTGGTGTGGTTGACAGGTTGGCCTCTGCTGAACCAGGGGTGTATCCTCGAGACCACGTAGAAACCTTCAAAGGCAATGTGGATGACAACTTCAGAGTGGGCATAAAAATGACGAGGAAAAGCGTGAAATTATTTTCTGAATTTTATGCGAGCGACATAATACTTGCTAGTCCATTAGGACTACGGATGTCAATTGAGAAAGAAAAGTGGGTTAATCAAGTGGCAGATCGTGACCTCTTATTGTTAACCTTCATATCTTCAGAAGTGCAGATTTCTTGTCATCCATAGAGATTTTAATTGTGGACCAGATGAACGCACTCATTATGCAAAACTGGGATCACGTTCAGGTATGACATGTTGTATATGCTGCACTAAAAACTAAGTGGCCTCTACAGTTTGTATTCTCCAATTTAAACAAACTACCGAAAGAATCGCATGATGCGGATTTCTCGAGGATCAAGCCATGGTATCTAGATGGCCAGTGAGTCAGCTAATCGAATGATATCCCTACATTATATTCATTTCTGAGTTGCAGTTCAGCATATCTTCGGCAGTCTATCATGCTATCTGCATTCGAAACCCCAGAGCTACGCGGTATCTTTAATAGCGATTTGAAGAATATATCTGGCAAAGTCAGAATTGAGAAAGTCTGGACTGCCGTTCAAGTACCTGCATCGATCGATCAGGTGAGAAATATATTATAATCAGCCTTCACCATCGATGCATATACAACCCTGCCCTTAGCTTTTTACTTCGTTCGATTGCCCTAATCCAAAAGTCGAAGCGGACAAACGCTTCAATCATTTTACTACGCAGGTAAATGCACGACTTTCCTGTGCTTTTTGGGAGCAGAATTCAAACCCACTCTTTTTTTTTTTTTTTTTTTTTTTTCAGCTTCTTCCTAAAATCCTAAAATCCGCCGTCCAAAGTGTCAACACAGCTATCTTTGTTCCATCTTCTTTTGACTTTATTCGCGTGCACAATTACTTCAGGAAACATGCTGGAGTGAGCTTCGCTGTGTTGTCTGAGTGGGTGCCACAGTCATCTGTCATGACTATATGCTCATTTTGCTCGCTCGACTAGGTATTCCTCGAATCAAGAAATCTCCCGTGCAAGGCAAGCTTTCTTTACGGGCAAGAAATCATTCTTACTCATAAGCGAGCGCTTCCATTTCTACCGGAGGTTCGTACACCCGTAGCGCTACGATATACGTGCTTTATGGTCTAAAACTAACGTTGCATCAAGATACAAAATTCGAGGCATCAGAAACGTGATATTTTACGGCCCTCCAGACCACCCGCAGTTCTTTTCGGAACTGCTATCTTTCCCGTTCTTGGACGATGGGGTTGATGCTACTGATGTAACTTGCCGTATCTTGTACTGCAAGTATGACTGGTTCCGATTGGAGAGGATATTGGGTTCAGCAGCCATAAAGCAATTCATGCAAGAGAACGTCACGTAACGATGCAATGGTAGAGTCACTATGTAGTAGTAGATTGAGGAAGCCGCCATACTGTCGTTCCCAGTCAGTTCGTATTTGAGGTACAATTCGGACACTATCTGAAAACACCATATAGCACTTAGTACTTACTTTAGTTATTTTACTCAGTGAATTGAAAGACCTTAAAAATCCCTCCTGAAGTTTTTTCAGCTCGAACTATCAAGCCGTTTTTCTGTCCCTTTTTTCAAGCCATTTTTCGACCTGTAACAGCTACTTATGTAACGCTCAAACAATAGAGCGGAAGCCCCCGAAAAGTCAGATTCAGACCCAGGTGTGACAAATTATGACATTTGTTTATAGTATGAGAAAACATGCATTGGCCAGGGCTTGAACCTGGGACTCCAGCTTTCATGGTCTGGTGCTTTACCAACTAAGCTACCAAGGTGTACTTGGAAAGCATACTGATTGGTTGCATGCCCAGAAGGTCCAGAATCACTGTACACGGTGCCATGCACCAAAGTTGATTGGTAGCATGGACAGGTGTCAATAACGAAGCGAATATTCAAAAAGAATCGCCTTTGCGCCACACAGGCACAGTGCCACCTGGAATAGTAATTAATATTGCCTTTTTCAATCTTGTGGCTGATCAGCATCACCTCTATTAGGCAATCCAGTCACGCTCACCTTTGCTTTTCCATTCGGTACTTTCGGCATTTCGGCATTTCGGCAAATTTTCGTGTCGCCACTGGCTACACATTGCATTGCGCCCTCGCTTTTGTCGTTTCCCTTACTCCCCTTCCTTTGCCTAGCCCCACCATGGGCCCCTTCCTCTCCTTTTTATTCTCACCTGACGGTTGTTTCTGGATCCCCATTCTAATCCACTTTTTCGTCACCTCCACCCTCCTCCTCATCTTATTTGCACCCCCACCATTTCTGATGTCACCACTTCCTATCCGCTTCCGTCGCCGATCCGTTGACTACCACGTGCCACTGCTGATATCAGCAAAGCCCCGGCGGCCGGTCCAAATAGGACAACAGGTCCATCTTCATGACGTCAATCTGCCATCATATACTATCAAAACATCGGTCGCTCGTCTTGCCTGGTTGGAGCGTGGGTGGGTAGTTTTTGAGCTGGAGAAGGTTCATCCCCTTGCGTCGCCCATGTTCATCGCTGTCCCATTCACTTGGGTACACTTGTCTTTTGTCCATCGTCTTCGCTACAGCTACACCTATCACACGCTGCCTGGGACTCACTTGTTCCAAATTGGAACTACTCCTCTCCCTCCCTCATTTGACCAGGTGGTCCAACACAACCAGTCCATTGGTAAGGCCATGGAACTGTCGGATTTGGACTAGGTGGTGGACCGGTGGCTCCAGTTTCTTTTTCTTCAGCAGAACATTCATTTACAGTGCGATTATTTTTGATTTTTGAATCATTTTTATGGACACATATTTTTTAGAATGCCTGACTGACAATAAAGGAACTGTGTTGATACTGATAGTGTTTTGCCTTGCCTTTTTTTTTACTGCATCTTCCCATGACATCATGATTTTCCTGCTCTCTTTTTGCTATTGGACTTTACTTTATGACCGTACAAACCTGTGACATTACTCACAGCATTCATTGTTCTATCCCTTTCTTTTCCTTTTTTTGACAATCTTATCCTGTACTACCTATGCAGGATTCGTCAGCGTACATTCCTTCCTTCATGTTCTTTCTCATTCTTTTTGCACAGCTATACTGTGCATAGCCTACTTTTCTTTCACTATATAAACCCCTGTATTTTACCTTGTAAAAAAAACAAGAACTCAATTCCAGACTTCTTCTCTAATCTTAAGTCCACTTCTTACTGCTACTTGTGATCCAGTGTGGTCACAACACTTCCCACTTCTACCACTGTTAACTGCTGTCATCGTCACTCGTCACTTTTGAAAGTGATTGTCATCCCCTTCAATTAGAGTCCTTCTGAGCACTACAGTTTATGCGTCAGGAGCCTGCTATCACTGGGAACCTCGTCACCTCGTCATCCTCGTTGTTCTCAAACCTACCTTGTGCTACGATTAGCAAGGTAGTGCTCATCTATACTCGTCACAAAGCCCCTATCCTTCTATAAACTCAACTATCCCTCCTCCTCAAAACCCACACTCATACACCTCTGGGTTTTACTTTGAAGGATCTTTATACGTACCACCCCACGAACAACCAGACCACTCCACTGTTCTAGGAGGCAAAGCCCATAAACAAGTTCCGTGGAATCTGGGAGGATTGTGTGTTAGTTTGTTTTTGTGTGTGGTTTTCTAACAGCAGTTCTCATCATCGACAACGGGTGCGGATCCCATTGTGTTGTGATAAGGTGTATGTGCGCCACAGGCTGTCAAACAACGTGTTTGACACACTTCAAGAGTTCTACAATGGCCCATCAGCAAAAATCAGCAGCAAAATGTCCCTACCAAGCATCAAAGGACCTAGAATACGAGAATAGGATACAGGCAGCGATAGAGGACTATAAACGGGGGCTCTACATGTCATATGCAGAGGCTGCGAGGTTAAACAACGTGAGTGATTAGATTTCTGATCAATTGATCAGATGAATGTGATCTGGAGTTTAGGTTGCCCGTCATACACTTCACGATCAAGTGAAAGGAGTGCACAAGACATACCAACAAGGTCAAGAAAAGAAACAGCTCCTATCTGCAGCAGAAGAATCGGTTTTGCTTGATTGGACACAACACTATGGCACCATGGCCAACCCCTTGTGTCCCAAGAAGCTTCGGTCATGTGTGCATGGTATCTTGGGAAAAATCCCTGGAAAACATTGGCACTACAGGTTCATTAGCCGCAATCCATCACTTGTTCTCCAAAAGCCGCAGAAACTGGACCCGAAGAGAGCGAAGAACTTCAACCGGACAGTAGTGGCTGACTACTTTACACACAAAAACAGTTGAATGATATGTATGGTGGGATTCCTCCAGAACATGACTGGAACATGGACGAGAAGGGGATGTTAGTTTTGGTGATTCTGCACCTAGTTGTGCTATCTATTTTCCCTTCTTTCTAAATCACTTTCCTCTTTATTCTTTTTGCTGTATTGTTCAGTATTCACTGAACATTCTATAATTTCGCCTTTGTGGCTGATTTGTTTACCTTTGTTTACAAAACTTCGGACTAGTATTGCAGAGTCCAGTATTCCTATTCTTTAGTTACTCATACTGGACTCTAGGTACTGTACACATTCTGTACTCTCTGATAATATAGTTACTCATACTAGACTCTAGTTCTGTCCCTGTTAGCTCTCAGCAAGTGGCTAGACACTTCCCAGAAGTTCTCAATTGAACAAGGGATTCAAATGGGAGGAGGCAGGAAAGGAGACGGGACGAAGTACTTTTAAAATAGGAAGCAGAAGGGATCATACCGCATCTCGGATGACAATTTGGAGCTTGTTACGGTGATAGAGCACATTAGCGCTGCTGGAGTGTTGATGAAGCCTGGTTTTGTGTTGAAGGAGGGGCCATTGCCTGATTTAAGTGCCGTCGAGGGCATAGGAAGGTCTGTTTTCTCCATTCCTCTGCCCATATCATTTTAATAACCTCCTCTTCCATACAAAAACTGGCTGGACAAACCGTGGAATATGTGAGGAGTGGTTCAACAAGACATTTATGACAAATTATGACATTTGTTTATAGTATGAGAAAACATGCATTGGCCAGGGCTTGAACCTGGGACTCCAGCTTTCATAGTCTGGTGCTTTACCAACTAAGCTACCAAGGCGTACTTGGAAAGCATACTGATTGGTTGCATGCCCAGAAGGTCCAGAATCACTGTACATGGGTGTGGATCCCATTGTGTTGTGATAATTTATCCCTGAGTCCCAAGCTTGCTGCATTGATGATAGGCCAGTCGTTCTTACTTTGAATGGCCATGACCCGCATGAGCAACCTGTCCTTCAAGCTCTAGCTTATAAACACAGCATCATTATCTATCGCCTCCCATAAAAAACCACTCATAAATTATAGCCGCTTGATGTTGTTGTGTTTGCCCGAGTTGGAAGGAGTTGGAGTTCGCACACAAACCGCATTGCAATAGAAGGCATCAAAATTGATTGTTACAACATTGTTCCAGAGTATCTTTCTATCCGTCATGTTATTACACCAGAACTCATCTGCACGGCCTTCAAGGAGACTGGTATCTATCCGTTCAACCCGAATATCTTCACGGAGGGGGACTTTGCGCCAAGCCAAGTAATGTCCACATCTGCTCACTTCCCTGATAGTTATCCAAGTGACATTGACACAAGCAACAAGTCTTTCCATACAAGCGACGGTAGTAACGAGTCAGACACCGAGTCAGATCTGATGTGGGATGACTCCCCCCCAGGACTGCTTGGTTTGACAGCGCTCCCTGGCCCAACAGTTGAATTGGACGGATACCATGACCAAGAACCCTCTCAGGAGTATAAGAGAACAACAACAAACAGAAAGACTCGTCTTCCTATTCATCTCCATTCTATCCTATTTTCCCCCACCTCTTTGCTTCCTCGCCTACTCAAGCTTCCTCCCCCACACAAGAGGGTTCAACACTTCCGCCTGAGCTCTTTTCCTGGCCGCATTTCTCCAATACTCCACCACCATCTCCTTTGCAGATGTCTTTGCCACCACTCCCTCCTGCTGATCCTTTCGTCAATAGTGCCTCTCAATCACAAACTGGCAGTGCCCCATCCATCTCCTTCTCCATCACAGCTTGGGCTTGATGTCTTCCCCTCTCCTACACCATCTGACCGTGTGTGCGAGTGGAAGGAGATCGAGTGGGAAAGCCCGCATAAACACAGAAAAGGAGGCAAGTAAGCAGCAAGAAGACACCGCTCATAACACACAAATAACAATAGAGACTGTGATGAAAGTCTTTGACAGATCTCTTGTGTCTTACAAGCGCAAGGAGGACCTCATTGTCATAGCCGGTGCTCTTGGTTTACCAATTGATGGGACAGTCAAAGCCCTCATTGAAAGGATCAAGTCTCACCTTCAAGGACATAAGGAGTTAGCAGATAACCCCCGGTTTGCTGGCCTTTTTGGCCGTCGTGTTCAGGCCCCTGAGGGTTCTAGTCACTCCGGACAATCATCCCAATCACCCTTATATTCTAGTGTCAACTCATCTACTGCGTTTTCCCCCCAGTCTGTCCAGACTCCATATTTTTTGGCCACACAATCGCAATTTCCTGACCCCACATTTTACAACGGTTTCTCTGGCCCAGGCTGTAGTACTCCTGGGCCCTCATATAACTTCAATATCTCTGAGCGTGTTTTACCTCCCCCAACTGATGGAAATGGTGTGACAATTACATATTATAATGAGTTGGGTCAACCATACTATGTTTGGTAGTTAAATATACTCTGAATCTGGTGAAACTGTTGTTTTGATTTTGAGTCAAGCATGAAAGCAATGCCTACTATTCTACTATTATTTCTTAGCAGTGGGACTTCGTCATTTTTTGAGGCTTTCCTCTGCCAAATCGGTGCTTCAATCCGGCATATGTGACCTTAGCGTTACTTTTTGTTACCTTTGTGACGTCCGAATTGTACCTCAAATACGAACTGACTGGGAACGACAGTATTAAACGAGGCGCTTTCTATTGGTATGAATACTAACGTAATGCAAGGCCTGATGGCGTAGTTGGTTATCGCATCTGTCTAACACACAGAAGGTCTTCTGTTCGAGCCAGGGTCAGGTCATTGTTTTTTGCTCTCCCATTCGCTCTTGCAATTCCGACATTGGGTTATGATTAGATATCATTGTTTGTGTGGCAAGGTCTTTTTATTTCTCTTTTCCTCTTCAATTTGAATCCTGACTTCTACCGTTCTGAATCGTGAATTATATAAACAGCTTCGGACATTCGCGAGATTAATATTCACTCTGCATAGTAACTTTGTTCTTTTACTAGCATCCGATGAGCATCTACCTCTACGAACTCCCGACCACGGGTGCCGTCTCCTTTGCCGATTTCTGTGTTGATGGTTCGCCCCAGGACTCCCATACAGCCCACATGGCTGAGGCAACGCAGGCTCGAGCAAATCTTCGTGGTGCTCTCAAGGAGAACAAGCGCGCAGATCGTGATGAGAAAGATTACCTGAAGTTGGTCAAGGTTATACGCCCTTTCTCCTTCCCAGCAGTGGTATTAATGAATTCGTTGGTCCGATCAGGTACTGGACGACTATCTCCCTTATTTGCGAGGAATCATGAATTGCGTAGACAGCGGAGAGATTGCGATGAAATATGAACCAAGTGCGTTTGTACCCTCTTATTCATCTTTGTATCGTTCAACGTCCATACTCATTCCAGTATTCAGTTGGCGTACGACACTCTCAGCAAACATCAATCCTTTGAACACCTCCCCTCGTCTTTCTATACCTTCGTTGTATGCCGACCTCGCGTTCTCGCTTCTAACTTATGCTTTTGCGCTTTCCAACCTTGCGTACTCTATCGTTAACTCCCTAGGAAACTATGAGCGAGAACGAGCGATCTCAGACATCGAGCGCAAAACTAAGGATGAAAAACTCAACTTTGCGGTAACGTTGCTGTGCAGGGCTGCTGGAATCTTCTCTTACCTCAGTGACTCCGTATTGTTGGACTGGAGTAAGATAGAGGCCAGAAACACTGGAAATGTAACTGCCAGACCTCCAGACATGCACAAGGAGGTCAATGCTGCCCTAGCAAAGTAAGTCGATAGACCATTGGTTACGTCCTTTTCTCGAAATGCTTAAATCGAACTCAGACTGGCTATAGCAGATGCACAGAGTTTAGCTATTCGAAAATTACTTTCCAAGTCAGCTTATGATAGTACGCTCACTCCAGGCCCACCTCTTCCTAAATCGCATCCATCTCCCGCCCTCATAGCAAAGCTGCATTTAGAATGTGCATCTCTTTACTCTTCCGCCCGGTCCCTTGCTATGACTCCAGGAAAGTCGAGGTCATCCTCCGGCACTTCGAACGAGATAAGCATTGATCTCCGACGATATCTTGCTGAGAGTGTGCTTTTTCACAATGCCCTGGCACGGAAGTGGTTGGGTGTGGATGCAGGTGAGAATGGAGGCCGTCAGAAAGGAGGAGAAGCTGTCGCATTTTTGATCTGGGCCAAGAAGGATCTGGAGGACCTCAAGGATAGCGGGAAAAGTCTGGGGATAGGGAAGGAGAAGGAGCAGAAGGAACGTAAGAAGCAAAAGGTGCTCGAGGAGCTCGAGAATGTGAATGTGTTCCTGAAGCACTACAAGAAAGTCAACGATTCCGTGAGTACACGTTGTGTTTTCGTATGTAAATATGCTAACAGTCAGACAAGTTATCATTCCAGCCAGTGCCACCACAGATGGATTTGCAGGCATGCATACCAGCAGGACGACTGGCAGTGGCTGTGAAACCATTTTCCTCGCATATACCTGCATTTGGTCCCGGTTCCGTGGAGCATGCTCGCCGCCAAATAGAAGAACTTAGCGTGCTGGAGCCTGGAGTCGAGTCGGAACAATCATCCGACGCGGATAAAGCGAGTCCTTTCTCCAGGGAAACATATGCAGGAGCAGGATCATACTTTTGATGTCACGAGGTATTTCACCCGTAGGGAGTTTTAATTTTCACATTTTCGTGTGTTTTGAATTAAATTATAGTTGTGCGTGATAAGCAATGTTGGGATTAGTCTTGTAATTGGAATCGAATGTATGGTTTAAACCTCTCATGTTTACCGAACAGTGGTGTATCATATTTCCTATCATTTGTCGTACGATGGCAAGCCCCATTCTTCTGGCTTGAAATCTTCAATAGATTTCAAGGTCTGGTCAGCCCTTTCACGACCAGAATACTCCACACCCAATAAATTGGCATCTGGAACCCAGATCACTGCTCAGTCGTGTTTATCAATTAAACTTTAGCACTACAGAGCATCTCGATAAACGCACCAGCCATACCAGCTCGCTTTCCAGCTTGCATTCCAGGGATCGCGTCTTCGAATACGAGACCTTTGGCTCTCTCCCCTTTCTCTTCATCAGTACATTCGTCTTTCTCACCGACATTCCTACCAAGTTTCTCTCTGGCAGCAATTAGGAAGATATCAGGGTTGGGTTTCCCTTGCATTCTGCCGGGGTAATCGTCCCCACAGACTATTTTACCATTAAAGCATTCAAATATATCAGATAAGTGTCCAGTCTTAAGCTCAAAGTTACGTCTGCGAGAGCCAGTGGCGACCCCAATCGGGATATTATGGTTTTTGAGATGTTGGACAAGTTTGCGAACTCCTGGTAGTGGCTCCACTGTAGGCCATATCAGATCTTGGGCTGTGTCGCGTTGGCGGAGATATGAATCTATTGTGAGGGGAATATCGGGGAAGAAAGAAAGCAGATGAGCGGCTGCTTCTCGCTCAGCTGCTGGAATATTCAGAAATTAATTCACGACGTTGGACGATTCACCCACGTTTACCCATGAGACCAGCCTTAATGTCCCATGACATGGATTTGCCATATTGCGCAAGTATATCATCTGAGAAATGGTAAATAACTGATATACTAGAACTTTGTGCCTCCAAACCGAAACATACTTGTAACCTGAGTATATACACTCTCTGAATCAATCATCAGACCTAATCGCAATGATATCAGGATGTCTCCATATAACATACACATGATTCGAGGACGTACCATCCATATCGAAGATTACATATTTCACCTTTTGGTTCGACATGGCGTATCCGACTCGGAGTGCCGCTCTATTATTCTCCGTATATTTTGGGAGCGTCGTTGAATTCAGTAAACGAAGGTTTGATGCATTAAGCTTCGAGTTCCACTTGCAACTTAACGCATACGTCGATCGATGAAACGGAGGTTGCGACTCCGACTCATTTAAATATGGCGTTTTACCATCCGTATCGATGCAAGCATATGCAGATTAAGGCGGCATGCATATGGTCTCGTGCAACTGTCAACTTGATGTACTTTAGCTGGAATTCATGGCGAGTCATATAAAAGAGACAGAAATACTAGTGAAGAGGCCCATATGTAGAACTTTTAAGCCACGGTCAAAATTTCACAGAAACTTCAAGTTAATGTAAAAGGAAGTGTTCATTCTAAGACAATATATTGTTTATTCCATTGTGCTAGTGATTAACGAAAAGAAGAAGACGCGGAATTTGGTAGCTAAAATGATAAATAGTACGGTGAACAAATACCGATGCATTCGCCACGGAAGGCATTTCTATTTGACTGAATCTAAGCAGAGCCATTCTTCGAAGCGTGCGACTGCCAGATATTTTCCAATTCTTCCTCGCGCCTCTTGTGCTCGGCACTGAGCTTCTTCAATTCATCGGGATCCATGAGGTCCAGTTCGCTCTCAGAATCTCCGTTGAGCACTGCTTCAATCTTCCTCTTCTGGGCCACTATCTGCACAAATGTATCCATGAAATTGCTATAGCATGAGCTATATTGAGTGCGCAGGGTATTGTGCTTTGTGGTAATAGGGTATGATGCACGAGAATATTGCTGAGACGGTTCCACATGGTGATTGGTACGAGTCTGAGTGGCTGAAGGCGCATTATCATGTTGTGGTATCTCTCCTTCGTCCTCAGAAGAAGTATAGATGGGTGACCTGCGCCGAGATTTGCTGATATGCGTTTTGTTCCGTCCCGGATGGGGACGTTGGGACGCGCTAGAACTTTTCTCCTGCGACAAGGAAGACTGCCTGGGCGGAGGGGGCGGAGGAGAAGATTCTTTTTTAATTTTAGCGGGACGAGGTGCAGGTGACAGATCTTGCACTGGCTTCTTGGGTAATGAAAGATCCCTGGCCTTGGGCTCTTTGGTGACTGGAGGCGGCATAACGGGCGCCTCGACTATTCTTCGTTTCTTTTGCGCGCTTCCCTGGGCAGAAAATTCACCGTCATCATCGTCGCGAGGAAGAGCTTTGCGTTTGGCAACCATTGGAAAGGTATCTCTGTCTCTTTGCCTGTCCCGATCCCTATCTCTAGATTTAAGCCGATCTTTATCCCTCTCTTTGTCGGACTCGTCTATAACAGAGGGAGCGGGAGATTCCTTCACTTTCTTCACCACCTTACTAGTCGCTGCTGTATTAGGCTTTCGATCTGGAGGTGGTACCAGCACAGGCTTTGGAGGTAAGGACGGGGGTGGAAGCGGGGACCTCTGAGACGAACGAGCTTCCGACGAACTTGCCGTCTTGCGAGAAGCACCGTCGATGCTTCCGTTGCTTGAATCTAGGGAAGGAGCTTTGTTCACTTTGAATCCTGACCCTGGATGTCGCCTTTGAGCAGGCAATGTTTTTGATCCTTGGGAAGCTTGGGTAGTCTTAGGATTTGGAACGGCGGACTGACCAGCCTCCTTTCCTTTGACAGTGGTCGCTTTGGGTGCCTTTGCACTCTCATCCTTCATTTTAATTTCTCCTTTGGTTCGACTAGCATCTAGTTTAGCCTTTTTCTGTTCTTTGAGCTCTCTAGAAACAGCTGGCCGTTTAATTTCCGCCCTAGGTGGAGCAGTGGAGTTGCTGTTGCCAGTAGATCCTTTTGTCGTTACAGCAGAAGATGGTGTGACGTTCGTAGTTGCTGTGCTCCTGTAGCGGGCGAGATCCCAGGCAGGATCAGATTCGGGTATCTTGAGTCCATTGAGGGCCGACCGAACTTTTCGGGAAACGGCGGTTCGCTCTGCTTCTGTTAGATCTGGCCACCCGTATGGGCGGACGTCAAGCCACGTTTGAAGTTTTAAACCCCAAAGACCACGCGTTTTATCAGCTGCATTCTTGGGAGCTGGCTCAGCCACCTTGTACATAGTAGTCATGTAAGAGCAACGACCACGCCACAGAATGTACATGTACTCACCTCTTCTAGTAGTTGTAGCAGCTCATTTCGTGTAGAGCCATGTTCACCCTGTAGCATTTCTACAACCTCCTCGGGGTGTCGTTGGGCAATAGCTAAGCATCGGATCACGCGCCTCCGAATTTCAGGATTCAATTTCTTTGTAGTCGAAGTGGAGGGAACAGGAGATATAACTTGAGAAGGCAGAGCGGCAGAGGCCTTAGACGTAGTTCGAGGTTGCTCAATATGAGGCTTCTTCGTATTCAAAAACGTAGTTGGTGGCGCCTTGCGCTTCTTTACATTACCAGGTAATGTTGGTGGTGCATCAAGTAGTATTGCTTTACGTTCCTGGTGCTTGTTCCTTGCGGCCATTGTCCGATCTCGAACCTTGTCCTGGACTTTTTCTCCCAGCTCTCGTTCTACTGTGAACTTTCCGGTAACATTGGCGTAGAGCTTCAGAGGTGCCATTCGCTTAGCAGCTGAAGAAGCCCGTAGATAGATCTCATGTGGCGAGCTCTCTTTCAGTGGTCGCATGGGAAAGAATGTGTCTCCAATGTAGATACCCTGGTGTAGAAATTAGTATTGGACTTGTAGAAACTAGCGCTCATTAACGCACGGGGCTCTCTCCAAACTCGAAATCCATTGGTGGATGATTAGGAAATGCCTCTAGCGCCTCCAGAGTCTCTGCAGACATGCGGACTATCATTGCTTGTTTTGGCTTTGAATGCAGGGCATCTCCAGGACGAGAGAGGCCTTGCAGGGATAACACTCCATCTCCAGGCAGAGGCATGACTATCGAGGTATATTGGAAGAGAGAGCAAAGCCTGTGTAATGTGGAGACTATGTGGGATGTTTAGCGCTGAGGTCACGGTCGCGAGACGACGATCGAAAGGTCTGAGGCCACACGGCTGAGCGACAGACAGCAAATTTGGCTACACAGAGACCTTGCTCACCCAAAAGTGCAATAACCGAACTTGCTTTCTTGAAAGCAAGCTGGAAAACGAGCGTGGAGATGAGAGAGACAGATCACAATTGGCGGTACCGCCTTCAACTGGGCGCCTCTCTTTCGGAACCCGACCCAAGACCCATTTAAGTCTCATTACATAAGCAGCCCCATTGTTCTCCGAGTCTTTATTGCTATCTGTCCTCGTCCTCGTTATCCGAGTCAATGAATACTCCAGGCTATCTGGACGACAACTTGAGTATTCAGGGCATTTCCCCAACAGATGCTGAAGTGTGAAGAAATCGAGGCTCAACAGCCCTTCCAGCCATCCGACGTGTCTTCTCGTGATTATCGTGATTATTACTGTAGACTTGGAGGATACCTTCGTGTTGCACATTCCGAATTCGTTTTTCGTTACCAACACCCATATCGCCTGTGGCTTATCAGAACATCAACCCCGTTTCTCTCAAAAGCCTCGTCGCTCTGATCATCGTTTGTTCAGATTACCTATTTATTTCCCGAAGAGGATAAACGTTCGTCGATGACATGTACCACGGTGCATGCACTGGTCCGTCTAATATGGAGGCTCGTGCGCATGCACACCAATTCTCGTCGTGATTGGCTTTGCAGAACGTTGCAGAAATCACTTACCTGAAATTTGATCGTATCTACGAGCTGCGAGCTTCGACATTTAAAAGGCCATGCTCAACTTTTTTTCTTCTTCTAGACAGACGAAATGCTCAACTTTTTTTTTGTCCGGTTTTTCATTCTTGTGCTCGGTCTCGTCACGTTGTGGGTCAGATTTAGGTCGGTTGTCCTACTACCTGTTACATATCTTCTTTATTACTCACATGTCGTCGTAGAGATGTTAGTGCGACTGTAACCGTGTTCACCGGTTCTGTCGAGTTGTCCGCGTATCTCGTTCTCGCAGCGATGCTGGCTGGTGTTTTTATACTTGCTCAAGACATCAGGCCGCAACTGAGGTTTATATGGCATTGTTTTATTTGCCCGATCGGCACTGCGGACCAAAGAACAAGGCTGGACAAGGTATATCTTATCCAATCATGGGCTCAGTATCTGTCGTTAATGTTATGTACTGTGCATTCAGTTCTATGAGGGCCAAGCGGATGTCTACGATGCCACCAGAAGTGGTCTGTTACGCGGCCGGAATACGATGCTCACTCTTGCAGCTGGTCATATCCGTACCATGCGTAAGGATATCTCAAAACAGCGTCTCATTTGGGTAGATATAGGAGGTGGAACTGGTATGACTCCTAATTATGCACCCTTCTTTTTCCAACTCGCATCATAGGGCATAATATTGAGCTCATGGACAAACATATCCCAATCAAGTCATTCGATGCCATATATCTCGTCGATCTTTGCGAACCATTGCTCCAAGTGGCCCGTCAGCGGTTCTCCAAGAGAGGATGGACCAATATCACGGTTCTATGCCAAGATGCCACGGAATTCTCTTTACCAGAATGGTCGGATAGTAATCCAAAAGGAAGTGTGGGCTTTGTGACACTCAGTTATTCGTTGTCCATGGTACGTTGACTCAGAATGAGGCCTTCGGCATCTCGCGCGCTAATAATTTGTTTGTAGATGCCCAACTTCTATACGTTGTTAGATCGCATAGATTATGTTTTATCCCCTGAAAACGGTTTACTTGGCGTCGTCGACTTTTATACCTCTGGTAGACAGCCATCATTACACGAGAAGGCAATTGGTGGAACAAGCAAAGAATGTGGATGGATTAGTCGATGGTTTTGGCAAATTTGGTTCGACTTTGACCATGTTTCTCTATCTCCACATCGCCGTGATTATCTGGAATATAAATTTGGGACGGTCAGTACATGATTTTTGTGAGTGTTTGCCACTTCCTAACATTAAAGTAGATCAAATCATACAACGGGCGGAATCGCTTCGTGCTACCGTTTATCGTTAGAATGTAAGTTATGATCTGCATTACTCGCAACTTCATGTAAATTGATATTGCCATAGTCCTTATTATATCTGGCTTGGAAGATCTCGCTCTTGTGACGTCTCACCATTTTGCCATGCCTTTGAGGTAGAAGGTGGCAATATGATTGGGAACTGCTCTCCTACTCCCAATGCAGTAGTCAAAGAAAGCGAAATGGTACCTCCATTGGAAATTGGCGACCCAATGTTACCTGTCCCTGTCGAGCCCTCTAATGCTGCTGCCACTGTTATCGACATTACACCACCATTAAGTTCTTTCCATTATCAAGTAGGCAAAGTACGTGTGGTTTATCCTTCATCTCAAGCCATATTGACATGCGTGTAGCCTTGGAGGTTGCCTTACTATGAGCAACCGGTACACAAGGATTTCAGAACGTTCATATATTCCTTCACTTGGGTATGGGGCCAATATTTTTAACCCATACCTGTTTGCTAAGTGGTAGACAGGAAGATCCAGTAGTAGACTTGAAACACCTCGATCTGAGCACAGACGACTCCATGCTTGTCATCACATCTGCGGGGGATAATGCCTTGCACTATGCCATAGCAGCTCAGCCCAAGCGAGTGAGTAGTTCGACATGCTTCAGGCCTCTCTGTCTAATAAAAAGTTTAGATCCACTGTGTGGATATGAACCCCTGGTGCGTCACCAATGTCCTAATGATTTTCAGTGAACTCAAAGTTGGATATATAGCCAAGGTCACCTTTTAGAGTTGAAACTCGCTTCTATTCAGAGTCTAGAGTATAAGGACTTCTTCGACATGTTTGGAAGTGGCTGCCATCCCCAATTCCGTGGGCTTCTCGACTCCAAGATTTCTCCATTTCTATCATCTGCCGCGTACCAATTTTGGCACATCAATGACAACGCGTTTTCTTCTGCGTTCTACCTCAATGGATACAGCGGCTGGGCCCTTCGTCTCGCACAGTATATCTTCTCATTTGTCGGGGTTTCTCAGGACGTAGAGGCCCTCTGCAGTGCCGAGAGCATACCAGAGCAAGAAAAGATATGGAAGGAGAAGCTGCGTCCTGTGTTGTTAAATCCGATCGTGGTTGCGCTCCTCAAAAATCCCATATTCTGCTGGAACGCTTTAGGCGTTCCCCTCAATCAACGCCGAATGCTTCTAGAAGAGGGCACCATATACGAGTTTGTCAGGGATACTTTCGACCCTCTGCCGTCCACTTATTCGTTCAAGGATGGTGCTTATTTTTACCTACTCGTAAGTTCCACTTCGTCTGTTACTAAAAGTGTGTACTGATTGTATATTCTAGGCTTTATTAGGACACTACACCAGATCGTCTTGCCCTGAATATCTTACTCAGTCCGGATTCGATGCACTGAAGTCAGACAATGGGAAGGCAATGGAAGCATTCCGGTTGCACACCGATTCGATTGTCAAGTAAGGTCTCTATTCCTTAAAATGATAAGATGCTGACTAGACTCCAGTGTGCTACGGGGTTTGACTACATGGTCCCTCACCCGTGCGGTGATTATGGACCACCTCGACTGGTTTACCCCTGGATCAAAAGACGTCGATGATGAGATTGATGAGTTCTACCGAGTTCTTGCTCCAGGAGGGTTTGTGCTATGGCGTTCTGCGGCAAGGAAACCATGGTATAATGAAGTGTAAGTTGACGCGCATACATGTACCCACAGCAATATCTTATGATTATCCTCTTCAGTTTCGAGAAAAAAGGGTTCAAACTAACTGCATTAGGGGTAAGATCGGGTCCGGAAGTCCCTCTTGACAGAGTCAATATGTAAGTACTCTTGTCCCGTAGCCAGCCTCCTAACTCCCACTCATCGACGCATCAGGTATGCCTCTTTCTGGAAAGCAGTGAAGACCTAAACGACTGTATGCGCCACGAGGGATTGATTATAACAGGTTGTTGGTCCCAACAAGCGTCTATCAATTTTTCGATGGTTAATGGTTTGCACTTCACGAATATCTTAGATTCTCCTCGAGATATGTTACGAATTTGCCCGCTATACTCTCCTCGCTCCAGTCCACTGCGCCCTTTTCCGTAGTGCCCAAAGTGATAGCCTTCTTATGTACCGTTACGAACTGCCTCTTAAACCGTTGTAATTCTGAAAGTGTAATATTACGGGGCGGCAGTGTTATCCGCGGTTTGATGGCAGATATCGTAAGAGTGATAGGACCTCCGAGTCCCTGCGAGGCTGCTTGCTCGTTCATGATAGCGGATACCATAGATGTTGTCGTGTGCTCCAGAGTTCGCAATGTATCTGTGGGTGCTTTGGGAACCTGCGATAGATAAGTGAATATTGCTCATGAAACAGTGCAAAATCGGATAGGGGCGTACCGCTTGCGTTCCGACATTTGGAGGTTTTATGTTGCCCGCTGTGACGGCTTGCCATATCCCTTCTGCTGGTACGTCGTCGTCCGCCCAAGTAATAGTAAAGAGGGGAGAATCCCAACGGACCATAGACGATGGTTCTTCGTATCTCATAAGAAGATTATCCAGGCTTCATGAAACGAATGTAAGGACACGACACTGACGTACTGCGATATATGGATGGTGCTCACGTTTCTGAGGCGTACGTCCGCCCATCATTTCTAGAACTGTTCCATTCTTTGCAAAGATCGGGTGTCGCAACCACAAACACCTACTTCCTTGCAGTCAGCTTACAATGGGCTCTTTTTTTCCGAGGGAGCAAACAAAAATGCACAGTGCAAACCCGAAGTCTTTGCTCTCTCGCAGCGCAGTACATCTGGTACCGAAAGCCCTTGATGTAGTTCAGCGAGTCAACGATGAGGATGGTGTCCTGGCCCATCTGTCTTTGCATGGCTGTGAACAGGGCGCCACGGGCTGGTTTTTCTGATCGACTGTCTGCAACGACGGTGGTAGATTAGCATCTGAGATAGGGAGGGAAATATTGTTGGGTTACCATTGTATGCGTTGCGATCGATGTTGAGGATGTCGTCCGAGAGGATGCTGACTTTGAGACTGGGCCCGGTGTAAGAGGCATCGTTTAATCGAGCTTCAAGATGGGATTTTATCTGCTCAGCTCTCTTGGACTTTCCACAAGATGGGAAACCTGAGATCGTGATCAAAGCCATGAAGTTGGAAGATCAAATTAAAAACACATCCACTTTGTTGAAACATCTAACTGACCAGAACAATGAACCATGCAAATTTTTTAAGAACCAGCACAATCTCACATGAAGAGAACAGAAGATCGAATAAAAGCAATATATTTTTTTTGAAGCTAACTCGAGGGTCCGTGTTACATATTTTACTCTAATGACTACTCCCATGTATATTCCCAACATCTTGATCTGAAGGCCATCCGAAATTCTGGAATAAAAACACAAGCACAAGACTCGTGAAAAGGTTTTCAAAAATTGCTGGAAGCCGAAGCTAACAGACGGGTTCGGATGTGTAATTTGCAATCAGCAAAAGACTGTGCCTCGGTAAAGACCTCACTGGCGACAGTACATGCCCGAGCACAAGAGATGGGGATCAAAAATGCTCAGCGCGTGCTTTATATACTCCCCAAAGGGTGCACGGACCACAGCCTTGATTGGACATTGAGGTCACGTGATTTGATGGTGATTGCAGCACCTTGTTGCGTCACCGTTGTAGTAGTCAGTACTTTCTCATTGATGATCAGAAGTACACACTCGGTTACGTGCAGCGAGGAGCCCCTCATTGGCTAATTTAAAAATGCCGCATTATGGCAAGCACGTCGTGATGCTTACAAAGCCTTTTACTTTTTAGGCAGAACGTCGTACCGCAGTTTCGGCCAATAATGGTGCCATGCGATGTGCTGTGATAGGATGTCCCCAGACAAAAGGCGTTCACAGCGGGCGTCCGGTGCAACTAGCAAAGCAAATGCCAAGGAGACGAGGACTTCCCGCAGCTTATTTATAAGTTGCCTCGTTGCAGAAACGCCGCAACTTGTCACAGTCGGTCGTACATGATTCCAGATCGGTGGTTAAGTGGACAGAGTGCAATTCAAACAGGCACGGCCAGCCAGCCAAGTCACAAAGCAAGAGTGATCTAGACAAAAGAACAGAAGGCTACAGTGAGACTGAAACCGCGGATGCGAATTGAATTACAGTAGCAACGCACCCCAGCAGTCACTATTAAGTTACACGTCAATAACTATTGTTCATCGACTGGTCATTGCGATGGGAGCGATCAAGTCCTGGTGCACATGATGTCCAGGCTCTGTGACAGCCAAGACGACAGGTTAGATAGCTGGAGAGAGGCTGATGCTGGAGCAGTGGCAGTGGCAGGACAGGCACCAGATGGGCGCATCACGGGCTTGTCACGAGTGTGACCAAATGTGACCGACGACATGACCAAATGTGGACCAAAAATCAATATTTTCTTCGATTTATTACATGTTGGTTGGCGTCTGTGCTTAGCGACCCCCGTTCCAGGCTTTGCAGCTGTAGCCGCTGAGCTTTGGTTGCAACTCACATCTCCCGTTCTCTGAGCGCATACAAGCATCACTTTCTCTGGTCCGCCATCATCCTATCCACCATCCTTGCATTTCACAACTTTTGGGTCCTCCTCGTCTACATTCCCCTTCCATATTCCATTTAATCTGAACCACGCGACGATCCCGTCAGAACATCCATCTTTGTGCTCCGTCTCCCATTTCGCATCGTCGCATTGGCACGTTGGATGTAAAGAGGGGGACTGCTCAGTGTTTTCCTAACGACGTCACCCACACCACGACAGGACACTACTATGACTGATCTTGTACAATATGCAACTCCCATCAACGGCTCAGGCGATTCCACGGCTACATCCAAGTCAGAACTTGAAAACAGACTCTGTCCAGGATGTAAGTTGTCAGCGGTGAACGAGACGGGCGGTTTGGTTGTCGCTTTCGGGTCAGTGATTTCTTCTGCGACACAGTCATGGCAAAACCATGACAAACACGTATCGTTCTGTCTTTCTGACCTTTCCAACGCAGCCAATCTTTCTTCCACGTAGACTGTTTCAAATGCGCCAAATGCAATAACCAAGTCACAGCAGATACCAATCTCCTACTGTTATCGGACGGTTCTCCGATCTGCGCCAACTGCTCTTACAACTGTAACGTTTGCCATCAACCTATTCTTGACGAGGCTATTATGACGGGAGACGACTCTTATCATGCCCATTGTTTCAAGTGCAAGGTTTGCAGCAACCGGATAGATGAACTGGTTTTTGCAAAGACGAGTCAGGGGATCTACTGCATGAACTGTCACAGTGAGCGTATGGCTAAAATTCGTAGGCATGCCCAGAAGAAGCGAGAGAGGGAAAAGGCAGCTGGTGGAAGTGGTTCCTCTGCGACGCGAGAGCAGGAGGCTCGGGAGTTCCACAAGGAAAACGGAGTATGTCTTGTCTCTTCTCTGTCTATTTTTTCACTTATGATTTCTTATGATTATCGCTAGCTTACTAATCCATCAAATTCGTTATCCCCAGGAGGGGCCCCATTCCTGAGATCTAAAGCGTCTGCTGCGACTTTTCGCGATAATTCGTCTACACTTAGTGGAAATACCCAAGCGTCGGAGGTATCATATACCCCCTCACAAAACCGAGTTTCTCTTCCTTCCTCGGACGACGCCCCTTCGCAGCCTCAGAGGAATTCTTCTTCGTCTAATCATACTGCTTATGATACCTCATCACGACCAGGTTCCGGCTCCAAGCCATCACAAACATTCTCTGTTACCGTTGCACCCCCCGATACCGATTCAAAGAACAATACCAGCCATGCCACAACTATACATAACCACTCGCCCTTGCGCCCGAATGGTTCGGCAATGCCTCGTCAAAATTCCCAGTCCTCACTCGTATACCTTCGTTCATCATCACCATCGCATGACGATGATGCCAAAACACAACCGAAGCCTTCTACATTGCGGCTGAATAGCTTCCCGGACCAAAGAGGTGCTTATGACGATAATATCCGTCGACCCGATCTTTCGAATAGAAATGGTTCCCTGAATAACCAGCAGAAATCGGAGCATGGCAAACAAACCAGTAATAATCTAGGTGTTCCCGGTGGTATCACCTCACGCATCGACAAGCGTCGCTCAATCAATCCTGTGCTCCCTCTTAACTACGGAAAGATAGCACGTCCATCAACCTCACCTGGCCCATCGTCTCAGCCTATTGGTATGGTTCGGTCCCAGACGGCTCCTGTGCATATAAACGAATCTTCAGCGAACACATCGCCCTCTAGTGCATATTTCCCGGATAATTCGTCTTCACGGCGTACATCGAATAATAGTTTACTCCGTGATAATGCATCTGGACACACTGTATATCACTCTCCTTCATCGTCCCCTGGTCCTCCAGAGGACAGTCAGCCGGCTTCAGAGCCGTCATCTCGTGCACGGTCCGCATCTTCTGGTGCTTTATTCCCCGACGCCAATCCCACAAAGGATCAGTCGGGAATACACTTCCGTAGTCCGCTCCGCCAGGATGTTACGCTGCAGCGGCCACCGGCAAGGTTAGAGAGTCTTGCCAGTAGCGCAAATCCTTCAGACGCAAGCCGTACAGTCAACAGCAGCGAGTCGTCCATGGGAAAGCGGTTCTCACCTATTTTTACTCCTGATGGCGCAAGCGTTCGACCTACATACTCCCGTGAAAATAGTCATTCAACTGTAGGCGAGCGAAGAACTTCAGCTAACTCTAGTCACAGCGGTCGTAGATCTAGCATGATTCCTCCTCCTTCGCCATCACATGCCCCTGACGTACCTCACAGCATTGAAAGCGGGACGGATACCGACGAGGGAGATGGTGGGCGTAGATTCCAAAGTCGAGATCAATCAGTGGATAGACCCCCTGTTTTACCACCAAAGGAAAAGGAAAACAAGGCCAAGGCACAAGCTGAGGGATTGAAAGTTGATATCGACCCTGACGCATCGGCTGTCTCGCAGTTTGACAGCTCGACCAGCTCGGAAGATGCTTCGGAGTCTTCTCCTGTAGAGCGCACGTCAGTTGCGACGTTTATCGCTCCTGCCTTGCCTCCCATTCGGTTTTCAATGACCGGTGCTGATTTCTCGGATTTATTCAAATCAGTTGGAGGATTACCATCGCTAAAGTCCTTGGACAATATCTCTCAGGCAGACGAAGGAAAGGATACCCAGTTTGGCTCTGGTCACCTTGATTTATCGTTCGATTTCGGCACAGATAATAGTACACGCAATATCACTCCTATATCGGAATCCTCATCTGAAAGTATAAACGGTGCTAAGACTCCTGTTAATACTCCAACTGTTGCTCGTACCCAGATCAACCAGCAAGAGCACAACCCACTCCTTTCTACATACCCCAAACGGGCACAGACGCTCGATGCTCAGGGAGATCAGTCACCTGATGAATTTGGTAAACTTCCTAGCTTATCTCGGGGGTCCGCAACCCGAGAACGTGCAGCATCAGAATCACGACCTTCTCCATATGGTAACGGGACTGGAATGCGAGATAGGCTCGACTCCAATGCTTCCCTGAACATTAACCCACAGAGTACCCGAATCGTGCTCACTTCTCCTGACTCGAATGCACCCAAGCCCATACCCAATGACAATTCCGAGCTGGTACTTCGTCGGTTACGCGAGGCTTTGTCTGACGCATCGGAGCGTGGCGCACAGCAGCTGAAGTTTGATAAGGCTTTCATTGAGGCGATTTTAGCAGTCCTGGAACAGCGTCAACAGGAGGTAACTGAACTGAGAAATAAATATGATGGAACGAAGGTAAGTTTATTGTTCGGATTGTTAAGGGTCAGTGAATATATAATGATGTATATACAGAGGGCTAGCCAGCAGTATATCGATGGCCTTACGGTTGCTCAAAAGGAGTATGATCGAGAGTTGAAGGCTAGACGCAATGCCGAAGCAGAAGTTATACGTCTGCGAGTTCTACTTTCTGGGCAAGCCGCGAAGATTACAGCCCTGAGCGGCGAGGCTAAGAGGCACGAAGCACGACAGCTGTTTTCTGAGGAGCTATCGACCAATCTGGATAAGCTGGAGAATGACCTATCAAAACTGAAAGTGGAGAGAGACATGACTCTGGCAGAGGTAGAGGAACTTTGCGCCTCCAAGAGGTAAATCAAAATCCCAGTCTTTTGGTATAATCTTCAACGGTACTAATCATCTCCAAAAAGCTCTTCAACTGTTGTTAGCGCTGGCGAAGTTCCCACTGTCCAGATGAGCCGGTCACTGACCATGCGCCTTGACAATATCAAAACACAATATCAGCACGACCTCGTACCACTCACTAAGCAGCGCGAGGCATTAGTTCGGGAGATCGCAGAACTGAAGGCAACTCGTGACCAATTTTTGGAAGAAACGACCGTCCTCAATGCTCGCAACGAGGAATTGGCGCAGCTGAATGCTCAGTATGCCCGTAGAGTGGAGGCCTCTCGCGCGGAAACACCGAGCGTGGAAGGTACTTCTTCCAGAGAAGAGTACTCTGTTCAGGAAAACAAAAGCACCTCATTCGATCGCAATCGTCCCCAGCCAGAACTACCGTCAAGTCTCCCCTCCTTCACTATATCAACAGCTAGTACCTCTACGCTCATTGAGGATACCGAGGTGAAATTTGTGAAACTTCAGCGTTCTGATACTCCCGATATGATGACACCGTTATCAAAGCCCAGGCAGTTCATCAAGTGGCCGGGCTCAAAGGGGAGGGACCCTGCTGCGCTTTTGGAGGCGAAGGGGAAAGGACGTCTCGAGCATATATTCCACCAATCCAGCGTTTTACGGTTTACGCGGTGCGACCACTGCGGGGATAAGTTATGGGGATCGCAGTTCCGTTGCTCAGGTATGTTGAATATACTAGAAAGTATCGTGCCCGTGTTTACACTCCTTATGAGGCTGTCACATTTCCATTCATGCTCGTTGTGTAAGCCACGTTCAACCATCGTGCTCTCAGCAACAACATTCATCAATGCGTGATGAGCCCTCGACCCAATTAACTCCATTGCGTACGTTTCATATTTATACTCCTTTTCATATCGGTGCTTATTTAAAAAATCTTCATCGCAGCTCCATCCATGTTCGGACGTGATTTGATCGAACAGGTAAAGGCAGACTCAAAATGGGGCGACCGTACAATTCCGATCCTTGTTGAGAAATGCATTGATGCAGTAGAAGCTCTAGGTGATTTTCCATATTAATGCATGGGCTTTGCGCATTGGTCTAATCTGTCGCAGCTCTTGATTATGAAGGTATATACCGTAAAACAGGTGGATCGGGACAGTCCAAGGCTATCACTCAATTATTCGAACGAGGCGACTATGCTTCATTCGACCTCAGAGATTCCGATCGATTCAACGACATATGTAGTGTCACGTCCGTTTTGAAAACGTACTTCAGATCACTACCCGTGCCATTGTTGACGTTCGATTCACACGAGGAGTTTATTGTGGCCTCCGGTATTAAGGACCCTGCACTCAAAACTAAAACATTGCAAGAATTGGTAACTCAACTGCCAATTGAACACCACCATACCTTGCGTCTTTTAATGCTACATCTCCATCGGTAAGGGCTTTTTGACATTAATTCATGTTACTCTCATGAAACGTGATCCGGTAGCGTGCGTGAGCACAGTGCAAACAATTTAATGAATGCCAGGAATCTGGGTGTGGTGTTTGGGCGTGAGTGTCATTCAGAGCATATTTCCGGCTTAATCTTAAGGTTCTTCCTTCCAGCCACACTTATGCGGTCCAGAGACCCAGGTTCAGAATTTAGTGATATGGCTGGTAAAGCCCTTTCGATAGAATGGCTCGTCGACAATGCGCCGTCAATTTTCCAGCCTACAACTTAATGGACTCTTTTTATCTCTATCGTAACTCCTTCCCGTTTTGCGTATGTTTCTCAGCATTATCCTTTTACCCCCATTTTCGCTTTTTGACTTCAGAGGTCATCGCGATTAGTTGATCATCGTCATCGTCATTCATTCATCTTTGAGCGTGGTGTATCTCACTTATTATAATCGATTTTTTTCTATGACTGTCGATTTTATTCATTTGTTTGGTAGTCATCCTTGTGACGCTATGCACCTTCATCGTTTTGCATCTGTATATACCAGATACCAGATGGAAGTACGAATATGTAGAATTACATAGATTGGAAATACATACTAGGCGTCGAATGGAAGCAATACGCGGTAAGACGTTAATATCAAAGATTGTACATAGTAGGATACTGTGATGGTATTGCATGGTCAATGCTACAGGAGTTCCCGTGATCGTCGGGGACGAGGAACAGGCTTTTCAGGCTTCAAGGTGCAGAATAAAAAATGTCTGCGCGGACCAGCTACAGCACCTGCAACTGCTGCGACGCGAGCGCCTAAAGGTGTCATGTCAGCTCCACTACGGACACCCAGCGAAAACATTCTGTCAAAAACTGTGATCGAAAGGATGATGAGTAGCCTGCCAACAACTTGCTGCAGTTGACATACGTGTAGCAGTGAATGCCTTGGCTGTCGTCTGACAGGTAAGATATGTGAGGGAAAGTGGAGGGTTAATGCCTTCCAAGTTTCGCAGGTAGCGGTATACCATAGAAGGTTGACATGGACCTGAGTGATCCTTCTATCATTAGCTGAGAATATCACCGGTTGCATGTGAAGATGACTTGCCAAACCGAAACACGGCATTATAAGCCTGTCTCCATTTCTCCTCTAGTTGACGTGCACAGTACCCTGGATCCGGACAAGTGGAGCACTGGGGCAAAGTCATGATGTGGATCTAAACATGCTGCAATCAATACGTACACATTGATATTCCTTAGCAAGGGGAGTAAGACCGAGTTTGAGAACACGTTCCAGAAACCAGTTGCGACTGACCGAGTATTTGTCAGCTGGTACATAGGATGTGGGACAAAAGGAACATACCGTTTCTCAAGCTTTAATAAAGTATCCTGACTGAGTGTGCTTAATTCATGTTCGGACCATCCACCAGGATTATCAAGCACGAATCGACTAGATTCGCGGTAGAGCTCTTCTTCTTCGAAGAGCTCTGCAATTCTCATGGCCTTGATTGGTTTACCGGCCGCGTGAGTGAGGAGAAAAGTAAGACATTCGCGCTGCAGGGTGGGTACACAGAGCTTATGGGATATATTCATGAGACCTTCCACGTTGTTCCAGGTGATGGTGCACTCCAAGCTGTGACACTTTTATCAATACATAGGTGGTTTGGGAGGAGAAGGTTGCCTACTGAGGGTATACAAATTTGAGAAAGTCATGAAATGTGCTTGCCTAGATAGCGTTTTAACACGGAATACACACAAGGTATACAAATCACATACTCTTTCTTCCTTCAGCACAATCACGGCGTCATGTCCCGTAGGTTTGCCACGTCTCTTGGCATTAGACTTTAGGGTCTTTTTGGCAGATATATTTTCGTCCAAGGACGAACGTTTTTGCTTTCCTTTATCTGACTTTGTCCTATCGGCACCCTGGAGCTTCGCTAGACTACTGTTCCTAGCATGAACCTTGTCTTCGTCTCGCTCTGTGATGGGTTCATTGTCCTCAGCATCGCTGGCGTCACTCTCTGATTTCATTAGTTTTTCCAAGTCCATTGGTGAGTCTAGCTCATCTGGGTCCACAGGTGCAAACGTCATTTCAGTCGCGACCTCGTTGATCCTTTTGTCACCTGGAATAGACGGGGGCTGTGATATCGTGATCACGGAGGACATGGACGGTGGGCGTCCAGTTTCTAACCAACTGCCACTAAGAGCGGCCTCGAAAAATGGGGATGCAAAGAAAAGTACTTCTTTGTGAGCCCTGATAAGTACGAGTCATTCCATGTACAGCTACTATTGACAAAGCCACTCACCAGAAAGTAGTACTCTCCACGATGATTTTGACTGTGCCAGGAAATCGGCTGTTTTTCGTAAAGCTATCTTCGATATCAATGGCTTCGTCGTCGTCATAAAGGCTTAGTTCAGACACAATGTCATCTGTCTCGCATTCCTCGAGCAGCCATGGAGGTGAACCCGAGGACCTGAAGATGCCTGCAGCTGCAGCATGGGTTTCCGTGGGTGAACTGAGAGAGGCAGAGGGATTGTTGGGTCCTCTGGAGTTTCGAGCTATGAGGATGTGAGAAGGGTTCGTTGTCATTCTCCAGGCTACACAATGTGCAGTAACAAGGCTGTCAGACTTGTGAAAGATATTATGGGGTAGTGCATTTCATTCTGACAAGTACCGCTTGACATCTCTTCTATACATCGGCCATATAGTGTAGTGGTTATCACTCGAGATTCTGATTCATCCGGAGTTTGAATTCTCGGAACCCAGGTTCGATCCCTGGTAAGGCCTAACTTTTTATAATTTTTGTTCTACAGTGCTGGTATGGCATGAGATGGTAGTCTAGTCCAATATAACGCTGATTTGGTGGGTGCCCCCGTTCGGTGGTTTTAAGTAGAGAGAAAACTGCACAGCACACATTGGCTTAACGGCCTATTTGGCATTGCGTAGATAGAGCAAGGACTTAGTGAAATCAGATGAAAAAATATATACTGGTGATACATTGATACATGTATTCTAATGCTGGTATAGCAGCTATACAACCTGAACAAAGCCAATGGCTTTCACAAGAACGACGGCCCCTCCATCCCCCAGACAGGTGAAAGCATTCATATGATTTATTGCCTTGCGCATAAAACCGACGATAGGAGAGTTTGCATCCCTAATCACAATGAAGACCTACACTTGGACATTTTTTGCGCTCTGGCCGAGATATGCCAAGACAGCTTTCCCAAAGCAACTGCGTGACAATATGCTATTGTATATGCTTTCTGATGAATTCAGGGATTTTGCCCCACACATGACGGCTATCAGGCCAAAATGAGTCGCAAGTACGGCAGATGTCAATCTTCTCATACAGGCCATATGGGAAGACACCACGTACTTTCACACCAACCGTATGCGCATACTGTTACAATTGACATACCAGCACCTATTTACGCTCCACTTTTTTGTACTTTTACTTTTTATTTTCCAAGTCACATAACTGATCATGTGACCATTTACTTTACTTTACATTTTCGACTTTTCATAGTCACATGACCAGTCATGTGACACAACACCTGACCAGTGTCTAGACTCATCATGTGACCGGTCACATACTAGACATCAGACTTTAAACTTTATTTACAACTGTACAATACCTTATGTATTTTAGTATATATACAGGAGCAATACATGGGGAAGGACTCAGCAAGTCCTCCTGTTGTCTACCAACAACTAACTTGTTCCTACCAAATGGGTAACCACTCCCACCTCTTCCTCTTCTTTTGAGTGTTGTTTTCATTGTGCTCCAGTGCCCCAAGACTGTGTCTTGTTGGTGTTGTCACACATACAAGCCGCTTACACATGTCTCCTGTCTGCCATATCCACAGAATGACAAGGAGCCATAGTCAAATCTGCATGCTACCGACACACCAACCAGAGCATCATCTGGTCTGACCATCGGTTCCTGGTGTATCCCAAAGATGGCACAATTGAGGTGGCCATTAACATTCTCTTCCACAAGCTCAAGGGCCATTGAGAGGATGATTCTTTTTTTAAGTTGATCATCATTTACCCTGATCCTGTCACAGCGTCATGTCCGGTCATATGTGTGTTTACCTTGGCATTACAAGATGGAATATTCAAAGACGTCACAATGATGGACGAAATTCTATACCCCAAGCATTACCCGTCTACCGGTCATGTGCTACAAATCAAAGATTCTATGCGCAAAGTTCCTGTATTGAGAAATGGATCTTATTCATCGACCGGCTGGTCGATATCCAATGCAATGGCTCTGCCTTATGGAAAATACAGGCACATTCTCAAAAATTTCAGCAACAAAGCTGGATTTCCAAGTATGCACATCATCCATTGTCATTGCTTGGATACACTTGACTTATAATCATGTTTAGATCACATCAGGCCTTATAATTTTTGACGGGGCGCTTCTAACTGCTTGAGCAAAGAAGTACCTGAATTAGACCTACACCTGCTCCTGAATCACACACCAGAGGGCCATCAATTTTAGGTATGAATCAATGATGATGAATATTGGGTTATAAACTCATTCTATGTTCACTACAGTCTGCATATCAGAGCAGAGATTCAGACGTTGACATTCAGGCCATATTCCAGGGGTGGCAGCAAAGAATGGGCCATGCCGTGGGCAATGATATTTTGTTTGGCCACAATGTCAATGCTCCAACCACTCTCCCATTAGCAGAAAGGGAGCACCTTAGGCAAGATCCTGTTCTTCTGGAGGTCGAAGAAGAGCGCAAACAGGCAACAAATCAGTTGGCAAAATTGGAAGATAGTGAAGAAAATATTGTAGCGCAGGGCGATGTCATGCACCAAAGCTGATTGGTAGCATAGACAGGTGTCAATAACAAAGCAAATATTCAAAAAGACTCGCCTTTGTGCCACACAGGCACAGTGCCACATGGAATAGTAATTAATATTGCCTTTTTCAATCTTGTGGCTGATCAGCACCACCTCTATTAGGCAATCCAGTTGCGCTCACCTTTGCTTTCCATTTGGTACTTTCCATGTTTCAGCGTTTCGGCAAATTTTTGCATTGCCACTGGCTACACATTGCATTGCGCCCTCACCTTCATTGTTTCCCTTACTCCCCTTCCTTTGCCTAGCCCCACCATGGGCTCCTTTCTCTCCTTTTTATTCTCACCTGACGGTCGTTTCTGGATCCCCATTCTAATCCACCTCTTCATCACCTCCAGCCTCCTCCTCCTCATCTTCTTTGCTCCCCCACCATTTCTGATGTCACCACTTCCTATCCGCTTCCGTCGCCGATCCGTTGACTACCACGTGCCACTGCTGATATCAGCAAAGCCCCGGCGGCCGGTTCAAATAGGGCAACAGGTCCATCTTTATGACGTCGATCTACCATCATATACTATCAAAACATCGGTCGCTCGTCTTGCCTGGTTGGAGCGTGGGTGGGTAATTTTTGAGCTGGAGAAGGTTCATCCCCTTGCGTCGCCCATGTTCATTGCTGTCCCATTCACTTGGGTACACTTATCATTTGTCCATCGTCTTCGCTACAGCTACACCTACCACACGCTGCCTGGGACTCACTTGTTCCAAATTGGAACTACTCCTCTCCCTCCCTCGTTTGATCAGGTGGTCCAACACAACCAGTCCATTGGTAAGGCCATGGAACCGTTGGATTTGGACTAGGTGGAGGACCGGTGGCTCCACTTTCTTTTTTTTCAGCAGAACATTTATTTACAGTGCGATTATTTTGATTTTGAATCATTTTTATGGACACATTTTTTTTAGAATGCCTGACTGACAATAAAGGAACTGTGTTGATACTGATAGTGTTTTGCCTTGCCCTTTTTTTTACTGCATCTTCCCATGACATCATGATTTTCCTGCTCTCCTTTTGCTATTGGACTTTACTTTATGGCTGTACAAACCTGTGACATTACTCACAGCATTTATTGTTCTATCCCTTTCTTTTCCTTTTTTTGACAATCTTATCCTGTACTACCTACGCAGGATTTGTCAGCGTACATTCCTTCCTTCATATTCTTTCTCATTCTTTTTGCACAGCTATACTGTGCATAGCCTACTTTTCTTTTACTATATAAACCCCTGTATTTTACCTTGTAAAAAAAAAAACAAGAACTCAAATTCAGACTTCTTCTCTACTCTCAAGTTCACTACTCTGCTACTTGTGATCCAGTGTGGTCACAACACTTCCCACTTCTACCACTGTTAACTGCTGTCATCGTCACTCGTCACTTTTGAAAGTGATTGTCATCCCCTTCAATTAGAGTCCTTCTGAGCACTACAGTTTGTGCGTCAGGAGCCTGCTATCACTGGGAACCTCGTCACCTCGTCATCCTCGTTGTTCTCAAACCTACCTTGTGCTACAATTAGCAAGGTAGTGCTCGTCTATACTCGCCACAAAGCACCTATCTTCCTATAAATTCAACTATCCCTCCTCCTCAAAACCCACACTCATACACCTCTGGGTTTTACTTTGAAGGATCTTTATACGTACCACCCCACGAACAACCAGACCACTCCACTGTTCTAGGAGGCAAAGCCCATAAACAAGTTCCGTGGAATCTGGGAGGATTGTGTGTTAGTTTGTTTTGTGTGTGGTTTTCTAACAACAGTTCTCATCATCGACAGCGAGTAGAGGACTTGGGAGGTAAACTCAAGGGTTTCGGTTGAGGAGTAAAGCGGGTAAATCAAGTAATAGAAAACTAAGGAACTATACATGAATAGGTAAGGCTTTATATAGCTAACCGTCTGTTCCTCAGACCAAAAGGAGAATAGACGAAAAGTGGTTTGAGGAATAAATCATCCAATAAGAAAAAAGGGAACAACTATCGTACAACTTTGAATGATTAATCAGCAGGTGAGAGAATTGTACTAATAATAGGTGTTTGTCACGCGTGTTCAGGAACCGTATCCTCATGATGAGGTACAATCCTGATCAAAGCATTTATTAGTATATCCAGGCCTTGATGGGGCTTGGAGCTGGTTGGCGAGATGCCTACTAACAGTCCCTACCCATTGTGCTCGCTGGCTGGAAGTGATACCCAGTCTCTGATCTGTGATATAAAGTGGTAGCGGTGGTTAAGAAAGCCTATGAGGGCTATGAGAAGTAAGATAGCAAACGATACCTCTAGCCCTAGAGCCAGAGGTGTAATGGGAAAAGTGTTCGAGAACCAAGACATAGAGAAGATAAGAAAATAGTAAAATGGTCCTTACATTTATTTTACCTTGTAAAAAAAACAAGAACTCCAATCCAGACTTCTTCTCTAATCTCAAGTTCACTACTCTTCTACTTGTGATCCAGTGTGGTCACAATACTTCCCACTGCTACCACTGTTATCTGCTGTCATCGTCACTCTCCACTTTTGAAAGTCATTTTCATCCCTTTCAATTAGAGTCCTTCTGAGCACTGCAGTTTGTGCATCAGGAGCCTGCTATCACTGGGAACCTCATCACCTCATCATTCTCAAACCTACCTTGTGCTACAATTATCAAGGTAGTGCTCATCTATATACGCCACAAAGCCCCTATCTTTTATATTCCAACTACCCCTCCTCCTCAAAACCCACACCCATACATCTCTGGGTTTTACTTTGAAGGATCATCATACATACCACCCCACAAACAACCAGAGCACCCACTGTTCTAGGAGGCAAAGCCCATACACAAGTTCCGTGTAATCTGGGAGGATTGTGTGTTTGTTTGTTTTGTGTGTGGTTTTCTAACTACAGTTCTCATCATCAACACTGCCCTATTTGTTGCTTCATTTTAGGGCTTCTGTGATTGATTCTAGGCAGTCTGGAATGTTTCATTGTCATTATTACTTACTGGGATCATTCATTGTGTGATTGTAGGAACACTTCATTTCAATTATGTACTATAGAATTACGCACTATAGAATTTTCATATTGCATCTCTGTACCCCTAATATTTGTCTAGGCTCATTTTTTGTCTTTCATCGGATAAATGTAGGGTATCTTGAAATTTTGATACTTTGTCCTTAAGCATACTTGTTACTCCGTTACAACTGGATGTGCAATGTTGTGATACATCCCATGTAGGGTCCAACAAGACAATGGGACCAAACTATGGTTAGTCATTTAATTCATTTTATGTTTGCATTATCTGAATAAATCAAACCTCATTATATAGCTTGTAGAAATTATTTCTCAAAGTTATCTGTTCTATGCATGAACATTTCCACTTTTCGAATTCCACTTGAAGATTGCCCATTTTTTCAGCTTTCTTGTGTTCATCAAGGTTTTGGAAAGCTTCGCTATAAGGACCAAGGAGTTGAAACATTGCGATATACATCTGAGTCTTCCATTTTTCCCCCCTGGTCTTGATCCCTTGTTGTTCCAATCATATATGAATTTGAATGATTCAACCTGAGCAAGTATATGAGTGGTTAATGAGTTTCCTTCGGCACGTTTCTCATCAAGTTCAATCCTCTGGTACACTGTAAGTAACTGGCTACATATCAGAATATGAATCACTAACCTGAAATCTCTGTGTAATTCGGTCATCAATATTAATGGTATCATCTATCTTTTTAGAATTGTTGCATATGTCTTTGAAGGCTGTAGAACCACCTCAATAATATTTGAATATTTTTGTCTAGTAGATGAGGTCAGTTTTGTTGTTTACTTGAGTACAATTACTGACACATTGGTGTTCTGGTATTTCTGCAAACCTTCAAACTATGCGACCAAAAGCCTGGTCTCCTCTGTCCAAATGGGTTGACCATTGATTGGTTTTGAACATCATATTGAAAGCTTCTTCAATATTCAGAGGATTTTTGGGTATATTGGTATTTACAATTATCTGAATGCAGTTGTGAATCTTGTCATTTTTATCCTGAGTTTGTTCGGCCTCATCCTTCTCCCTGTGCACTATGTGGTTTGGATCATCCAGCTCGATCTATATTTTTTGTGAGCTGTATGCTGATAATAATGTGAGTTGAATATCACATGATCGGGTATTTCTTCTAATAGTTCCTGAATACTGCGTCGCAGCTCATGGGCTGCTTGAGTATTTGGAAAGTGTGCAATTTGGAACATATAATGGACTCTTGTTTTGAGGTGTTCAATTGTTTCCAGAATGTCTGTAGCATCAATAATGTGATCCATGATGCAGCAGAGGTTTGTGGTTTTAAGTAATAGATTAACCTTGATGATCCATTATAGGTAGTTCCGTAACATTCCAGAATGAAGTCATGGCATTGTTCCAATGTCATGTGTTGATGCTATCAATGAAAAAAACGAGTGGTGGTAACACTCAGAGAATCCAATAGAGTAATTCCAACTGAGATCAGACTCAGAGTATGATGGAAAAAAGGGGTGGGAGGAACTATCTGGTGTTCAAGACAGAGAGCGACAGGTTTTATACGAACTAGCATTCCAGTGTGCAGAGAAGCCATGCAACATGTCATCGGTGACCCAGGTCAAGTGACGTAATAAGCCTTGCCTCCCATGCTTGTTGTGACATTGCGTCCGACTCCATTTCCTTAATGACAACTGCACATCGCATATTTCTAACAATTGGTTTGCTTAGAGTTGCGCAGAATTAAGCTGCTAAACTTTCTGTACAATTTGTTAAGGCATAAATAAGGTTTTGCGTGTGCCATTAGATATATACAAGAAAGTCACAGGTGATCATGTGACGTTAGTGGTGTGCATGAGCCCTACCTTATCGTGACACTCGACTTGAACACTGACGGGCATGAAAGAGTTGACGGACCTGGTGTTACCAAATCTGGCCATGCTCTCACTGAAACTCAGAACAACGGCAATGCTGTCACCTTGCTGACACAGTGTAATAGCAAGCTTTGATTGGTTACTCTTTACATTTCAGCACTCGCCGAAATTTTATGTATCCAGCGGTGCTTTGGTCAGTGCCAGAGCATGGCCAGATCTGGTAACATTAGGTCCATCGTGGCTGCCTTTCGGCCATGCCGATCCGATACTCTTTCATGCCCGTTGTGTCATGAACTTGCATTCAATCATTGTTGTTCGGTTTATGTAACCACTGTCATGTTTTCGAGCACATCTCTTCCAAGTACAACCCTCAATAAATCCCCTCAGAGCGAGGTAATATCTGGTTCAGCAAGCTTTCACAGCCATCTTTCCACACGGAACCCATTCAAGTTGCATCGTTCACGTCCCCAATCTCAGAATTTGTTCTCTGCAGGAACGCATCAAGCCCTTCCCCATAGTACTCCTCAAAATGCTCAAGCTCATTCAGGCTATTCACCTCACGGAATAATATACACGCTCAAATTCTGGGCATTGGACTATCCATCTCTCGGTGAAAACAATTCTCAACCCCGGCCTCGACTCGCATGCTTTGGTCGATTCAAGTGGCTTTTCTTCTTCTATTCTTGTTTAAGTGTCGTGATGTTCTCTGCAAAAATCCTCACTATCCTCTTACATCGCGACACAGTTATCCATCCTCACTCTAGTGCTATAGGTAGGCCTGCAATGACGGTCACGTCGCCTCTGGCAGAAATTTCTCCGAATTTGACACTGTCAATCATGTTTCCCACTTTTCACGGACTTTTGGACCCTTTTGTTCTTCGTGGAACCGCTACATCTGGACTGACGGCGTGTTTCTGGTTCACGGACGAGGACCTTGATTCTGCACTTGCCTGGGTTTCTCAGTGGTCAGGTAGCTTATTTCTCTTTACAGATCTACACGCATAACTTAACAGCCAGCCAAGGCCCCTCCTCTTTGGTATTAACAACGACTGCGTCGCCTAAGTCCGCACAACATCATACACTATTGCAGCATTTATTATCAGTACACGCTCAAATGAATGCTACAGCTCTATCTGGACTATCGTTGCATATTTTACATGTCGCATCCCTATCCCAAGGAGTTCCCAACGCGTATCTCAATCTTGCAAGGCTCATGTCTCAAACTTCTCAAGTTGTTCTCTTTCCAGAAAGGCCTTCAAGTGACTTACACCACAGCCTTCTTGCTCATTCGGTGACTGGTGTTTCCGACCGTCCCATTTATCTAGGAACCTCAAGTCGCATGACCTTTCCCTTCAAGCCCTTGTCCCCCGTTATACTTCCTAGAGATTACCCAGTATGGTGTACAGAACGCTTTTATTTATTCAATTCTCGATCAACTCATTGGGAGGAGTGTCTGTGGCAGCTATGGCTCAACAGCTTCGACGAAGCCAGTTTCATAGCACTTCCAGGATGGAAAGATACCACGGTCAATGCAGTCAACGATACGTCTGATCTACCTGGCTTTGTGGTAGGTGTCTGCTGGTCCACCCATCACAATGTGTAATCTCTTTTCAGGCTCGAGTTCGCCGTCGCTGGAGTTCGAAATTCCGCACTGAGACTTGTGTTTTAGCTACAAAGCAGTCTCTTGCTCTAGAATCCGCTGGTAGAGCCACAGATAGAAATAAAATGCAATGGCGCAGGACGTTTTGTCTTGAGGTAAGTTACCATTCGTCAAACAGCCTCTACATCTAATCATTATTGTGTAATATGTAGAACATCGAGCCTTGGGCACTCGACCTTCTGTAGGGGGACCAGTGACAGATGATTTGGAGTGTACCGCGATAATTCCCACTCTTGTAACACCGAACGCTACTCAGTTGATCTCTGGTAGTCATCGTTTATCTACACTCTTTTGCCAGCTCTTAGTCCGCAGAAGTTAAATCTCATTCGCATCCAGACGTCGTGCTTCAACTTCGTCATCGTCTGCTTCACTTTCTTGCTCAGGCCCTTCCTGGTACGTAGCCCATACGCTATCACCCTCAGGCCCTTCTACAACTAGATCCAACAGCTCCCTTGCCATCTCTTTATTTTAGAATATACGAAAATGAGTAGAGTTGTAAGGACCAAATGGGCATGGTTCACTCACCCGCTATATGTTCAAGTTCTACCTTGTCTTTAGCCGCAATCCATTCCGGAGGGTCTGTGTAACTAAGTCTTCCCAGCGTCACAATAAACATGTGGGTGATACCGTTGAATTGACGACTCGGAGTAACCTGTAATTTGTGTCGCAAATTGAACGCTGCCTCGGGGCCGAAGATAAGCATATATAGGAGGAAGAGCGTCTGATTGATCGTCCGTAATGTGCTGTATAATATGCTTAGAGATTTTTTGAAGTAAAATTAGTTTCAAATTACCTAGATGCTAGAGATGGTGAACTCCTCAACAGGTCGTCGTCTTCCCATAGAGGAGTCGATGAATGCGTCAAGTAAGCCACCAGCGAAGGCACCAAAGTCCTCGATTCCACTAATATAGTTAGAGCGTCAAGATGGGATTGTGATAACATGGAAAAGAACGTCAGTATTGACTCTTTCATCGATGTTATCTGAAAGTCGAGACTAAGCAACAAGGCGCATACAAAGTATTTAACAACATACTTCCGGTCCTCCCCGACTTGTATCGACTAAGAGTGAGCAGAGTGCTTCTATATGCGGCAGCTTAGTGAAGTCTGCCATATTTCCGTTCGGTATCTCTGGCTCAGGAAATGATAATAAGACTCTGAAAAGACTTTTCCCTACACAGACAGTCAATTCATGAACGATTTACACCCGTAGCTTCACGTACGAGCTGATAGCCAAACAAGAAGACGAGCACTACGCTCGAGTAGCCAAGGCGGCTGCGATGCATCCAAAAGGATGGTAAAAACCTGAGGGCTACGAACGATTAGGGTGAGACTGGAAGTAATATAATGATTAGCTCTGAAAACACCACGGGTTTGGACGCACCAACTCTCTAAATCAGAGGGGAGCTGCCAACACAAAGACTCGAACAAGTCCATGTTTTCTCTAGCAAGGGAAGCTACATCAGGGTCGATCTCGGCCTTGGTATCCTTGAAAAGCGTGAAGAAGTTTTGAACGATGGTGCAGAAGATAGAAACTATCTCTGCAGGGGAGTCTTCATCACTTTCATCTTTTCGAATCGAGACCAAGACAGGAGAGAAAGATGGTATCGTACACGTCAAACAGGTCAACAAACTGAACAGGGCAGTCAGTGCTGGAATCTGTGCAAGGTCATTGAGATAAAGCGATAAAGAAAAGGAAAACATACAGAATTGACAGCGACAAGTAATCCAGCGATTTGTAACATTGAGATGCAAACCGTCCGCACGGTGTAAGTCCATTCATCGCGCGTTGAAGCAATAGAAAGAACATCTAAAATCCGAGCTGATGCGGAAGAATACGTTTCGACAGATGAATGAGGCAGCGATTGTAGCGGCATTGCTTGCATCAACATGTGAAATGTTGACAAATTTGACGAAGATGCAGTATGCCTTAGAATGGTTTGGTGAAGCTAGGGTAAAATCAGTCGCCATATATGTAAAACCACCACAGCAAGAAAACACACATATATGCTCCAATTGAGTAGCTCGGCTTCTTCGACCTCCTCAGGAGCAGCATCCTTGGCGTCGGCTTGGGTGCCATCCAACATGTCAAAATCAACACCATTGTCATCGACTTCATTATTGATGGACGTAGAAACTTGTTTCTGAGAGCTGTTTTCTATATTACCAGCAAAAGGACTACTGGGAGGTGACAGAGGAAGACCTCCAGAAAAGGACTGAGACGGACGTTCAATAGGATTGCTGAAATACATATTTGAATTACTGGCGTGAGTTTGTTCCGCATGTTCCCTACCCTTGCCTTTAGAAAGGTGACGCGAGGAGGAGCGAGCCGGGGAGGTAAGAAAGCCAGCAGGCAAATTTCTATCACTAGAAGGCATAGACTTCCGAACGCGCTGACTTTGATTCAAGGTTTCACCAAAATGGGGATGATGGTTATCCGCAGGGAGTCTTGACGGGCCTGAATTGGTCGACATTGGATTCCATCCTTTTATCTGCGAAGGCACTGGAGCAGGAGCAGGGTATGGATCCGAAATGATTTTCTTTGAACGTACTGACCATGGAGGCTTCCGGATTGCAGTCTCCATTTCATGTTGCTAGATTTGAGTCAGAGTAAGAAATCAGCCGACATAAGGGTAAAGTTTTGACCTTGAAGGTGAACTGCGTCTTCAATCGTTCGATATCTTCTTTCAATTCTCGTTGAGCCTGCTGATGCTTGGTTTCAGTTTCCTCTCTGGCAGCCTTAAGCTTCGCTATTTGTGCTGCATGGTCTTGGGCACTCTAGATGGGTGGGTCATACGTTAATTCAAAGTCCTAAGCCAGTAGATGAGCATATACCTTTTCTTTACCCTTTCTTAGGATCGTTACTTCTCCTTCTTTCGCGAATCTAATGTCGATTGCTTCTTGTAGAGATGACTGCATCTTCTCATTTTCTTTGCGGAGCTAACAAAGGAAAGACACGCAATTGAAATCACATTACAAAATGGATAAAAAAGGAACAAAAACCGCAGACCTCTTCCACTTGACGACGCAAAGCCTCTATTTGTTCATCGATAGCTGGTGTAGGTTGGGCTTGGGCTGTGATATGGGAAACATGAGTATTCTGCCGTTGTGTCTGAGCGGAGGAGCTTTGTCGTATTTGATGGATAGAAGATGGTGGTACATTCCGGGTTTGGGGTGTGAAAGAGTTACGGCCAGTAGATGGTGGTTTGGAAGCTCTGGACACAGGACCAGCACTTGACTGAGATTTCTCTTTTACTTGAACGGGGATAGCTCTTGAAGGTCCTGGTACTACCGACGTGTTTTTGGGTTGTGCATTGTAAAACCCATCTTCTCGTATCGATATCTCTGGAAGTTCCAATTCGTCTAAAGTATTGGACCTCTGGACACTTATTCCTGGTCGATAACCAGATCCGGTTTTCAGTCGTTTCGCAGGAGGGAGAGCACCCTCGGTTGGACGAGGGATTGGTGTATGAATGCGCGTAAATTTGTGTTCTTCTTCATCCAGGAGAGCCAAAGTCTGGTCATCGAGGATAAAGTCATCGGTAAAGTAGTCATCAGAGTCGTCCATTGCCGTTTTGCTCTTGGTTGATTGAAACCCACTTAGTACATCAATGAAAGGTTGACCACAAGTACCAGTCACTGCAAAACTGAATCAAGAACACTGTAGTACGTGCTGAACTTGAAAGGAGTCAATATGTGACGACGTGACTACACTCAGCTGTCGTTCCCACGAAACGCTTCTTATTAGAAGATTGGGTGATGGGTCTCAGATCTCAGTCCTCAGTCCTCGATGGATATTTTGTCGATATGCGCCGTATTTTCAGCAGATATCAACCTTCGGATATACGGTCAATATCTCGTGGATATCGCCAGAATATCCAGAGATTGGTGGGAGATATCCATGGTTGAAAATCTGACTTTTTTGCGGTGGAAGGACCGTCATAATGCATAATGCATCCAGGCCCGGAGGCGGTGATACAGGCTATGACTTAGGTGACTGAATTGCCCATCATATGGCAGTGCCAATCATGGAATAAGGGGTTTCATCTTCTTCCCGTTATGAGTCACCGCGAGTAAGCCTTATAATAATCGGGCCATACTTGAGTTATGCACAGAGTGCTGACTGAAGCGGCCCATTTTATGTGACGAGATCAAATTCGCAGAACCGCGTTATAAGTGGTGGGTCTTGTACCCTCTCTCAATTCTAAAGACCTCCCACCCAATTGTTACTAGCTTACCATGTCTTACATCAACTCATACCATGCTCCCGAACTGCCAGCTCTCTCCGATGAAGAACTCCTTGGTCCAGAACCATATGACGTGAACTTCCTCTATCGTCCTGGCGATCTCTCCACCGATCGCATCCGCTTGACACCCTTTATCCCCCGCTTACATGCTGAGGCCTTTCTCGCTGGTATCAAAGGACATGATGATGTATTCAAGTACATACCATTATCGCTCGACACACCCCAGCTTTTACTCGGTTTCACGGAGTTCTTAGTACGCAGACAACCCGAAAACATTCTCTTCGCCATCATCGACACGACCCGACCCGATCCCGCAAGGCCTGAGCTACAAGGGAGCCTCGCAGGGTTAATTGGGCTCTTATACACGTCGACGATGATGCTCAAAACGGAGATGGGGCCTGTCGTCGTTCTACCAGCATTCCAGCGAACGCACGTGGCAACTCATGCTGTTGGCACACTGCTGAGATATGCACTGGAAACGCCCACTAATGGCGGGATGGGAATGAGACGAGTGGCATGGACGGCGCATCCAGATAATGTATCATCTCATAAGGCTGCGACAAGGATGGGTTTTAAAGTAGAAGGACAGCTAAGATGGTTTATGACAATGCAGCCTGGAAGTGTAGAGGGACTTGCTGTGAGAGAGGGAGATCCAACGCCAGAAAAACTAGGGAGGGATAGTGTTTTATATGCGATCTGTTGGGATGATTGGGAGAAGGAAGCGAGGGAACTTGTAAATCGCGCAATTACACGTATCTGAGCTGATGATCATGAGCTCGTTCTCAACTACTAGCGTCCTATTGCTGTTGTTAGATAGCTCTACACCTATAATTTGCACGTGTACCAATCCATGGATCATTGAAATTTGGACCAGAGCAATCACAGTTATGGGCGACTCGTACCAGTCAGAAGCAACCTGAAAATAGCTTCAAAATGGCGAGTATTGTAGAACGCTCGAAACTTGTTTCTCGATTTATACTCGCCGAAGACAGATACGATAGGTCGTTTTCCTATGAATAGATAGTAGGCTGCTCAACACGGTTTGAGCACGACCCTGCATAATTGAAATGAATGAAATGAGACTTGGAAAAGTTCCCAGGATTGTAGGAGATGCCGAAACGTGGCCAAGAAGGTTTAGAAAGGTCAGAAAGCTCTTGATTAATTGATGCTGCACCTTGTGCTGAATTGCACATGATACCATCCGCAACCACGGAGAATAGAGAAGGGCGCTACAATATTTGGAGAGACGTGATATAACTGGCTGTATAGTCCGAAGGTCTCGGGGCATTTGCTATGCAGCGACCAAGATGAGCGTATGAATCAAGGGTGCGTAGCTAGAGTGACAGCTGGGATATATATGTCATCGTTATCAGAGAGCTCTGGCATTGGAACCGCACAGCAATCTATATTAGCTAGCGTTGGTAGTCAGATTATGGTGAACTGGCAAATTTTGCACCGAATAATACAGAAAAGTAAGATTTTGGTGGAGTAGTTCGCAGTAATCTCGCTGGAATCGAGTCGGGATTACGTCCCAAAACGAGTGGGACAGAGAACAAAACCACGACGATCGTATCTGCCTATGACGTCACAAGACACTAACGCCCATTTTTTTGCTATCTTCGGCCCAAAAAGGAAATACATGTCCTATCGATGAACGCATGAAAAAGGGACAAATGAACACAGCGGTATGTGTCGCACTACTCCTGAAGTGGAGCCACCCCAATAGAAGGATATCACTTATTCCTCATCTATAAATGCTGCCATATACCGTCCCCTCAGCGACCACACCTCTCCCGCCCAATGTCTACCTCAATCTTTGCACAATTCCCTCCAGAAATAATACGCGATATCTTCGATGTCGCTGCAAAGAGCAATCGCCAATCAGCCCTATCACTTTCTCTAGTCTCGTCGTGGGCTAACCGCGCTGTAGAACCCCATCTCTATCATACCGTCGTCCTTAACTCTGCACGCACCCTCACAGCTTTCTTGGCTGCCATATCATGTAAACCTGCCACGTTCCCAGCAACTCGTGTGCACAACCTTGCCATATTTGCGTTGGGTCCAATTCAGGCTATACACACAGTTATAGCCATGTGTAGTGGTGTAAAAAGCCTCGCGTGCGGATTTTCTCTTCCTTCGTACACCCATCTCGGTGGCTCAGCCGCCGTTCAGTCTCTCGATATGACTGAGCAGCATCTCCTTGGTCTCTCGTGCCGCGAGGGGGTCGACACTTCTGCCATATCACCCTCAGTCACACGCCTTCGTATCCTTCTTACTTATCAGACGTCTCCTGCTAGCATCGCGCGCCTCGCAGAGCTCTCCCTCCTCACACACCTTGCCGTTGTCTATCGTTTTCGAGAACATGTCCTTGACATGGGCCATATCCACAAAATACTCTTGCCCCTGCTTCAATCCGACAAACTTCATCTACTCCTAGTGCAGGTCGCAGGTGTCGGTAATCAGACTCATTACGAAGAAGTAGGCAAATGGAACGCATGGGCAACAATGGCGCAAGGTGATGAACGCATAGTGGCAGAGAAAGCCCCCCAGTCACTCGTCAGACAGTGGGAGGTTGCATCAACAGGGGGGTTGGGCGTATGGGACGCTGCCGAGAAAGAGGTCGAAAAGCGCTGTACCTTCAGAGCATGCAACTTGGTCAGCTGAGGCATGTCAAAACTATATCACATACATCCCATGATACCCGCATATTGTAGACTGGATACTAGCAACCCACATGAACAGTGTAATCAGTATCGTAACTTGCTGTAATCAATATTTTCAGACGAACCGGGAGCGTTACACAAATTGCCGTTCTATCGAAGTTCACCAGCCCGCCCAGCTGCAAACACTATAACTAAGCGCATATATGTAGCGGTGAAAGGAATGACCAACCCTCATTATGGCGAAATTGCAAGATCAACCATTTCCCTGACACCGCCCTCCCAGTCGTCCCAGCACACCGAATACACCCTATCGTCCCGCCCCATCTGGTCTGGCAATGGATCCCCCTTCCTTGAACGTTTCCCTTCCTCATGCTCCCCCACCTCCATAATCTTTCCCCACCTCTCAACACCCCCACTGCATGCGTCGCAACGTGCGTCCGCTGAAACGCAGGTAACACGATGACAGGAGCAATTTCAGTCTTGAGTTCTCCTATCGACATGTACATGTACCCAATCACGCCAGCTGCACTCCTTCCGAGCTCTGGACGGCCTGGGCGAGCAGGAGATTCTCGGTGCGTCAGCGCATATATAGTTCAAAGTGGGTGAGCACGTCACGCGGAGTATCGCGTCGGGCGATCATCCACCAGAAAAAGGCCTCACTTTTCCCTTGCATGCCCTCAAGGTAGGCCTCAGCATGGACTCGAGGTATAAAGGGTGTGAGATGGACGCGATCAGTGGAGAGTTGGGCAGGAGAACTTGGATATGGAAAGTCGACATTTATGTCATACGGTTCTGGGCCATAGAGCTCGTCGTCCGACAGTGTCACTGACTTCAAGGGCTCATACAAGTTGATGAAAGACATGGTATTCGAATTCTTTGAAGGTGCGACAGCAGACAGTACCATGTCCTCACGTCTCTTATAGCGCTATCATTGCGCATTATGACTCGAGCATCGAGTCCAACGTCAGAGTCGAGCGTCAATAAGGCTGCCAGTGTTCTGAGTGCAATGGCCTGCAATGGGTGCGCGGTTCGCAACGAATATATGTTACTGTATATTTGATGCGTCTAGAAAGTGGAGTTTACTCACACATTCGAGGAGATCGTACGTTCGCGACCTATGCTCTACAGCAGATCCCATTATGTTGCATAGCCACATACACAGCCAGATGGAAAAGCAAGGTAGGAGAACAGAAAAAAGTAAGCTAGAATAGTGATTTTATGTAAGAAAGGAGCGAAACCCTACTAGTAGCTACAGTAAAAAAAACACACGCACAACTCCAGCATATTGGACAAAATAGCAGAACGCTAGAAAAACCCAGTACTCGGGAACCTTAATATCAACACACATAGTCCGTCGTGAGATGTCATAAATATGAGACATGGGAGGGTCGCCAGACGGGAGTCAACAATAGTGACTATCACAGGGTAGAAATGTCGCGAGGTGTCAGGAAGAACTGAACAGTGAGTACGCCAAGTATCTCCAACGTGTTACGTCTCAGTAATGTCCAGCATACGACAACATGTGGCCATGAGGGTATTCACTCTCTCCTTTCAACGGCGTGGCCACCACTGGCTGTGAAACAACAGCTCCACCATACCCGCGCCCAGCAGGCATCCCGCCTCCACCACTATTTGTATTCGCACCATATTCAGCGTGGGTATGTTCCCACCCATTCTGCCAGTTGTATCTACCCAACGCAAGAAAAGATCTTGATGAGCATTAGACTACGCGATCACAGCCGATGTACACACCTGGCACTTCGATCCCATCCAGACTCGCTAACTCCGAGGCCACAACGCGGGTGGGCGATTATATTACTTCTGCCAAGATGTGGGTTTGAACCAGGCAGCGTCTCATATTGGATGCCCCCTCCAATCACTCCGTCCACAGAGGCTCCTGAACTAAGGCTTGACAGTGAGGTTTTGCGTCCAGTAGATATAGAAGGAATGATTTGTGCTGTATCATAACTCTGAATGGTAGCGGTTGGATAAGATGCAGGCTGTGAATGCGGTTGTAATTGTTGTGGCTGGCGACAACGTTGCTGCACCTGTTGCTGATTCCAATTAAGACCCGCATTAGGGGTGCATAGCCATGGTGGATAAACGGGCATCGTATGTGTTGTGATATGTGGAAAATCGAACCATCGTGGGCTTGCCCCAGTTGAAGAAGGGCTGGTGTATGGATAAGTACTAGACACAACTGGACGACACTCGGGTGTACGAGTGTAGCTTGTGGCCGGTTGCGGTTGATATGTATATTGTGAACGGGCCTGGCGTTGTGGCTCATCCGGATAATATTGATCATCTGGGGTATGTGGCATGGATGTGCCTAGATCCCGTCTACAAAAAATCTAAGCGAAAAGTTCAAAGATTCACTGAAAAGTCAATACTCACAGATATACTTCTGCATTCCTCCATCGAGGACGTACAAGCTCAAGCGCCTCTGTGAACACTGATACATCCTCAAGCAGTTCAGCCATTGCATGAGCCAGGGGTGGCTTCACATCCTCCATCAACCCTGACTGAAGCTGCGCTCGCTCCTGTGCCTTGAGGTCCCAGAAGTTCATGAGCAGTACGGCAGCACACATGTGTGCAGTGCAAATAAGATTTGGAATATTGGACAATCCACGTTGAATCTGCGTGCGTAGGATACGCGCGCAGCACTTGCCTGCATTAACGCAAATGGCAATGCATGGAACAGGCATATTTGAGTGCGGCGGTTTGGCCTGGAGGGAGTGCAAAGAAGACGGGAGGAATGGACGATATATAAGAATCTGAATGAGGTAGTAGGTTGTGTATAGAGTGGCAGCTTGGTTCGCAAAGAGCTGGTCCTCGATCTGGGATGACCATCGCACTACAATAATAGTCAGACATGAATTTGAAAATACGTCGAGAGTATTTACGCACAATGCGAGGGGACAGAATCGACCCATTCAGTCATCGCAGTGTTGAGCTGCGTTAACACTTCCTGCCATCGTGGTCGAGCAGCGCTGACCATCAACTTGGACCTGTCAATGGCATACTGGGCAAACTGTTTATCCCACATGACACATAAAGCGGAAAAAATATAACGCTTACGATGGTCCGAAGAGCGTATGCAGCGATCTTCGTAAGCTTGAGATGCGAGTTGAACGCCGCTATCATTGAGGGCTTATCAGCGGGTTGGTGGAAGGCCATCGCCGGATCCTCAGGTTCCCAGTACTCGTCATCGACTTCGAGCGGAAGTTCCACGTCGAAGCTATATAGAGTATATTGAGCCTCCAATGGCCATTGGTTGATACCAGGTATCTACTTACTCTTCTTCTCCAGAACAACAAGGCCGACCTAAAGCAGCACTACCTATCCGGTCGTAAAGGACAAGCATCCAGAAGGCCCGCTTCCAGAGCTCTTCATCAACGCTTGGCTTATTCCCATACACCTTTTTACGATGCGCTCCAACGTCCTGTGCCTTACGAAGCCCGATACTGATGAATAACCATGCTACAGGGTGGAATGCGGTGCCTCGAAGGAACATCCCCATGAGCTAATGGTATGACCCGCATCATCAACTAACGTGACTACTCCAATGACAGAGAACCTACCGATAAAGTTTGCACTTCGAAGAGATTGGGAGGGTGGAACAAACTTCGTGACCCTCGATGAACATCTGGATGATGCCCGTTAGCGAAGAACGTATACCGTTGGTAAGAATGACCTCACCAGCTGCAGTATTAAAGTAACTCCAGCCCGCCCGTTGCCATTTGGTGTTCTGATTCGCCCCTTCCTCTTCTGGCATATCGTAGAACCCATCTGCTAGCACGCGGGGGTCATCGCTCCATCTGCTAGCCACAGCAAAAAGTGATAGGCAAAGACACCCAAACCACGGATCTTTCTCTGCTAACCCATCGCGCCATTGCTTTTCGAAAGTGGGTCGATGGAAAAGAGGGAATTGTGGATTGACATGTCGAAAATATAGCTTGATCAGATTGTCAGCGAGGTCGAGAGGAGGGAATTCAGCTGTGAGTGAGGCGCAAAGGTCCTCGAACCCATCTTTGAACCCTTCAGAAGCAAGTTCCCACTGTAAGGTGCAAGTGAGGCAAGCCACGAGGTGAAGCAGTAAATTACAGAAGATCGTTAGAATTAAAACACCTGATGTTACAGACCACGTGAACACTCACGGAAGGGGTACTCCAGAATTCCGACCTTCGCTCATTGGGCCTTGGAACCGCCTGCTGAGCGGAATTGCTATTTTGCGCGAACCCAGTCCCGTACGGGGTAGTGTTCGTAACCATATTCATGTGTTCTTCTCTCAACTTCCTAGCTGGTCCAATGAGCTTGAATGAGCTGCTCTTGCCATGAAAACGGTTTTGACTGTCCGCCAACATCGCGCCTTCCGATGCTGGTTCAAGCCCACGTAAAGTGAGACGTTTCATGCCTCGAGATATGCTGAGTTCGCCAAGTTCATCGCTGTCAGAGGAGGAACAATAATCAGATGATGCGTCAGTATCGGTACGAGGAGTACCAGCCGAACGTCGACTGTAATTGCTTATGTGGGATGAGGGTACTATCGGAGTGGAAATGCCAAGAGGTTGTGGGACGCGAGAAGGAGAAGATGCAGGGGGGGTATCCTTCAGTCTCTGAGGGGGAGCGGAAGGAGAGGACGACTTCTCATGAGGAGATAGCCGCCTTGCTGCCTCTTGCTCAGTTTTCCAAGAGTCGCGGACGACAGGCGGTCCAAGTTCGGAGGAGAAATCTGTTTCAGGGCGTAGCTGTAAAGAACAATAGTCAGCTTCCTCACCCAATGAACCTACTACCCAAGTTGCAAAACATGGCAACCACAAATTTGATTAGCTAGCACTCAAGTCCTATGAAAGACTAGATGCTAGAATCAAGGGTATGACCATGCTTGATATAACTGAAAAATGGCGCATCGCTTCGATGCAGCGCACCACGCAAACAGGAGTGCCGTATGGTGAACATGCACCACGACCTGATTGCAAGAGAAATGCTGAATAAGCATAGCGACCACTCACCCGCCGCAACAGCGCTTCCATTTTCTCCAGCCTATCCTCGAGACCAGTAATGTAACTGTAAAGGAGCATGTGTCTCAGACGGCGTGGGGGCAATCAGTGAGGAAAGGTAAAACGTACGCCTTGGGTGGACCGCGAGGTTTAGATGCCTCGCTGCCGAAGAGAATGAAGTGAGTAAAAGAGATGTGATATGGAGGGTGAAGAGACGAACAGATAAGTGCAAGACTTGCGATTCTGAAGACAGTTTGAGCAGACATTGTCAGGCATTCGAGGGCCGTCGCACTTTGTCTTCCTCCGCCTGCAAGCGTCGCAAGCCCTTTCGATTCTGCGTTTCTTGAACATGAGAGAGTCTTCTGTGCATCTTTGCTGGGCCTGTACTGCGAGCATGGATGAAGAGCTAGCAGCAGGCTGGAAGGATGAGAAAGAGTCAGCAATTTCTATGACATTTGATGAGGAGTATCCATTAGATGGATAGTAAGCGCGGGCCGTCTGCATAAAGACCGATGGGAGAAGGAGGACAGAAATCAAGATCGGAAGAGGGGCAAAAGAGAGAAGAACCAAGTGGGGCAAGCGATAGTATTTCGAGACTTATTTCGAGAGGCCTAAATAAATCTGTCGGAAGGTCGGCGAGAAATGCAGAACGCGGACCTGATGGCTTCTGTCAGCACTGGGGATATGAAAACACGTTTGGTGAAGGTTCAATGAAAAGAAAGAAAACAGCGGCTGTATGCGCCTGGGGGCATTTCAATGGACAGGGATGCTTACAATAAATGTCTCAGCCTGGGAGGCGGTACTCTTGCTCTCAAGAAACCAAAGTGTCCACAGTTCGACCAGTCAGCGGAATATTGCCTCCTTGGACACGTGCTTCATCAAAATCGTGACTGCGGAGTTCCAATACACCGTCAACCTTCGGTGCCGTCTCACGATGCCGACCCACCTAATAGCACAGAGACTGCAGCGCTGGCTGAAACTCAATAGTGCACCGGTCTATGTAGAGGTAGAGTTTGCAGAATTCGAAACTGGTGCGGAGAGCTTGTTCACCTTCCAGACTGTGTGACCGTTCCTGGTGGGAGACTCGCACTTTTCTGGATGCCAATTTCTTGGCCATGAGAGAGTTCGTGCATGTATATCCACTTTTTACAAAGCTGTCTGCCAGGTACAGTGTGCTCATTAATAACCCACCTGCACCTTCGCAATGACCAGTCCTCACAAGATCTCTTTTTATTTTTGACTTTGACATTAGACGCACACATTATTCATCCGGATCCGTAATCCTGGTCTCCAATCCATACCACCACTCGTCTCGGACCCTGATCCCAGCTTCGTACTGTGCTATTCGCAGTCCAACTTAATTTTGTCTGTCTCTCCTGTATCAGCGTCTCTTCAACAGATCTCAACCTTTACTCAGCAGTGCGGGGCAGTCCAAATCGAGTAACCTCTTTCGTGATCGACGGCAGCCGGCGGGAAGAACACTTGCCATCCTCCTTTTCGTGCACCACCGTCGACTTGCACACTTCTTCGCATCACCGGTTTCATTTCACCACTAACGCTACGTCCATATTCAGCGTTATCCAGCTAGAACACAGCCAAGCGCATCCGTAATCCGCCCAGGACGCACCCGTTAGCACCGAGACTCTAGTGCCCTACCCTTTCTCTTGCTGCACCATTCAGACACGTATCACGACTCGCGGCCTTTCATTTGCCCCCATCAGGCATTTCTTTCTCTTTCCAGATAACACGGCTCTAGCCTTATCCCCGTTTTGTTTTTGTTGCTATATTTTGGTGAGCAAATCCATCCCGACAAGGTTTCCCTCGTCTTCTCGCCATCCGTGACTGACAAACCTCTCGGTATTCTGCGTGATTCTGCCTCGTGCATCCAAGGTTTTCACCACACCTGCGTCCATATGATCACCCTTCGCTCATCTATTCCGTTCGCTCTCCGGGTGTCTCACCGCTCCACCTGCTCCCAATACCCGA